>NC_032014.1:17691261-17692360 GCF_001865875.1 Lupinus angustifolius
GATAGGAAGAGGATGAAGATAGGATGAGGATAAGAATGATGATGAGGACGAGGATAAGGGTAGGATAAGATGAGGATGAGGATGAGGATAGGATGAGTATAGGATGAGGATTAGGATTAGGATGAGGTTTATGATGAGGATGAGGATGAGAAGGAAGAGGATGAGGATAGGATGAGGATTACGATTAGAATGAGGATTAGAATGAGGATTAGGATTAGGATGAGGATGAGGATGAGAATGACGATGACAATGGGGACGAGGATGAGGGTGAGGATAGGAAGAGGATTAGGATTATGAGGAGGATAATGATGAGGATGGGGATTATGAGGAGGATGAGGATTATCTTTAGGATGAGTATGAGGATTACGATTAGGATGAGGATTAGAATTAGAATGTGGATCGGGATTAGGATGAGGATTAGGATGAGGATGAGGATGAGGATAAGGATGGGGAAGAAAATGACGATGGGATAAGGATGAGGAAGGGGATGAGGTTGAGGATGAGGATGAGGATGAAGATGAGGATGATGATGAGGATGAGGATGAGGATGGGGAAGAAGATGACGATCAGGTTAGGAAGAGGATGACAATTAGGATTAGGACGAGGATTAGAATGAGGATTAGGATTAGGATGACGATTAGGATTAGAATGAGTATGAGGATGAGGATGAGCATGAGAATGGGATGAGGATGATGATGAGGATGACGATGACGATGTGGTAGAGGATGAGGGTGAGGATAGGAAGAGGATTAGGATTATGAGGAGGAATATGATGAGGATGAGGTTTATGATTTGGATGAGGATTAGGATGAGGATGAGGATAGGATGAGGATTAGGATGAGGATGAGGAGTAGGATGAGGATAAGGATGAGGAAGGGGATGAGGTTGAGGATGAGGATGGGGAAAAAGATGACGATGAGGTTAGGTAAAGGATTAGGATTAAGATGAGGATTAAGATGAGGATTATGATGAGGATGAGGATTTGAATGAGGATTAGGATTAGGAATAGGAATAGGATTAGGATGACGAAAGAGGATGAGGATGAGGATGAGGATGAGGATGAGGATGAGGATGAGGATGAGGATGAGGATGAGGATGA
>NC_032014.1:17692460-17693718 GCF_001865875.1 Lupinus angustifolius
GGATGAGGATGAGGATGAGGATGAGAATGAGGATGAGGATGAGGATTAGGATTAGGATTAGGATTAGGCTGAGGATTAGGATTAGAATTAGGATTAGGATGAGGTTGAGGATTAGGATAAGGATGAGGAAGAGGATGAGATTAGGATTAGGATGAAGATAAGGATTAGTACGAGAATGAGGATAGGATTACAATTAGGATTAGGATTAGGATTAGGATTTGGATTAAGATGAGGATGAGGATGAGGATAGGATGAGTATAGGATGAGGATTAGGATTAGGATGAGGTTTATGATGAGGATGAGGATGAGAAGGAAGAGGATGAGGATAGGATGAGGATTACGATTAGAATGAGGATTAGAATGAGGATTAGGATTAGGATGAGGATGAGGATGAGAATGACGATGACAATGGGGACGAGGATGAGGGTGAGGATAGGAAGAGGATTAGGATTATGAGGAGGATAATGATGAGGATGGGGATTATGAGGAGGATGAGGATTATCTTTAGGATGAGTATGAGGATTACGATTAGGATGAGGATTAGAATTAGAATGTGGATCGGGATTAGGATGAGGATTAGGATGAGGATGAGGATGAGGATAGGATGAGGACTAGGATTAGGATGAGGATAAGGATGAGGAAGGGGATGAGGTTGAGGATGAGGATGAGGATGAAGATGAGGATGATGATGAGGATGAGGATGAGGATGGGGAAGAAGATGACGATCAGGTTAGGAAGAGGATGACAATTAGGATTAGGACGAGGATTAGAATGAGGATTAGGATTAGGATGACGATTAGGATTAGAATGAGTATGAGGATGAGGATGAGCATGAGAATGGGATGAGGATGATGATGAGGATGACGATGACGATGTGGTAGAGGATGAGGGTGAGGATAGGAAGAGGATTAGGATTATGAGGAGGAATATGATGAGGATGAGGTTTATGATTTGGATGAGGATTAGGATGAGGATGAGGATAGGATGAGGATTAGGATGAGGATGAGGAGTAGGATGAGGATAAGGATGAGGAAGGGGATGAGGTTGAGGATGAGGATGGGGAAAAAGATGACGATGAGGTTAGGTAAAGGATTAGGATTAAGATGAGGATTAAGATGAGGATTATGATGAGGATGAGGATTTGAATGAGGATTAGGATTAGGAATAGGAATAGGATTAGGATGACGAAAGAGGATGAGGATGAGGATGAGGATGAGGATGAGGATGAGGATGAGGATGAGGATGAGGATGAGCATGT
>NC_032014.1:17693818-17704089 GCF_001865875.1 Lupinus angustifolius
ATGATCAATCGGATGAGGAGGAGGATGTGGATGAGGATGAGGATGCGGATGAGGATGAGGATGAGGATGAGGATCAGGATGAGGATGAGGATGAGGATGAGGATGAGGATTAGGATGAGGATGAGGATGTGGATGAGGATTAGGATGAGGATGAGGATTAGGATTAGGATGAGGATTACGACGAGGATGAGGAAGAGGATGAAGATTTGGATGAGAATAGGATGAGTATGAGGATGAGGTTGAGGACGAGGATAGGATGAGGATTAGGATTAGGATAAGGATGACGATGACGATGGGGAAGAGGATGAGGGTGAGGATAGGAAGAGGATTCGGATTTTGAGGAGGATGAGGATTATGGGGAGGATGAGGATTAAGATGAGGATTATCATTAGGCTGAGTATGAGGACGAGGATGAGGATAGGATGAGGATTAGTATTAGGTATGTGGACTAGGATCAGGATGAGGTTTAGGATGAGGATGAGGATAGGAATAGGACTAGGATTAGGATGAAGATAAGGATGAGGAAGGGGATGAGGTTGAGGATGAGGATGAGGATAAGGATGGGGAAGAAGATGACGTTTAGGTTAGGAAGAGGATTAAGATTAGGATGAGGATTAAGATGAGGATTATGATGAGGATGAGGATTAGGATGAGGTTTATGATTAGGAATAGGATTAGGATGAGGTTTAGGATGAGGATGAGGATTAGGATTACGATGACGAAAGAGAGAGAAAAAGAGGATGAGGATGAGGATTAAGATGAGGCTGAGGATGAGGATGAAGATGAGGATTTGGATGAGGATAAGTGTTAGAATGAGGAAGAGGATGAGGATGAAAATTAGGATTCGGATGACGATGAGGGTAGGATGAGAATTTGCATGAGGATTAGGACGAGGATGAGGATGAGGATGATGATGAGGATGAGGACGAGTATGAGGATTAGGATTAGGATGAGGATTAGGATGTGGATTAGGATGAGGATTAGGATTAGGACATGGATTAGGGTTAAGATGAGTATAAAGAGGAGGTTGAGAATAGAATAAGGATTAGGATTATGATGAGGAAGAGGATTAGAATGACGGTTAGGATTAAGATGATTATTAGGAGGTGGATGCGGATAGGATGAGGATTAAGATTAGGATGAGGATGAGGATTGGGATGAGGATTAGGATTAGGAGGAGGATGAGGATGAGGATGGGATTAGGATTACGTTTAGGTTGAGGTTGACGATGAGAATGAGGATGAGGATTAGGTTTAGGATTGGGATGAGGATTATGATGAAGATGTGGATTAGGATTAGTATGAGGATATGATGAGGATTAGAATTAGGATTTCGATTAGGATTAGGATTAGGATGAGGATGAGGATTAGGATTAGGATGAGTATTACGATGAGGATGAGGAAGAGGATGAGGATTTGGATGAGGATAAGGATTAGGATAAGGAGGAAGAATATGATTAGGATTAGAATGAGGACGAGGTTGAGGATGAGGATAGGATGAGGATTTGGATGAGGATGAGGATGAGCATGAGGAGGATGATGAGAATGAGAATGAGGATAAGGATGAAGATCAGGATGAGGATGGGGATGAGGAAGATGATGAGGATGAGGATGAGGATGATGATGAGGATGTGGATTATGACGAGGATTAGGACTAGGATGAGCATGAGGAAGAGGATTAGGATGAGGATGAGGATAGGTTGAGGATGAGGATTAGGATGAGGATAAGGATCAGGATGAGGATGAGGATTAGGAAGAGGATTAGGATTAGGATTAGGACGAGGACTAGGATTAGGATTAGGATTAGGATTTGGAAGAGGTTCGGGATGAGGATGAGGATGATAATTGTCGCGCCCCGATTTTCGGCTACGCGTCCTCTCGAGTTGCCACTACATTTTTTAGTGTCAAAAATGTTGAAAAATCGTTTTTAGCCCAATTACCTTGGGCTTTTTGGATTTTTGATATCCAGGTTCGGAAGTCGGTTACAGGGTAGGGAAGGTATTAGCACCCTACCCGCCCTCCTTAAGCGGTACCCTATACTAAACTACATGGATTTCTATAATTTTTATTTGTTGTTATTATTATTTTATTCAATTGTGTGATTAATTAATCAATTTTTATGAAGAAAAAAATTGTTTTTTTATTATTGTGCCTGACAAGAGTGACCCCCGTCCTACGTATCCCAATTATGGGAATCAAGGCTGACGTAGTTCTTTAAGTAGAAAAAGGTTTGTTGGTTGGATTGATTTTAGAAAATATAAGTGTTAGATCTTGACTAACAATCCTACTAATACAAGTGAAGTACAGCCCATACGTCCGATACCACATTTTGTACTAAGGGTTAGTTAATATCTTAACATATTTATGAACAAAATATTTTTGATTCGTTAGTGAATTAGTCATGGTGATCATTAAGTCGATGAAGTGCAGCCCATATGTTCGACACCGCATCATATCTTAAAATTAGAGTGATTGTCGTCTTAGAATTGATAATGACTTTATCATAAAAAGTGTAATAATTATTTTATGGACATTGATAAAAAATTCAAAGTGGTATAACATACTAATAGAAAATGTAATTTATTCCGAACTTTTAAAAAAGTTACACATTTTTATTTTACGTTTGGCTTCATCCAATATATCATATATTAAAATTTGGACATTCATTAACATGAATAGAATAAAAAACACATACTAAGTAACATAACATCGAAATAACAGGTTCTATTTTTAATACCTATATTATTAGCATCATAATAGAATTAATTAAGTGGTACACCAAGAAATACATTTTTTATATAATAGAATTGGATGATTTTATTTATCATTCATACTCTTTGAATATCAAAATTAAAAATAGTGAAATAAAACAGCAATGGAATCTCATCACACTGACAAGCCTAGTTAATTTTTATAATCACAGGTCATATTCATGAAGTTCTAATTGTATACGCATAATTAAATTATTTATGATTATTATAATTTCCAATTTCCATGATATAATAATTTAGCATATATAATATGATGATATCAGCGCAAATAAGGGGCAACAAAAAAGCAAACCTGATAAGCAAATGAATAAAATCCAGCAAAACAAAGAAACCCACGTGGCAGGAAGAGGTTGGAGGGAATTCTTTTACTTCCCAGCGCCTGGACACGTGTCAGCGTCTGGTTAGGGGAGAGAGAGGTTGCACCGGTTGCACCGTGCACACACCCGCGCTGGATCCAGACGTCTGGATACGTCTAGACACGTGGCGTGAGAAGACTGGATGGGAGGGTGGACTCACGGATGGAATAATGAGCACGCGTGCGTGGAATCCGAGCTCTCCTAGGAAGTATCTGGTGCGGCGTGGTGTAGTGAGACCGGGACGTGTTTCGTCCCGTGATTGATGGACCTGGACGTGAAGGGGACCAGTCCACGTGGCACCCTGCGAGGCGCTGGATGCACGAAGGTGTAGGAAAACGCGGTGTGCGCGCCTACACTGGATCCCGTCTTCTTCTGGGAGCGTGATACAGTGCAGCGAGGTGCACCAAGGACGTGCCACGTTTCGTGCACGGGTTGGCTGGCCTTCCTGGTCAACCCAGATGCAAAACAGGTATGCATATCTGACGGCTATGGATCAAGGACGCATGGATAGACAATGAATCCACCCACACAGGATTGAATCTCGCGGAAATGTTTATTATTATTTTTTTCCTTTTTTCGCACGACACTTTGAGGAGCTTTTTGTATGGATATTTTGGCAAGGTTTTCCAGTGTCCTTTCTCTTCTCCTTAAACCTTTATTTATAGGAAAAAATTTCACACTAAAAATGCCAAGAATCTGTCTATGCTTTTAATTTTTTTACAAATCAAATATTATAATTAATAACCTTAATCAGCCTGATTTGATTCCCTATTAACCATGCTATCTGAAAAAAATGATTTCAAATCTGAATTCAAATTTCAGATCTGAAATTCAAATTTAAATTAAAAAAATTGAAAAATATTTCCTTATTAGTTTGAATTGAAAATCTTTTTTTTTTTTAGAAAATCTTTTATTTTTTATTATTTATGTTTGATCTGAAAATAAATATTTAGGAGAAAGATAATCATTTTTTATTATTATTTTTAAGCGTGATATTTTATTTAATTTCTAAAAAAATATTCTGAAAAATATTTTTAAAATATCTTTTACCATCTTCTATTTATGGAAAGCCATTTCGAAATAAAATAAAAAGAAAAAAAAACATTTTTTCTACTTTTTTGTTCTTTTTGTTTTGGAAGATGACATGTGGGCCTTCGATGGCCCAAACAACATTTTTTGAAATGGAATACTTATTTTGGAAATGAATTGGGTTTTTTCTGGGCCAGACAAAAATGAGTGTTCACAATAATCAAGATGAGAATGAGGATAAGAATGAGGAAGAGGATGAGGAAGAGAATGTGGATAGGATGAGTATGAGGATTAGGATGAAGATTCGTATTACGATGAGGAATAGGATGAGGATAGGATTAAGATTAGGATTAGGAATAGGATTAGGATGACAATGAGGATGAGGATTAGGAATAAGATGAACACTAAGATGAGGATGATGATTAGTATGAGGAAGAGGATGAGGATTATGATTAGGATAAGGATTAAGATTAGGTTGACGATTAGGATTAGGATCAGGATGAGGATTAGGATGAGGATGAGGATGAGAATGAGGACGATATTACGATTAGGATGAGGATTAGGATGAGGATTTGGATTAGGATGATTATGAGGATGAGGATGAGGATAGGATGAGCATTAGGAGGAGGATGAGGATGAGGATTAGGATGAGGAGGAGGATGAGCAAGAGTATAAGGATTAAGATTAGGATGAGGATGAGGATTAGGATTAAGATTAGGAGTAGGAATTGGATTAGGATGATAATGAGGATGACGATGAGAATAGGATGAGGATTAGGAATAGGATGAAGACTAATATGAGGATGACGATTAGTATGAGGAAGAGGATGAGGATGAGGATGAGGAGAGGATGAGGATTAGCATTAGGATGAGGATTAGCATTAGGATGAGGATTAGCATTAGGATGAGGATTAAGATTAGGTTGATGATTAGGATTGGGATCAGGATGAGGATTAGAATGAGGACAGGATTGCGATTAGGATGAGTATTAGGATAAGGATTAGGATTAGGATGAGTATGAGAATGAGGATGAGGATAGGATGAGGATTAGGATGAGAATGAGGATTGGGATGAGGAATAGGATGAGGAGGTTTGATGAGCAAGAGTATGAGGATTAGGATTAGGATTAGGATGAGGATTAGGATTAGGATTAGGATGAAGATGAGAATGAGGAAGAGGATAAGATGAGGATGAGAATTAGGATGAGGTTGAGGATGAGGATGAGCATGAGTATGAAGATGGTGAAGAGGATAAGGATGAGGCTAAGAAGAGGATTCAGATTTTGATGAGGATGAGGATTAGGATGGAGATTGTGATTAGAATGAGTATGAGGATGAGGATGAGGATTAGGATTATGATTAGGGTGTGGATGAGGATTAGGATGAGGATGAGGATGAGTATAGGATGAGGATGAGGATTAGGATCAGGATCAGGATGAGGATGAAGATAAAGATGAGGATGAGGATGAGGATAGGATGAGGATGAGGATTAGGATGAGGATTAGGATTTGGATGAGGATGAGGATGATGATTAGGATTAGGATGACGAAGAGGATTAGGAATTAGGATGAGCATGAGCATGATGATAGGATGAGGATTAGGATGAGGATGAGGATCACAATGAGAATAAGATTAGGATTAGGATGAGGACTAGGATAAGGACTAGGATGACGATGAGGATTAAGATTAGGAGGAGGATTAGGATAAGGAGGAGGATGAGAATGAGGATGAGGTTAGGATTAGGATGAGGATGAGGATTAGGATGAGCATGAGGATAAGGAAGAGGATGGGGATAGGATGAGGTATAGGATTAGGATGAGGATGAGGATGGGAAGGAGGATGAGATTAGGATTAGGATGAGGATTAGTTTAGGATGAAGATTATGATTAGGATGAGGATTAGGAACAGAATGAGGATTAGGATGTGGATGAGGATGGAATGTAGATGAGATTAGGATTAGGATGAGGATGAGGATAGGAGGAGGATAAGGATGAGGATAAGGATGAGGATTAGGATGAGGATAAGGATGAGGATTAGGATTAGGATTAGGGTGTGGATGATGATTAGGATGAGGATGAGGATTTGGATGAGCAAGAGTGTGAGGATTGGATGAGGATTAGGATTTGGATGAGGATGAGGATTAGGATTAGCATTAGGATGAAGATGAGGATGAGGAATATGATAGTATGAGGATGAGGAAGAGGATAGGACAAGGATGAGGATGAGGATGGGGAAGAGGATAAGGATGAGGATAGGAAGAGGATTAGGATTTTCATGAGGATGAGGGTTAGGATTAGGATTAGGACGGAGATTGCGATTAGGATGAGTATGACGATGAGGATGAGGATAGGATGAGGATTAGGGTTAGGATGAGGATGAGGATGAGGATTAGGATTAGGATTAGGATTAGGGTGTGGATGAGGATTTGGATGAGGATTTGGATGAGGATGAGGATGAGGATGAGGATGAGGATGAGTATAGGATGAGGATGAGGATGGGGATGAGGATGGGGATGAGGATGAGGATGAGGATGAGGATAGGATGAGGATAGGATGAGGATGAGGATTAGAATGAGGATGAAGATTAAGATGAGGATGAAGATGAGAATGAGGATGAATTAGGATTAGGATGAGGATTAGGATGAGATATAGAATTAGGATGAGTCTGAGGACTAGGAGGAGGATAGGATGAGGACTAGGATGAGGATGAGGTTTAGGATTAGGATGATATTAGGATAAGGATGAGGATTAGAATAGGAAGAGGATTAGGATTTTGATGAGGATGAGGATGAGGATTAGAATAGGAAGAGGATTAGGATTTTGATGAGGATGAGGATGAGGATGAGAACTAGGATTAGGACGAATATTACGATTAGGATGAAGATAGGATGAGGATTAGGACTAGGATGACGATGAGGATGGGGATGGGGAGGACGATGAGGATGAGGATGAGGATAGGATATGGATTAGGATTAGTATTAGGATGAGGATTAGGATTAGGATGAGAATTAGGATGAGGATTAGGATTAGGATGAGTATGAGGATGAGGACAAGGATGAGGATGAGGATGAGGATGAGAATGAGGATTGGATGAGGATTAGGATTAGGATGAGCATGAGGATGAGGACGAGGATGACGATGAGGATGAGGATGAGGATGAGGAAGAGGATGAGGATGAGGATTAGGATGATGATGAGGATTAGGATTAGGATGAGGATTAGGATGAGGATGAGAATAAGGATGAGATTAGGCTAAGGATGAGGATTAGGATGAGGATGGGGAAGAGGATGAGGATGAGGATAGAATGAGAATTAGGATGAGGATAAGGATTAGGATGAGGATGAGGATGAGATTAGGTTTAGGATGAGGATTAGGATTAGGATTAGTATGACGATGAGGATAGGATGAGGATGAAGATTAGGATTGGGATGAGGTTGAGGATTACGATGTGGATGAGGATGGAATGAGGATTAGATTAGGATTAGGATGAGGATGAGGATGAGGATGAGGTTAGGATGAGGATTAGGATGAGGATGAGGATGAGGATTAGGATGAGGATGAGGATGAGGATTAGGATGAGGATGAGGATGATGATTAGGATTAGGATTAGGGTGTGGATGAGGATTAGGATTCGGATGAGGATAAGGATGAGGATTAGGATTAGGATGAGGATAAGGATGAGGATGAGGATGAGGATGAGGGTAACGATGAGGATAGGATGAGGATAGGAAGAGGATGAGGATTAGGACGAGAATGACGAAGAGATTAGGATTAGGAGGATGAGGATTAGGATGTGGATGAGGATGAGGATTAGGATGTGGATGAGGATGAGGATTAGGATGTGTATGAGGATTAGGATAAGGATGATGATGAGGATGAGGATAGGATGAGGATAGGAAGAGGATTAGGTTTAGGATGAGGAGGTGTTTAAGAATCAGGATAGGAAAAGGATTAGGATTTTGATGAGGATGAAGATGAGGATTAGGATTAGGATTAGGATGAGGATGAGGATGAGGATGGGGAGGAGGATGAGGATAGGATGAGGATTAGGATTAGGATTGGGATGAGGATTAGGATTAGGATGATTTTGAGGATGAGGACGAGGATAGGATGAGGATTAGGATGAGGATGAGGATGAGCAAGAGTATGAGGATAGGATGAGGATTAGGATTAGGATGAGGATTTGGATTAGGACGAGGATGGGGATGAGGTTGAGGCTCGGACTACGACTAGGATGAGGATTTAAGATGAGGATAGGATGAGGATTACGATTAGGATGAGGATTAAGATGAGGATGATGTTTAGGATGAAGATTAGGATGAGGATTTGGATGAGGGTGAGGATGAGGATAGAATTAGGATTAGTTCGAGGATAAGGATGAGGACTAGGATGACGATGAGGATTAGCATGAGGATGAGGATTACGATAAGGATGAGGATTAGGATGAGGATTAGGATTAGGATGAGGATTAGGACTAGGATCAGGATTAGGATTAGGATTAGGATGAGGATGAGGATGAGGAAGAGGATGAGGATCAGGATTAGGATTAGGTTGAGGATTAGGATGAGGATGAGGACGAGGATGAGGATGAGGATGTGAATGAGGATGAGATTAGAATTAGGATGAAGATTAGGATTAGGATAAGGAGTAGGATAAGCATGAGGATGAGGATGTGAATGAGGACTAGAATTAGGACGAGGATGAACATTAGGATGAGGATGATAATGAGGATGTAGATGGGTAGGAGGATAGGATTATGATGAGGATGAGGATTAGGATGAGGAGGAGGATGAGCAAGAGTATAAGGATTAAGATTAGGATGAGGATGAGGATTAGGATTAAGATTAGGAGTAGGAATTGGATTAGGATGATAATGAGGATGACGATGAGAATAGGATGAGGATTAGGAATAGGATGAAGACTAATATGAGGATGACGATTAGTATGAGGAAGAGGATGAGGATGAGGATGAGGAGAGGATGAGGATTAGCATTAGGATGAGGATTAGCATTAGGATGAGGATTAAGATTAGGTTGATGATTAGGATTGGGATCAGGATGAGGATTAGAATGAGGACAGGATTGCGATTAGGATGAGTATTAGGATAAGGATTAGGATTAGGATGAGTATGAGAATGAGGATGAGGATAGGATGAGGATTAGGATGAGAATGAGGATTGGGATGAGGAATAGGATGAGGAGGTTTGATGAGCAAGAGTATGAGGATTAGGATTAGGATTAGGATGAGGATTAGGATTAGGATTAGGATGAAGATGAGAATGAGGAAGAGGATAAGATGAGGATGAGAATTAGGATGAGGTTGAGGATGAGGATGAGCATGAGTATGAAGATGGTGAAGAGGATAAGGATGAGGCTAAGAAGAGGATTCAGATTTTGATGAGGATGAGGATTAGGATGGAGATTGTGATTAGAATGAGTATGAGGATGAGGATGAGGATTAGGATTATGATTAGGGTGTGGATGAGGATTAGGATGAGGATGAGGATGAGTATAGGATGAGGATGAGGATTAGGATCAGGATCAGGATGAGGATGAAGATAAAGATGAGGATGAGGATGAGGATAGGATGAGGATGAGGATTAGGATGAGGATTAGGATTTGGATGAGGATGAGGATGAGGATTAGGATGAGGATTAGGATTTGGATGAGGATGAGGATGAGGATTAGGATGAGGATTAGGATTTGGATGAGGATGAGGATGAGGATTAGGATGAGGATTAGGATTTGGATGAGGATGAGGATGAGGATTAGGATGAGGATTAGGATTTGGATGAGGATGAGGATGAGGATTAGGATGAGGATTAGGATTTGGATGAGGATGAGGATGATGATTAGGATTAGGATGACGAAGAGGATTAGGAATTAGGATGAGGATGAGCATGATGATAGGATGAGGATTAGGATGAGGATGAGGATCACAATGAGAATAAGATTAGGATTAGGATGAGGACTAGGATAAGGACTAGGATGACGATGAGGATTAAGATTAGGAGGAGGATTAGGATAAGGAGGAGGATGAGAATGAGGATGAGGTTAGGATTAGGATGAGGATGAGGATTAGGATGAGCATGAGGATAAGGAAAAGGATGGGGATAGGAT
>NC_032014.1:17704189-17704904 GCF_001865875.1 Lupinus angustifolius
GAGAATTAGGATGAGGATTAGGATTAGGATGAGTATGAGGATGAGGACAAGGATGAGGATGAGGATGAGGATGAGAATGAGGATTGGATGAGGATTAGGATTAGGATGAGCATGAGGATGAGGACGAGGATGACGATGAGGATGAGGATGAGGATGAGGAAGAGGATGAGGATGAGGATTAGGATGATGATGAGGATTAGGATTAGGATGAGGATTAGGATGAGGATGAGAATAAGGATGAGATTAGGCTAAGGATGAGGATTAGGATGAGGATGGGAAAGAGGATGAGGATGAGGATAGAATGAGAATTAGGATGAGGATAAGGATTAGGATGAGGATGAGGATGAGATTAGGTTTAGGATGAGGATTAGGATTAGGATTAGTATGACGATGAGGATAGGATGAGGATGAAGATTAGGATTGGGATGAGGTTGAGGATTACGATGTGGATGAGGATGGAATGAGGATTAGATTAGGATTAGGATGAGGATGAGGATGAGGATGAGGTTAGGATGAGGATTAGGATGAGGATGAGGATGAGGATTAGGATGAGGATGAGGATGAGGATTAGGATGAGGATGAGGATGATGATTAGGATTAGGATTAGGGTGTGGATGAGGATTAGGATTCGGATGAGGATAAGGATGAGGATTAGGATTAGGATGAGGATAAGGATGAGGATGAGGATGAGGATGAGGGTAACGATGAGGATAGG
>NC_032014.1:17705004-17720928 GCF_001865875.1 Lupinus angustifolius
GAGGATTAGGATGAGGATGAGGATGATGATTAGGATTAGGATTAGGGTGTGGATGAGGATTAGGATTCGGATGAGGATAAGGATGAGGATTAGGATTAGGATGAGGATAAGGATGAGGATTAGGATTAGGATGAGGATAAGGATGAGGATGAGGATGAGGATGAGGGTGACGATGAGGATAGGATGAGGATAGGAAGAGGATGAGGATTAGGACGAGAATGACGAAGAGATTAGGATTAGGATGAGGATTAGAATTAGGATGAGTTTGAGGATGAGGATAGGATGAGGACTAGGACGAGGATGAGGATTAGGATGAGGATGAGGATGAAAATGAGCATGAGATTAGGATTAGGATGAGAATTAGGATAAGGATAAGGAAGAGGATGAGAATGAGTATAGGATGAGGATTAGGATGAGGATGAGGATGTAGATGAGGATAAGGATGAGGATGAGAATGAGGAGGAGGACGAGGATGAGGATAAGGATGACGATGAGGATGAGGATGAGGACGATGAGGATGAGGATGACGATGAGTAAGAGGAGGAGGAGGACGGTGAAGTTGATGATGAGGGTGAGGATGAGGATGAGGAGGAGGCTGATGATGAGTAGGAGTATGAGGAGGAGGAGGAGGATAGGATGAGGATGAGGGTGAGTATGAGGAGGAGATGGAGGATGAGTATGATGATGAGTAGGAGTATGAGGAGGAGGAGGAGGAGGAGGAGGAGGATAGGATGAGATGAGGATTAGGATTAGGATTAGGATGAGGATGAGGATGAGGATGGGGAGGAGGATGAGGATAGGATGAGGATTAGGATTAGGATTGGGATGAGGATTAGGATTAGGATGATTTTGAGGATGAGGACGAGGATAGGATGAGGATTAGGATGAGGATGAGGATGAGCAAGAGTATGAGGATAGGATGAGGATTAGGATTAGGATGAGGATTTGGATTAGGACGAGGATGGGGATGAGGTTGAGGCTCGGACTACGACTAGGATGAGGATTTAAGATGAGGATAGGATGAGGATTACGATTAGGATGAGGATTAAGATGAGGATGATGTTTAGGATGAAGATTAGGATGAGGATTTGGATGAGGGTGAGGATGAGGATAGAATTTGGATTAGTTCGAGGATAAGGATGAGGACTAGGATGACGATGAGGATTAGGATGAGGATGAGGATTACGATAAGGATGAGGATTAGGATGAGGATTAGGATTAGGATGAGGATTAGGATTAGGATCAGGATTAGGATTAGGATTAGGATGAGGATGAGGATGAGGAAGAGGATGAGGATCAGGATTAGGATTAGGTTGAGGATTAGGATGAGGATGAGGACGAGGATGAGGATGAGGATGTGAATGAGGATGAGATTAGAATTAGGATGAAGATTAGGATTAGGATAAGGAGTAGGATAAGCATGAGGATGAGGATGTGAATGAGGACTAGAATTAGGACGAGGATGAGCATTAGGATGAGGATGATAATGAGGATGTAGATTGGTAGGAGGATAGGATTATGATTAGGATTAGGATTAGGATGAGGATGAGGATTAGGATGAGGATAGGATGAGGATTAGGATGATGATGAGGATGAGCATGAGGATGAGATTACGATTAGGATGAGGATTAGGAATCGGATAAGCATTAGAATGAGAATGAGGATGGGGATGGGGATGAGGAAGAGAATGAGGATGAGGATGAGGATTGGAAGAGGATTAGGATTATGATGAGGATGAGGATTAGGATTATGATTAAGATTAGGACGAGGATTAGGATTTGGATGAGTATGAGTATGAGGATGAGGATGAGGATAGGATTAGGATTAGGATTAGGATCAGGATCAGGATTAGGACGGGGATAAGGATAAGGACGAGGATGGGATGAGGATTATGATTAGGATGAGGATATGGATGGGGAAGAGGATGGGGATGAGGATAGGAAGATGATTAGGATTATGATGAGGATTAGAATGAGGATTGAGGATGAGGATGAGGATGAGGGATAGGATGAGGATGAGGATTAGGATGAGGATGAGGATGAGGATAATTATGAGTATGAGGATTAGGATGAGGATGAGGATGTGAATGAGGATGAGAATAGGATTAAGATGACGATTATGATAAAGATTAGGATTAGGATGAGGATTAGGATGAGGACGAGGATGAGAATAGGATGAGGATTAGGATTAGGATGAGGATTAGGATTAGGATGAGGACGAGGATGAGAATATGATGAGGATGGGGAAGAGGATAATGATGAGGATAGGAAGATGTTTAGGATTATGATTAGGATGGGGATGAAGATAAGGATGAGGATAGGAAGATGTTTAGGATTATGATGAGGATTAGGATGAGGATTAGGATTATGACGGAGATTACGATTACGATGAGTATGAGGATGAGGATGAGGATTAGTATAAGGACTAGGATTATGATTCGGATTAGGATTAGGATGAGGATTAGGATGAGGATTAGGATGAGGATTAGGATGACGATGAGGATGAGGATGAGGATGAGGATGAGGATTAGTATAAGGACTAGGATTATGATTCGGATTAGGATTAGGATGAGGATGAGGATCAGGAGAGGATTAGGTGAGGATGAGGATTAGGATTAGGATGAAGATTAGGATTAGGATTACGATGAAGATTAGGATTAGGATTAGGATGAGTATGAGGATGAGGATGAGGATGATGAGGATGACGAGGAGGATGAGGATGGGGATGATGAGGATGACGAGGAGGATGAGTATAAGAAAGGATTAGGATAATGATCAGGATGAGGATAGGATTAGGATTAGGAATCGGATGAGGATGAGGATTTGGGTGAGGATGAGGATGAGGATGAGGAATGAGGATGAGGATGAGGAATGAGGATTAGGATGGGGATGAGGATGAGGATGAGGATGGGGAAGAGCATGAGGATCGGAATAGTATTAGGATTATGATGAGGATTAGGAGGAGGATGAGGGTGAGGATTATGATGAGTATCAGGATTAAGACGAGGATTAGAATGAGGATGAGGACGAGCATGAGGATTAGAATGAGGATTAGGATGAGGATGAGGATGAGGATTAGGATGAGGATAGGATGAGAATTAGGATTTGGATGAGGATGAGAATGATGATTAGGATTAGGATGAGGATCAGGATTAGGATTAGGATGCGGATTAGGATGAGGAAGAGGATTAGGATTATGATGAGGATTAGGATGAGGATGAGGATTTTGATGAAGATGATGATGAGGATTAGGACGAGGATAAGATGAGGATTAAGATTAGGATGAGGATGAGGATAAGGACTAGGATGATGATGAGGATAAGTATGAGGATGAGGCTGAGGGCAGGATGAGGATATGTATTGTGATGAGGATGAGGAAGAGGATTACGATGAGGATGAGGATTAGGATGAGGATTAGGATAAAGATGAGGATAGGATGAGGATTAGGATTAGTATTAACATGGGGATGTGGATGAGGAAAAGGAAAAGGATAAGAATGAGAATAGGATGAGGATTAGGATGAGGACTTGGATGTGGAAGAGGATGAGGATTAGGATGAGGATAGGATTAGGATGAGCATTAGGATAGGATGAGGATCAAGAATACGATGAGGATGAGGATGAGGACTAGGATGAGGATGAGGATGAGGGTAAGGATGAGGATGAGGATGGGATGAGGATTAGGATTAGGATGAGGATTAGGATGAGTATGAGTATGAGGATGAGGATAGGATGATGTATAGGATTAGGATGAGGATGAGGATTATGATTAAGATTAGCGTGTGGATGAGGATTAGGCTGAGGATGAGGATTTGGATTAGGGTGTGGATGAGGATGAGGATGAGGATTAGGATTAGGATGAGTTGTAGAATTAGGATGAGGATTAGGATGAAGATGAGTATTAGGATGAGGATGAGAATGAGGATGAGGATGAGATGAGGATTGTGATGAGGATTAGGATGAGGATTTGGATGAGGATTAGGATTAGGATGAGGATGAGGATGAGGATAGGGTAAGGACGAGCATGAGGATTAGAATGAGGATTAAGATGAGTATGATGATGAGGATGAGGATAGAATGAGGATTAGGATTAGAATTACGATGAGGATGAGGATTAGGATAAGGATGAGGATTAGGATGAGGATGAGCATGACGATGAGGATGAGGATGAGGATAGGATGAAGATTAGGATTAGGATCAGGATGAGGATGACAATGAGGATGAAGATGTGGATGAGGATGAGGATTAGGATAGGATGAGGTTTGGGATTAACACGAGGATGAGGATGAGAATGATGATGAGATTCGGATTGGGATGAGGATTAGAATTAGGATGAAGATGAGGATGAGGATAGGATGAGGGTTAGGATTAGGATGAGTATGAGCAAGAGGATGAGGATAGGATGAGGATTAGGATGAGGATGAGGATGAGGATTAGGATGAGGATGGGGAAGAGGATTAGGATTATGATGAGGATTAGACTGAGGATGTGGATGAGGATTATGATGAGCATGAGGATTAGGATTAGGATGTAGATTAGGATTAAGAAGAGGATTAGGATTAGGAAGAGGATTAGGATGAGGATGAGGATTAGGATTAGGATGAGGATGAGGATGAGGATTAGGATGAGGATGAGGATGAGGATCAGGATGAGTATGAACAAGAGGACAAGGACATGATGAGGCTGACGCTGAGGATGAGTCTGAGAAAGAGGATAGGATTAGGATTAGGATGAGGATGAGGATAGGATGAGGATTACGATTAGGATGAGTATTAGGATGAGGTTAAGGATGAGGATGAGGAAAGATGAGGATGTGGAAGAGGATAAGCATGAGGATAGAAATATGATTATGATTAGGATGGGGATTACGATTAGGATGACTATGAGAATGATGATAGGATGAGGTTTAGGATTAGCATGAGGATGAGGATTTGGATGAAGATTAGGATGAGGATGAGGATTAGGGGGTGGATGATGATTAGGACGAGGATGAGGAATAGGATTAGGATTAGGGTGTGGATGAGGATGAGGGTGAGGATGAGCAAGAGGATGAGGATAGGATGAGGATTAGGATGAGGATGAGGATGAGGATGAGGACTATGACGTGGATGAGGATGGGGATGAGGAGGAGGA
Source organism: Lupinus angustifolius (assembly GCF_001865875.1). Lineage (NCBI taxonomy): Eukaryota > Viridiplantae > Streptophyta > Magnoliopsida > Fabales > Fabaceae > Lupinus > Lupinus angustifolius. The sequence goes on from NC_032014.1 coordinate 17,710,136, forward strand.
GAAGGATTAGGATGAGGAATGAGCATGGGGATATGATGAGGATTAAGAATACGATGAGGATCAGGATGAGGATGGGGATGAGGATCAGGATGAGGATGGGGGTGAGGATAGGAAGAGGGTTAGGATTATGATGAGGAGTAGGATTAGGAGGAGGATGAGGATTATGATGAGAATGATGATTAGGATTAGGACGAGGATTAGAATGAGGATGAGGATGAGGATAGGATGAGCACGAGCATGAGGATTAGAATGAGGATCAGGATGAGGATTAGGATGAGTATGAGGATAGGACGAGGATTAGGATTAGGATGAGGATGAGGATGGGGATGAGGATGGGGATGAGGATTAGGATGAGGATGAGGATGAGTTTATGATTAGGATGACGATTAGGATGAGGATTAGGATGAGGATAAGGATTAGTATGAGGTTGAGGATGAGGATTTGGCTTAGGATGAGGATTTGGATTAGGATGAGGATGAGGATTAGGATGAGCACGAGCATGAGGATTAGACTGAGGGTGTGGATGAGGATTATGATGAGCACGAGGATTAGGATTAGGACGAAGATTAGGATTAGGAAGAGGATTAGGATGAGGATGAGGATTAGGATTAGGATAAGGATGAGTGTGAGGATGAGGATGAGGATAGGATGACGATTAGGATGAGGACTTGGATTAGGATGAGGATTATGATGAAGATGAGGATTAGGATTAGGATTAGGATGAGTGTGAGGATGAGGATAGGATGACGATTAGGATGAGGATTAGGATGAGGATGAGGATAGGATGAGGTTTAGGATTAGGATGAGTACTAGGATGAGGTTGAGGAAAGATGAGGATGGGGAAGAGGATAAGCATGAGGATAGAAATAGGATTAGGATTATGATTAGGATGAGGATTACGATTAGGATGGAGATTACGTTCAGGATGAGTATGAGGATGAAGATAGGATGAGGTTTAGGATTAGGATGAGGATGTGGATTAGGATGAGGATTAGGATGAGGATTAGGATGAGGATTAGGGTGTGTATGAGGATTAGGATGAGGATGAGAAATAGGATTAGGATTAGGGTGGGGATTAAGATGAGGATGAGGATGAGGATAGGATGAGGATTAGGATTAGGATTAGGATGAGGATGAGGACTAGGATGTGGATGAGGATGAGGATGAGAGGAGCAGGATAGGATTAGGATAAGGATTAGGATGAGGGATGAGCATGGGGATAGGATGAGGATTAAGAATACGATGAGGATCAGGATGAGGATGAGGATAGGAAGAGGATTAGGATTATGATGAGGATTAGGATTAGGAGGCGGATGGGGACTATGATTAGAATTAGAATTAGGATTTGGATGAGGATTAGAATGAGGATGAGGATGAGGATAGGATGAGCACGAACATGAGGATTAGAATGAGGATCAGGATGAGGATTAGGATGAGGATGAGGATAGGATGAGGATTAGGATTACGATGAGGATGAGGATGAGGATGAGGATTAGGATGAGGAATAGGATGAGGATGAGGATTAGGATGAGGATTAGGATTAGGATGAGGATAGGATGAGGATTAGGATTAGTGTTAGCATGGGGATGAGGATGAGGAAGAGGAAAAGGATAAGAATGAAAATAGGATGAGGATTAGGATTAGGATGAGGATGAGGATAGGAAGAGGATTAAGAATACAGTGTGGATCAGGATGAGGATGGGAATGCGGATGAGGATAGGATGAGGATTAGGATTATGATTAGGATTAGAATTAGGAGGAGGATGAGGATTATGATGAGAAGGAGGATTAGGATTAGGACGAGGATTAGAATGAGGATGACGATAGGATGAGGATTAGGATTAGGATTAGGATTAGGATGAGCATGAGGATGAGGATGAGGATGAGGATGAGGATAGGATGAGGATTAGGATGAGTATGAGGTTGAGGATGAGGATAGGATGATGTTTAGGATAAGGATGAGGATGAGGATTAGGATGAGGATGAGGATTAGGATTAGGATTAGGGTGTAGATGAGGATTAGGCTGAGGATGAGAATTTGGATTAGGGTGTAGATGAGACTTAGGATGAGGATGAGGATTACGATAAGGATGAGGATGAGGATTACGATTAGGATTAGGATGAGGATTAGGATTAGGATGAGGAGTAGAATTAGGATGAGGATTAGGATGAAGATGAGTATTTGGATGAGGATGAGGTTCGGAGCGAGGATGACGATGTGGATCAGGATGAGGATGGGGATGAGGATGAGGATAGGGAGAGGATTAACATTATGATTAGGATTAGGATTAGGAGGAGGATGCGGATTATCATGAGAATGAGGATTAGGATTAGGACGAGGATTAGAATGAGGATGAAGATGAGGATAAGATGAGCACGAGCATGAGGATTAGAATGAGGATCAGGATGAGGATGAGTATGAGAATTAGTATGAGGATTAGGATAGGATGAGGATTAAGATTAGGATGAGAATGAGGATGAGGATTGGGATAGGATGAGGATTAGGATTAGAATGAGGATGAAGATTAGGATGAGGAGGAGGAGGATAGGATTAGGATGAGGAATGAGCACGGGGATAGGATGAGGATTAAGAATACGATGAGGATCAGGATGAGGATGGGTATGAGGATGAGGATAGGAAGAGGATTAGGATTATGATGAGGATTAGGATTAGGAGGAGGATAAGGATTATGATTAGAATGAGGATTACGATTTGGACGAGGATTAGAATGAGGATGAGGATGAGGATAGGATGAGCACGAGCATGAGAATTAGAATGAGAATCAGGATGAGGATTAGGATGAGGATGAGGATAGGATGAGGATTAGGATTGGGATGAGGATGACGATGGGGATGATGATTAGGATGAGGATGAGGATAAGTTTAGAATTAGGATGAGAATGAGGATGAGGATAAGGATTAGCATGAGGATGAGGATGTGGATTTGGCTTAGGATGAGGTTTGGATTAGGATGAGGATGAGGATTAGGATGAGGATTAGGATTAGGATGAGGATGCGGATTAGGACGAGGATTAGGATGAGAATGAGGATGAGGATAGGATGAGGATTAGGATTAGGATGAGGATGCGGATTAGGACGAGGATTAGGATGAGAATGAGGATGAGGATAGGATGAGGATTAGGATTAGGATGAGGATTAAGATGAGTACGAGTATGAGGATGAGGATAGGATGATGTTTAGGATAAGGATGAGGATGAGGATTAGGATGAGGATGAGGATGAGGATGAGGATGAGGATGAGGATGAGGATGAGGATGAGGATGAGGATGAGGATGAGGATGAGGATGAGGATGAGAATGAGGATGAGGATGAGCATAATGATGGGGACGAGGATGCAGTTAGGATGAGGATTAGGATTAGGATGAAGATTAGGATAAGAATGATGATTTACATGAGGATGAGGATTAGGATGAGGATGACAATGAGGTTGAGATTAGGATTGGGATGAGGATTAGGAAGAGGATGAGAAAGAGGATGCAGATGAGAAAGAGAATGAGGCTGAGGCTGAGGATGCGGATACGATGAGGATTAGGATTAGGATGAGGAATAGGATGAGGATTAGGATGATGATTAGGATTAGGACGAGGATTAGGATGAGAATGACGATTAGGATAAGGATGAGAATGAGGTTGAGATTAGGATTGGGAAGAGGATTAGGATTACGAGGAGGAGGAGGAGGAGGAGGATTAGGATAAGGATTAGGATTAGGATGAGGATGAGGATAAGAAAGAGGATAAGGATGGGAAAGAGGATGAGTATAGGAAGACGATTAGGATTTGGATGAGAATCAGATTAGGATTGAGGTGAGGATTAAGATGAGGATTAGGATTAGGATGAGGAATAAGGATGATGATAGGATGAGGATTAACATTAGGTTGAGGATTAAGATGAGGATTAGGATTAGGATGAGGAATAAGGATGATGATAGGATGAGGATTAACATTAGGTTGAGGATTAAGATGAGGATGAGAATGAGGATGGGGATTAGGATGAGGATTTGGATTAGGATGAGGATGAGGATTACGATGAGAATGACGATTAGATTGAAGATGAGATTAGAATTGGGATGAGGATTAGGATTAGGATGAGGATGAGGATTAGGATGTGGATGAGCTAGAGGATGAGGATAGGATAAGCATTAGGATTTGGATGAGGAATGAGGATAAGGATTAGGATGAGGATGGGGAAGAAGATGAGGATGGGAAGAGGATGAGGATAGGAAGAGGATTAGAATTATGATGAGGATTAGAAGAGGATGAGGATTATGATGAGGATAAGGATTAGGATTAGGACAAGGGTTAGAATGAGAATAAGGATATGATTAGGATGAGGACGAGGATGAGGATTGGAATGAGGATTAAGCTGAGGATGACGATGAAGATGATGATGAGGTAGAGGATGACGATGACGATGACGATGACGATGACAATAGGATGAGGATTAGGATTACGATTAGGATGAGGATGAGTATGAAGATGAGAATGAGGATAAGGATGAGAATGAGGATGAAAAACAGGATGCGGATGAGGATGAGGATGAGGATGAGGATGGAATAGGATGAGGAATAGGATTAGGATGAGGACTAGGATTAGGATTAGGACGAGGATTAGGAGGAGGATGACGATTAGGATAGGGTTGAGGATAAGGATTAGGATGAGGATGAGGATGAGGACTAGGATGAGGATGAGGATGAGCAAGAAGATGAGGCTAGGATTATGATTAGGATTAGGATGAGGACGATGATTAGGATGAGGATGGGATGGGATTAGGATTAGGATAAGGATTAGGATGATGATGAGGATAAGCATGAGGATAAGAAAGAGGATGAGGATTAGGATGAGGATAAGATGAGGATTAGGATTGGATTAGGATTAGGACGAGGATTAGGAGGAGGATGACGATTAGGATTGGGTTGACGATAAGGATTAGGATGAGGATGAGGATGAGGACTAGGATGAGGATGAGGATGAGCAAGAAGATGAGGCTAGGATTATGATTAGGATTAGGATGAGGATGGGATTAGGATTAGGATGAAGAAGAAGATAGGATGAGGATTAGGATTAGGATGAGCATTAGGATGAGGATGAGGATTAGGATGGGGATTAGGATGAGGATGAGGATTAGGATTAGGATAAGGATTAGGATGATGATGAGGATAAGCATGAGGATAAGGAAGAGGATGAGGATCAGGATGAGGATAAGATGAGGATTAGGATTAGGATGAGGATGAGGATGAACATGAGGATGACATTGAGGATGATGATGAGGATGGGGATGAGGATGACAAGGAGGTTGAGATTAGGATTTGGATGAGGATTAGGATGAGGATGAGGATGAGGTTTGGATAAGGATGAGAATGAGGTTGAGATTAGGATTGGGATAAGGATTAGGATGAGGACAAGGATTAGGATGAGGATGACGATTAGGATAAGAATGAGAATTAGTTTGAGATTAGGATTAGGATGAGGATGAGGATGAGAATGAGGGAGGATGAGGATTAGGATGAGGATGAGGATTAGGATGAGGATGAGGATGAGCAAGAGGATGAGGATGAAGATTAGGATGGGGAAGAGGATGAGTATATGAAGAGGATTAAGATTAGGATGAGAATGAGATTAGAATTGAGGTAAGGATTAAGATGAGGATAAGGATTTGGATGAGGATAGGATGAGGACTAGGATTAGGATGAGGATGAGGACTAGGATTAGGATGAGGATGAGGACTAGGATGACGATGAGGATACGATTAGGGTTATGATTAGGATGAGGAATGAGGATGGTGATAGGATGAGGATTAACATTAGGTTGACGATTCAGATGAGGATGAGGATGAGGATTAGGATGAGGATGACGATGAGATTGAAGATGAGATTAGAATGGGGATGAGGATTAGGATTAGGATGAGGATGAGGATTAGGATGAGGATGACGATGAGATTGAAGATGAGATTAGAATTGGGATGAGGATTAGGATTAGGATGAGGATGAGGATTAGGATGTGGATGAGCAAGAGGATGAGGATAGGATAAGCATTAGGATTTGGATGAGGAATGAGGATAAGGATTAGGATGAAGATGGGGAAGAAAATGAGGATGGGAAGAGGATGAGGATAGGAAGAGGATGAGGATAGGAAGAGGATTAGAATTATGATGAGGATTAGGAGGAGGATGAGGATTATGACGAGGATGAGGATTAGGATTAGGACGAGGGTTAGAATGAGAATAAGGATATGATTAGGATGAGGACGAGGATGAGGATTGGAATGAGGATTAAGCTGAGGATGACGATGAAGATGATAATGAGGTAGAGGATGACGATGACGATGACAATAGGATGTGGATTAGGATTACGATTAGTATGAGGATGAAGATGAGAATGAGGATAAGGATGAGAATGAGGATGAAAAATAGGATGCGGATGAGGAAGAGGGTGAGGATGAGAATGGAATAGGATGAGGAATATGATTAGGATGAGGACTAGGATTAGGATTAGGACGAGGATTAGGAGGAGGATGACGATTAGGATTGGGTTGACGATAAGGATTAGGATGAGGATGAGGATGAGGACTAGGATGAGGATGAGGATGAGCAAGAAGATGAGGCTAGGATTATGATTAGGATTAGGATGAGGATGGGATTAGGATTAGGATGAAGAAGAAGATAGGATGAGGATTAGGATTAGGATGAGCATTAGGATGAGGATGAGGATTAGGATGGGGATTAGGATGAGGATGAGGATTAGGATTAGGATAAGGATTAGGATGATGATGAGGATAAGCATGAGGATAAGGAAGAGGATGAGGATCAGGATGAGGATAAGATGAGGATTAGGATTAGGATGAGGATGAGGATGAACATGAGGATGACATTGAGGATGATGATGAGGATGGGGATGAGGATGACAAGGAGGTTGAGATTAGGATTTGGATGAGGATTAGGATGAGGATGAGGATAAGGATTAGGATTAGGATGAAGACAAGGATTAGGATGACGATGACGATTAGGATTAGAAGGAGAATTAGGTTGAGATTAGGATTGGGATGAGGAGTAGGATTAGGATGAGGATGAGGATGAGGGAGGATGAGGATTAGGATGAGGATGAGGATAAGGATGAGGATGAGGATGAGCAAGAGGAAGAGGATGAAGATAAGGATGGGGAAGAGGACGAGTATAGGAAGAGGATTAGGATTAGGATGAGAATGAGTTTAGGATTGGGGTGAGGATTAAGATGAGGATAAGGATTAGGATGAGGATATTGTGAGGACTAGGATTAGGATGAGGATGAGGACTAGGATGAGGATGAGGATACGATTAGGGTTATGATTAGGATGAGGAATGAGGATGATGATAGGATGAGGATTAACATTAGGTTGAGGATTAAGATGAGGATGAGGATGAGGATTAAAATGAGGATTAGGATTAGGATGAGAATTAGGATGAGGATGAGGATGAGGATGAGGATGAGGATGGGGAAGAGGATGAGTATAGGAAGAGGATTAGGATTATGATTAGGATTAGGAGGAGGATGAGGATTATGATGTGCTTCAGGATTAGGATTAGGACGAGGATTAGAATGAGGATTAGGATGAGGAATTGGATGAGGATGAGGATTAGGATGAGGATAAGGATTAGGATGAGGATGAGGATGAGGATAAGGATGAGGACGAGGATGAGAAAGAAAATGAGATTAGGATTGGGATGAGGATTAGGATTTGGATGAGGATGAATATTAGGACGTGGATGAGGATAGGATAAGCTTGATGATTAGGATGATGATGAGGATAGGATTAGGATTTGGATGAGGATAAGGATTAGGATTAGGATGAGGATGGGGAAGAAGATGAGGATGGGAAGAGGATGAGGATAGGAAAAGAATTAGAATTATGATGAGGATGCGGATGTTGATGAGGATGAGGATGACGTTGACGATATGATGAGGATTAGGATTACGATTAGGATGAGGATGAGGATAAGCACGAGGAAAAGGATGGGCATGAGAAAGAGGATGCAGATGAGGAAAAGGCTGAGGATGAGGATGCGAATAGGATTCGGATGAGGATTAGGATTGGGATGATTATTAGGATTAGGACGAGGATTAGGATGAGGATGACGATTAGGATTGGGATGAGGATTAGGATTAGGATGAGGATGAGGACTAGGATGAGGATGAGGATGATGATTAGGATGAGGATGGGATTAGGATTAGGATAAGGATGAGGATAGGATGAGGATTAGGATTAGGATGAGTATTAGGATGAGCATTAGGATGAGGATGAGGATGAGGATGAGGATTAGGATTAGGATTAGGATAAGGATGAGGATGATGACGAGGATAAGGATGAGGATAAGGAACAGGATGAGGATGAGGATGAGGATGAGGATAAGATGAGGATTAGGATTAGGATGAGGATGAGGATGAGGATGAGGATAGGATGAGGATGAGGATGAGGTTGAGGATGAGAATGAGGATGAGGATGAGGATGAGGATGGGGATGAGGATGAGGATGAGCATGAGAAAGATGATGTGGATGAAGAAGAGGATGAGGATAAGGATGGGGATGAGGATGCGGATAGGATGAGGATTAAGATTAGGATGATGATTAGGATTAGAAAGAGGATTAGGATGAGGATGACAATGAGGTTGAGATTACGATTGGGATGAGGATTAGGATGAGGATGAGAAAGAGGACACCGAGGAGAAAGAGGATGAGGCTGACGATGAGGATGAGGATGCGGATACGATGAGGATTAGGATTAACTTGATGATTAGGATGATGATTAGGATTAGGACAAGGATTAGGATGAGGATGACGATTAGGATAAGGATGAGAATGAGGTTGCGATTAGGAATGGTATGAGGATTAGGACTAGGACTAGGATGAGGATGAGGATGAGGGAGGATGAGGACTAGGATGAGGACTAGGATAATGATGTGCTTCAGGATTGGATTAGGACGAGGACTAGAATAAGGATTAGGTTGAGAGTTTGTATGAAGAAGAGGATTAGGATGAGGATGAGAATGAAATGAGATTAGGATTGGGATGAGGATTAGGATTAGGATGAGGATGAGGATTAGGATGTGGATGAGCAAGAGGATGACGATAAGATTAGCATTAGGATTAGGATGTTCATAAGGATTGGATTAGAATTTGGATGAGGAATGAGGATAAGGATTAGGAATAGGATAAGGATGGGGAAGAAGATGAGGATAGGAAGAGGATGAGGATAGGAAGAGGATTAGAATTATGATGAGGATTAAGAAGAGGATGAGGATTATGATGAGGATGAGGACTATGAAGAGGATGAGGATTAGGATTAGGACGAGGGTTAGAATGATAATAAGGATATCATTAGGATGAGGATCAGGATGAGGATTAGAATGAGGATTAGGATGAGGATGAGGATGACGATGAGGTAGAGGATGAGGATGAGGATGACAATGATGATGAAGATGACGATGACGATAGGATGAGGATTAGGATTATGATTAGGATGAGGATGAGGATGAGGATAAGGATGAGGAAGAGAAAGAGGATGCGGATGAGGATGAGGATGAGGATGAGGATTCGAATAGGATGAGGAATAGGATTAGGATGAAGATTAGGATGATGATTAGGATTAGGACGAGGATTAGGATGAGGATGACGATTAGGATTGGGATGATGATTAGGATTAGGATGAGGTTGAGCATGAGGGTAGGATGAGGATGAGAAAAAAGATGAGGATGAGCAAGAAGATGAGGATATGATTAGGATTAGGGTTAGGATTAGGAAGAGGATAGGATGAGGATGAGAATAGGATTAGGATTAGGACTAGGAAGAGGATAGGATGAGGATTAGGATTAGGATGAGAATTAGGATAAGGATGAGGATGAGGATTAGGATTAGAATAATGATGAGGATAAGGATAAGGATGAGAATGACTAAGAGGATGAGGATTTGATGAGGATTAGGATTAGAATGAGGATTGGATGATGATTAGAATTAGGATGAGGATGAAGATCAGGATGAGGATGAGGATGAGGATGATGATGAGGATGTGGATGAGGATGAGGATAGGATGAGGATGAGAATGAGGATAAAAAGAGGATGCGGCTGTGGAAGAGGATGTGGATGGGGATGAGGATGCGGATGAGAATGAGGTTGAGATTAGGATTGGGATGAGGATTAGGATTATGCTGAGGATGAGGATGAGCATGAGAAAGATGATGTGGATGAGGAAGAGGATGAGGATAAGGATGGGGATGAGGATGCGCAAAGGATGAGGATTAGGATTAGCATGAGGTTTAGGATGATGATTAGGATTACAATGAGGATTAGGATGAGGATGAGGATGAGGATGACAATGCGGGTAGGATGAGGATTAGGATGAGGATGAGGATGAGGATAGGATTGATTTAGGATTAGAATGAGGATAGGATGATGATTAGAATTAGGATGAGGATGAAGATGAGGATGAGGATTGAGGATGAGGTTAGGATGAGGATGAGGATGAGGATGAGAATGAGGATGAGAAAGAGGATGCGGCTGTGGAAGAGGATGTGGATGGGAATAAGGATGAGGATGAGGATGTGGATGAGAATGAGGTTGAGATTAGGATTGGGTTGAGGATTAGGATTATGATGAGGATGAGGATGAAGATGTGGATGATGATGAGGATGAGGATGAGGATGAGGATGAGGATGAGGATGAGGATGAGGATGAGGATGAGCATGAGGATGAGATTAAGATGAGGATGAGGATGAGGATGAGGACGAGCATAGGGATGAGGATGAGG
>NC_032014.1:17721028-17722093 GCF_001865875.1 Lupinus angustifolius
GAGGATGAGGATGAGGATGATGATAGGATAAGGATGAGGATAAGGATGAGGATGAGGATGAGGATCAGGATGAGGATGAGGATGAGGATGAGGATTAAGTTTAGGATTAGGATTAGGATTAGGATTAGGATTTGGATTTGGATTTGGATTTGGATGAGGATTACGATGAGGATGAGGATGAGGGTCGGGATTATGATTAGAATGAGGATGAGGATGAGGATGAGGATGAGGATTAGGACGAGGATTAGGATTAGGATGAGTATGTTGATGAGGATAGGATGAGGATTAGGATGAGGTTGAGGATGAGGATGAGGATGAGGATGAGGATGAGGATGAGGATGAGGATGAGGATGAGGATGAGGATGAGGATCAGGATGAGGATCAGGATGAGGATGAGGATGAGGATGAGGTTTGGATAAGGATGAGAATGAGTTGAGATTAGGATTGGGATAAGGATTAGGATTAGGATGAGGACAAGGATTAGGATTAGGATGACGATCAGGATTAGAATTAGGATGATGATGAGGATTAGGATTATGATGAGGTTGAGCATGAGGATTAGGATGAGGATTAGGATATGATGAGGATATGGATGAGGTTGATGATTAGGATGAGGATGAGGATTAGTATGAGGAATAGGATGAGGATGATGATTAGGATGAGAGCGAGGATTAGGATCAGGATTAGGATGAGCAAGAGGATGAGGATTAGGATTAGGATTAGGATAGGATGATGACAGGATAAGATAATGATAGGATGATGATTAGGATGACGATTAGGATGAGGATGAGGGTAGGATGAGGATTAGAATTAGGATGAGGATGAGGATTAGGATTAGGATGACGATGGCGATGATGATGAGGTTGGGCATGAGGATGAGATTAGGATTAGGATTAGGATTAGGATTAGGATTAGGATTAGGATTAGGATTGGCATGAGTATGAGGATGAGCATGAGGATGAGGATTAGGATTAGGATGAGGATTATGATTAGGATGAGGATGAGGTTGTGATGAGCAAGAGGATGTGGAAGAGGATGAGGATGAGGATTAGGATGAGGATTAGG
>NC_032014.1:17722193-17726206 GCF_001865875.1 Lupinus angustifolius
ATTAGGATGAGGATTAGGATTAGGATGAGGATTAGGATGAATATGAGGATGAGGATAGGATGAGGATTTGGATGAGGTTGATGATTAGGATGAGGAGGAGGATTAGGATGAGGATGATGATTGGGATGAGAACGAGGATGAGGAAGAGGATGAGGATTAGGATTAGGATTAAGATAGGATGATGATAGGATGGGATAATGATAGGATGATGCTTAGGATGACGGTTAGGATGAGGATGAGGATGAGGATGAGGATTATGATGAGGATGACGATGAGGATGAGGATGAGGATGAGGATCAGGATAGGATGAGGTTGAGCATGAGGATGAGGATGTGGATGATGATGAGGTTGAGCATGAGGATGAGATTAGGATTAGTATTGGGATTAGGATTAGCATGAGTATGAGGATGAGGATAGGATGAGGATTACGATTACGATGAGGATTAGGATGAGGATGAGGATGAGGATGGGGAGGAGCTAGAGGATGTGGAAGAGGATGAGGATTAGGATTAGGATGCGGATTAGGATAAGGACGAGGATGAGGATAGAATGAGGATTAGGATGAGGATGCGTATGAGGATTAGGATGAGGATTAGGATTATGATGAGTATAAGGATTAGGATGAGGATGAGGATGAGGATGAGAATAGGATGACGATAAGATGAGGATTAGGATTAGGATGAGGATGAGGATTAGTATTAGGATGAAGAGGAGGATTAGGATTATGATGAGGATGATGATTGCGATGAGGATTAGGATGAAGATGAAGATGAGGATTATGATGAGGATGATGATTGCGATGAGGATTAGGATGAAGATGAAGATGAGGATTATGATGAGGATGATGATTGCGATGAGGATTAGGATGAAGATGAAGATGAGGATTATGATGAGGATGATGATTGCGATGAGGATTAGGATGAAGATGAAGATGAGGATTATGATGAGGATGATGATTGCGATGAGGATTAGGATGAAGATGAAGATGAGGATTATGATGAGGATGATGATTGCGATGAGGATTAGGATGAAGATGAAGATGAGGATTATGATGAGGATGATGATTGCGATGAGGATTAGGATTAGGATGAGGATGAGAATCAGGATGAGGTTGAGGATGAGCAAGATGATGAGGATAGGATGAGGATTACGATTAGGATGAGGATGAGGACGACGATGAGGATGGTGATGAGGATGAGGATGAGGATGAGGATGAGGATGAGGATTAGGATGAGGATGTGGATGTGGATTAGGATGAGCATTAGTATTAGGATGAGTACGAGGATTAGGATGATGATTAGGATAAGCAAGAGGATTACAATAAGGATGAAGATGAGGATAAGATGATGATAAGGATGAGGATTAGGATGAGGATGAGGATGAGGATTATGATGAGGATGATGATTAGGACGAGGATTAGGATTATTAAAAGTATGAGGATGGGGATGAGGATGAGGATGATGATGAGGTTGAGCATGAGGATGAGATTAGGATTAGGATTAGGATTGGCATGAGTATGAGGATGAGCAAGAGGATGAGGATAGAATGAGGATTAGGATTACGATTAGGATGAGGATGTTGATGAGGATGAGGATGAGGATGATGATGAGAATGAGGATGAGGATGTGGATGATGATGAGGATGAGGATGAGGATGAGGATTAGGATTAGGATGAGGATTAGGATGAGGATTAGGATGAGGATGAGGATGAGGACGAGGAATAGAATTATGATGATTATGAGGAAGACGGTGAGGATGAGGATAGGATGAAGATTAGGATTAGGATGAGGATGAGGATGAGGATTAGGATTAGGATGATGAGGAGGATTTGGATTATGATGAGGTAGAGCATGAGGATTAGGATGAGGATTAGGATTAGGATGAGGATTAGGATGAATATGAGGATGAGGATAGGATGAGGATTTGGATGAGGTTGAAGATTAGGATGAGGAGGAGGATTAGGATGAGGATGATGATTGGGATGAGAACGAGGAGTAGGAAGAGGATGAGGATTAGGATTAGGATTAAGATAGGATGATGATAGGATAGGATAATGATAGGATGATGATTAGGATGACGGTTAGGATGAGGATGAGGATGAGTATTATGATGAGGATGACGATGAGGATGACGATGAGGATGAGGATCAGGATAGGATGAGGTTGAGCATGAGGATGAGGATGTGGATGATGATGAGGTTGAGCATGAGGATGAGATTAGGATTAGTATTGGGATTAGGATTAGCATGAGTATGAGGATGAGGATAGGATGAGGATTACGATTACGATGAGGATTAGGATGAGGATGAGGATGGGGAGGAGCTAGAGGATGTGGAAGAGGATGAGGATTAGGATTAGGACTAGGATTAGGATTATGATGAGTATGAGGATTAGGATGAGGATGAGGATGAGGATGAGAATAGGATGAGGATAAGATGAGGATTAGGATTAGGATGAGGATGAGGATTAGTATTAGGATGAAGAGGAGGATTAGGATTATGATGACGTTGAGCATGAGGATTAGGATGAGGAGTAGGATTAGGATGGGGATTAGGATGAGGATGAGGATACGATGAGGATTTGGATGAGGTTGATGATTAGGATGAAGATGAAGATTAGGATGACGATGAGTAAGAGGATAAGAATGAGGATAAAATGAGGATTTGGATGAGGATTAGGATGAAGATGAAGATGAGGATTATGATGAGGATGATGATTACGATGAGGATTAGGATTATGATGAGTATGAGTATCAGGATGAGGATAGAATGAGGATTAGGATTAGAATGAGGATGAGGAGGATGAGGATGACGATGAGGATGAGGATTAGGATGAGGATGAGGTTGAGCAAGAGGATGAGTTTAGGATTAGGATGAGGATTAGGATTAGGATGAGGATGAGAATCAGGATGAGGTTGAGGATGAGCAAGATGATGAGGATAGGATGAGGATTACGATTAGGATGAGGATGAGGACGACGATGAGGATGGTGATGAGGATGAGGATGAGGATGAGGATGAGGATGAGGATGAGGATTAGGATGTGGATGTGGATTAGGATGAGCATTAGTATTAGGATGAGGACGAGGATTAGGATGATGATTAGGATCAGCAAGAGGATTACAATAAGGATGAAGATGAGGATAAGATGATGATTAGGATGAGGATTAGGATGAGGATGAGGATGAGGATTATGATGAGGATGATGATTAGGACGAGGATTAGGATTATGAAAAGTATGAGGATGGGGATGAGGATGAGGATGAGGATGATGATGAGGTTGAGCATGAGGATGAGATTAGGATTAGGATTAGGATTGGCATGAGTATGAGGATGAGCAAGAGGATGAGGATAGAATGAGGATTAGGATTAGGATTAGGATGAGGATGTTGATGAGGATGAGGATGAGGATGATGATGAGGATGAGGATGAGGATGTGGATGATGATGAGGATGAGGATGAGGATGAGGATGAGGAGTAAGATTAGGATGAGGAATAGGATGAGGATTAGGATGAGGATGAGGATGATGATTAGGATGAGGATGAGGATGAGCATGAGCATAATATGAGGACTAGGATGAGTATTGGGATGAGGATGGGGAAGAGGATGAGGATGAGGATTATGATGAGGATGAGGATGAGGATGAGGATGAGGAGAGAATGAAGGTTAGGATGCGGACCAGGATAAGGGTGAGAATGAAGGTTAGGTTGTGGATGAGGATGAGGATAGGAAGAGGATTAGGATTTTGATAATGATCAAGATGAGGATAGGAGGAGGATTAGTAATAGGATGCGGATTAGGATGAGGATGAGCATGAGGATGAGATTAGGATTAGGATTAGAATTGGCATGAGGATGAGGATGAGCAAGAGGATGAGGATAGGATGAGGATTAGGATTAGGGTGAGGATTAGGATTAGGATGAAGATGGTGATGAGGATGAGGATGAGGATGAGGATGATGATGAGGATGAGGATGAGGATGTGGATGATGATGAGGATGAGGATGAGGATGATG
>NC_032014.1:17726306-17728505 GCF_001865875.1 Lupinus angustifolius
GATGAGGATGAGGATGAG
Organism: Lupinus angustifolius; assembly: GCF_001865875.1. Lineage (NCBI taxonomy): Eukaryota > Viridiplantae > Streptophyta > Magnoliopsida > Fabales > Fabaceae > Lupinus > Lupinus angustifolius. The sequence continues at coordinate 17,726,325 of NC_032014.1, forward strand.
GATGAGGATGAGGATGAGGATGAGGATGAGTATGAGGAGAGAATGAAGGTTAGGATGCGGACCAGGATAAGGGTGAGAATGAAGGTTAGGTTGTGGATGAGGATGAGGATAGGAAGAGGATTAGGATTTTGATAAGGATTAGGATGAGGATAGGATGAGGATTAGTAATAGGATGCGGATTAGGATGAGGATGAGAATGAGGACGAGGAAGCGGATTAGGATGAGGATGAGAATGAGGACGAGGATTAGTAATAGGATGAGCATTAGGGAGAGGATGAGGATGGGGAAGAAGATGAGGATCACGTTTGGAAGAGGATGGGCATCACAATAGGAAGAGGATTAGGATTAGGATGAGGATGAGGATGAGGATAGGATTAGGATTAGGATTAGGAATAGGATTAGGAATAGGATTAGGAATAGGATTAGGAATAGGATTAGGAATAGGATTAGGAATAGGATTAGGAATAGGATTAGGAATAGGATTAGGAATAGGATTAGGAATAGGATTAGGAATAGGATTAGGAATAGGATTAGGAATAGGATTAGGAATAGGATTAGGAATAGGATTAGGAATAGGATTAGGAATAGGATTAGGAATAGGATTAGGAATAGGATTAGGAATAGGATTAGGAATAGGATTAGGAATAGGATTAGGAATAGGATTAGGAATAGGATTAGGAATAGGATTAGGAATAGGATTAGGAATAGGATTAGGAATAGGATTAGGAATAGGATTAGGAATAGGATTAGGAATAGGATTAGGAATAGGATTAGGAATAGGATTAGGAATAGGATTAGGAATAGGATTAGGAATAGGATTAGGAATAGGATTAGGAATAGGATTAGGAATAGGATTAGGAATAGGATTAGGAATAGGATTAGGAATAGGATTAGGAATAGGATTAGGAATAGGATTAGGAATAGGATTAGGAATAGGATTAGGAATAGGATTAGGAATAGGATTAGGAATAGGATTAGGAATAGGATTAGGAATAGGATTAGGAATAGGATTAGGAATAGGATTAGGAATAGGATTAGGAATAGGATTAGGAATAGGATTAGGAATAGGATTAGGAATAGGATTAGGAATAGGATTAGGAATAGGATTAGGAATAGGATTAGGAATAGGATTAGGAATAGGATTAGGAATAGGATTAGGAATAGGATTAGGAATAGGATTAGGAATAGGATTAGGAATAGGATTAGGAATAGGATTAGGAATAGGATTAGGAATAGGATTAGGAATAGGATTAGGAATAGGATTAGGAATAGGATTAGGAATAGGATTAGGAATAGGATTAGGAATAGGATTAGGAATAGGATTAGGAATAGGATTAGGAATAGGATTAGGAATAGGATTAGGAATAGGATTAGGAATAGGATTAGGAATAGGATTAGGAATAGGATTAGGAATAGGATTAGGAATAGGATTAGGAATAGGATTAGGAATAGGATTAGGAATAGGATTAGGAATAGGATTAGGAATAGGATTAGGAATAGGATTAGGAATAGGATTAGGAATAGGATTAGGAATAGGATTAGGAATAGGATTAGGAATAGGATTAGGAATAGGATTAGGAATAGGATTAGGAATAGGATTAGGAATAGGATTAGGAATAGGATTAGGAATAGGATTAGGAATAGGATTAGGAATAGGATTAGGAATAGGATTAGGAATAGGATTAGGAATAGGATTAGGAATAGGATTAGGAATAGGATTAGGATTAGGATATGGAAGAGGATGAGGATAGGATGAGGATTAGGATGAGGACGGGGATGAGGATGAGGAATCGGATGAGGATAGGATGAGGATTAGGATGAGGACGGGGATGAGGACGGGGATGAGGATGAGGATGAGGGTGAGGATTAGGATTAATATTAGGATTAGGATGCGGATTAGGATTAGGATCAGGATTAGGATGCGGATGAGGATGAGGATTAGGATGAGGTTGAGGATCAGGATCAGGATAAGGAAGAGGATGAGGATGAGGAGAGAATCAGGATTAAGATGAGGATGATCATGAGGATGAGGAAGAGAATGACATGAGGATTAGGATTTTGATGAGGATTGGGATGAGGATGAGGATGAGGATGAGGATTAGGATGAGGATTAGTATTTGGATTTGGATTAGGATTAGGATTACGATGAGGATGAGGATTAGGATTAGGATTAGGATTAGG
>NC_032014.1:17728605-17730203 GCF_001865875.1 Lupinus angustifolius
GGATGTGGATGATGATGAGGATGAGGATGAGGATGATGATGAGGATTAGGATGAGGATGAGGATTAGGATGAGGATGAGGATGAGCATGATGATAATAAGAGGATTAGGATGAGGATTGGGATGAGGATGGGGATGAGGATGAGGATGAGGATTATGATGAGGATGAGGATGAGGATGAGTATGAGGAGAGAATGAAGGTTAGGATGCGGACCAGGATAAGGGTGAGAATGAAGGTTAGGTTGTGGATGAGGATGAGGATAGGAAGAGGATTAGGATTTTGATAAGGATTAGGATGAGGATAGGATGAGGATTAGTAATAGGATGCGGATTAGGATGAGGATGAGAATGAGGACGAGGAAGCGGATTAGGATAGGAAGAGGATTAGGATTAGGATGAGTATTGCGATGAGGATTAGGATGAGGATGAGGATGAGGATCAAGTTCAGGAAGAGGATGAGGATGAGGAAAGATTGAGGATGAAGATGAGGATGAGCATAGGATTAGGATTAGGATTAAGATTAGGATTAGAATTAGGATTAGGATTAGGATCAGGATTAGGATGAGGATAAGGACGAGGATAAAATGAGGATTTGGATGTGGATTAGGATAATGATGAGAATATGGATGGGGAAGAGGATGAGGATGAGGATTATAAAGAGGATGAGGATGAGGGTTAGGATTACGATGACTATGAGGATGAGGATAGGATGAGGATTATGATTAGGATGAGGATTAGGATTAGGATGGGGATGAGGATGAGGATGAGGATAGGACGAGGATTAGTAACAGGATGAGCATTAGGAAGAGGATGAGGATGGGGAAGAAGATGAGGATCACGTTGGGAAGAGGATGGGCATCACAATAGGAAGAGGATTAGGATTAGGTTGAGGATAAGGACTATGCTAAGGATGAGGATGAGGATGAGGATGAGGATGAGGATGAGTTTAGGATTAGGATTAGAATTAGAATTAGGATTAGGATTAGGATATGGATGAGGACGAGGATAAGATGAAGATTAGGATGTGGATTAGGACGATGATGAGGATGAGGATGGGGAAGTGGGTGAGGATGAGGATTATGATGAGGATGAGGATGAGGATGAGGACGAGGATAAGGATTAGGATGAGGATGAGGATGAGGATTAGTATTGGGATTTTGATTAGGATTAGGATTAATATTAGGATTAGGATGCGGATTAGGATTAGGATCAGGATTAGGATGCGGATGAGGATGAGGATTAGGATGAGGTTGAGGATCAGGATCAGGATCAGGAAGAGGATGAGGATGAGGAGAGAATCAGGATTAAGATGAGGATGATCATGAGGATGAGGATGAGAATGACATGAGGATTAGGATTTTGATGAGGATTGGGATGAGGATGAGGATGAGGATGAGGATTAGGATGAGGATTAGTATTTGGATTTGGATTAGGATTAGGATTACGATGAGGATGAGGATTAGGATTAGGATTAGGATTAGGATTAGGATTTGGATTTGGATTTGGATTAGGATTAGGATGAGGATGAGGATAAGGATGAAGACGAGGATGAGGATGAGGACGAGGATAGGATGAGGATGAGGATGAGGATGAGGATGAG
>NC_032014.1:17730303-17732922 GCF_001865875.1 Lupinus angustifolius
GATGAGGATGAGGATGAGGATGAGGATGAGGATGAGGATGAGGATGAGGATGAGGAAGAGGATGAGGATGAGGATGAGGATGAGGATGAGGATGAAAATGAGGATGAGGATCAGGATTAAGATTAGGATGAGTATGTAGATGAGGATTAGTATGAGGATAGAATGATGACTAGTATTAGGATGAGGATTAGGATGAGGATTAGGATGAGGATGAGGATGAGGATAAAGAAGAGGATGAGGATAGGAAGATGATTAGGATTACGATGAGGATGAGGATTATGACAAGGATGAGGATAACGACAAGGATTAGGATTAGGATGAAGATGTGGATGAGGATAGTATGAGGATTAGGATTATGATGAGGATGAGGATGAGGAAGAGGACGAGGATGAGGTTGAGATTAGGATTCGGATGAGGATGAGGATGGGGATTAGGATGACGAAGAGGATGAGGATGAGGATTAGGATGAGGCTGAAGAAGAGGATGAGGATGAGGATTTAGATTAGGATTATGATTAGGATGAGGTTAAGGATGGGGATTGGGATGAAGAAGATGATGAGGATGAGGATGAGGATGAAGAAGAGGATGAGGATGAGGTTTAGAATAGTATGAGGATGAGGATGAGGGTTAGAATAATATGAGGATTAGGATGAGGATGAGGACCAGTGTTAGGATTAGGACGAGGATTAGGATTAAGATTACGATTAGGATGAGGATTAGGATGAGGATGAGGATGACATTGAGGATTAGGATGAAGATATGGATGAGGATGAGGATGAGGATTATGACGAGGATGACGATGATGATTAAGATTAGGACAAGGATGAAAATGAGAATGAGGATGAGGATAGGATGAGGATTAGGGTGAGGATGAGGATGAGGATTAGGATTGGGATGAGGATAGGATTAGTATTAGGATGAGGATGTGGATGAGGATCGGGATGAGGAGGTGGATGAGGATCGGGATGAGGATATGGATAGGATGAGGATTAGGATGAGGATGAGAACGAGGATGAGGAAGAGGATGAGAATAGGAAGAGGATTTGGATTAGGATAAGAATTAGGATGAGGATGAGGATTATGATGAGGATGAGGATTACGACGAGGATTAGGATTATGATGAAGATGAGGATGAGGATAGTATGAGGATTAGGATTAGGATGAGAATGAGGATGAGGAAGAGGATGAGGATGAGGATGAGGAAGAGGATGAGGATGAGGATTAGGGTTAGGATGAGGATGAGGATGGGGATTAGGATGAGGAAGAGGATGAGGATGACGATGAGGATTATGATAAGGATAAGGATGAGGATGAGGATGAGGATGAGGATGAGGATGAAGATGGGTATTAGGATTTGGATGAGGATTAGGATCAGGATGAGGATTAGGATTAGGATGATGATGATGTGGATGAGAATTAGGATGAGGATGAGGGTGAGGATGAGGAGGAGGATGAGAATGAGGATGAGATTTGGATTAGAACGGGGATTAGGATTGGGATGAGTATGAGTATGAGTATGAGGATGAGGATGAGGATGAGGATAGGATGAGGATTAGGATTAGGATGAGGATGAGCATTTGGATGAGGATTAGGATGAGGATGAGGATTAGAATTAGGATTAGGATTCGGACGAGGATGAAGATGAGGATGTTGATATGGATGGAGAACAGAATGAGGATGAGGATTAGCATTAGGATGAGGATTAGAATTAGGATTCGGAGGAGGATTAGGATGAGGATGAGGATGAGGATTAGGATGAGGATGAGGCTAAGGATGAGGATGAGGATGAGGTTGAAGATTAGGATTAGGATGAGGATTAGGATGAGGATTAGAATTAGGATGCGGATTAGGATTAGGATGAGGATTAGGATGAAGATGAGGATGAGAATAAGGATGAGATTAGGATTAGGACGTGGATTAGGATTAGGTTGAGTATGAGATTGGGATGAAGAAGATGATGAGGATGAGGATGAGGATGAAGAAGAGGATGAGGATGAGGTTTAGAATAGTATGAGGATGAGGATGAGGGTTAGAATAATATGAGGATTAGGATGAGGATGAGGACCAGTGTTAGGATTAGGACGAGGATTAGGATTAAGATTACGATTAGGATGAGGATTAGGATGAGGATGAGGATGACATTGAGGATTAGGATGAAGATATGGATGAGGATGAGGATGAGGATTATGACGAGGATGACGATGATGATTAAGATTAGGACAAGGATGAAAATGAGAATGAGGATGAGGATAGGATGAGGATTAGGGTGAGGATGAGGATGAGGATTAGGATTGGGATGAGGATAGGATTAGTATTAGGATGAGGATGTGGATGAGGATCGGGATGAGGAGGTGGATGAGGATCGGGATGAGGATATGGATAGGATGAGGATTAGGATGAGGATGAGAACGAGGATGAGGAAGAGGATGAGAATAGGAAGAGGATTTGGATTAGGATAAGAATTAGGATGAGGATGAGGATTATGATGAGGATGAGGATTACGACGAGGATTAGGATTATGATGAAGATGAGGATGAGGATAGTATGAGGATTAGGATTAGGATGAGAATGAGGATGAGGAAGAGGATGAGGATGAGGATGAGGAAGAGGATGAGGATG
>NC_032014.1:17733022-17734970 GCF_001865875.1 Lupinus angustifolius
GGGTGAGCTTTCTTGGTTTTCCATACGACTGGCATATCTGAGTGCTCCTGAGGTTTGGTTGGACCTTCTTCATTTGTTCCTTTTTCATTATCCATGTCCTTTGAGTATGCTTCTTCCAAAGCACCTGCAACATCATCAGAAACGACCTTTCTCTTCTCTTTTGGAGAAGATTCGTCAAACTGTACATGGATAGACTCTTCAACTTGCATTTAATATTTGTTAAAGACTCTGAAAGCTTTGCTATGAATCGAGTATCCCAAAAATATTCCCTCATCGGCTTTAGAATTGAATTTTCCTAAAGGATGCTTTCCATTATTTAATATAAAACATTTGCTACCGAAGGCGTGAAGGTGAGATATGTTTGGTTTGTGGCTTCGGGATGAGGAGGTGGATGAGGATCGGGATGAGGATATGGATAGGATGAGGATTAGGATGAGGATGAGAACGAGGATGAGGAAGAGGATGAGAATAGGAAGAGGATTTGGATTAGGATAAGAATTAGGATGAGGATGAGGATTATGATGAGGATGAGGATTACGACGAGGATTAGGATTATGATGAAGATGAGGATGAGGATAGTATGAGGATTAGGATTAGGATGAGAATGAGGATGAGGAAGAGGATGAGGATGAGGATGAGGAAGAGGATGAGGATGAGGATTAGGGTTAGGATGAGGATGAGGATGGGGATTAGGATGAGGAAGAGGATGAGGATGACGATGAGGATTATGATAAGGATAAGGATGAGGATGAGGATGAGGATGAGGATGAGGATGAAGATGGGTATTAGGATTTGGATGAGGATTAGGATCAGGATGAGGATTAGGATTAGGATGATGATGATGTGGATGAGAATTAGGATGAGGATGAGGGTGAGGATGAGGAGGAGGATGAGAATGAGGATGAGATTTGGATTAGAACGGGGATTAGGATTGGGATGAGTATGAGTATGAGTATGAGGATGAGGATGAGGATGAGGATAGGATGAGGATTAGGATTAGGATGAGGATGAGCATTTGGATGAGGATTAGGATGAGGATGAGGATTAGAATTAGGATTAGGATTCGGACGAGGATGAAGATGAGGATGTTGATATGGATGGAGAACAGAATGAGGATGAGGATTAGCATTAGGATGAGGATTAGAATTAGGATTCGGAGGAGGATTAGGATGAGGATGAGGATGAGGATTAGGATGAGGTTGAGGATGAGAATGAGATGAGGATGAGCATTTGGATGAGGATTAGGATGAGGATGAGGATTAGAATTAGGATTAGGATTCGGACGAGGATGAAGATGAGGATGTTGATATGGATGGAGAACAGAATGAGGATGAGGATTAGCATTAGGATGAGGATTAGAATTAGGATTCGGAGGAGGATTAGGATGAGGATGAGGATGAGGATTAGGATGAGGTTGAGGATGAGAATGAGAATAAGATTAGAATTAGGATGAGGATTAGGATGAGGATGAGGATTAGGATGAGGATTAGGATGAGGATGAGGATGAGCTAGAGGATGAGGGTAAGGATGAGGATGAGCTAGACGATGAGGATAGGATGAGGATTAGTATTAGGATGAGGATTAGGATTAGGATGAGGATGGGGATTAGGATTAGGATGAGGATGAGGATGAGGATAAGGATTATGATTAGGATTAGGATGATGATGAGGATTAGAATTTGGAATAGGATGAGGATGAGGATAGGATGAGGATAGGATGAGGACGAGCATTAGAATTAGGATTAGGATGAGGATGAGTATGAGGAAGAGGATGAGGATGAGGATGAGCATTAGGATTAAGATGAAGATTAGGAAGGGGATGAGGATTAGGATGAAGATGAGGAAGAGGGTGAGAATGTGGATGAGGATTAGGATTAGGATTAGGATAAGGATGAGGATGAGGATGAGGATGAGGATGAGGATGAGGATGAGGATGAGGATGAGGATGA
>NC_032014.1:17735070-17743549 GCF_001865875.1 Lupinus angustifolius
TTTAGCAGTGCGAGTATAACCTAGACTAGTACGATCACCAACATTTCTTGCTTGATTAAGCAGAGTATCTAATTGTTGTTTACTGTTTGTGAGACGTGTGAGTTTTTCATTTAGTTTAAAATTGTCCTTTTGCAAAGTCTCGCAAGTCTCACAGACAGGTTTTTGACATAAGTTATTAGCAGAGCAGTTACATGAGCTACAAGAATAGATGAGATCTAAAGTTTTATTTTCCAGTTTTAATTCATCTAATTCTTTTTGCAATTGGCTTATTTTTTGTTCGTTTATTAGGATTACCCTTTTTCTATCAATGTTAATTCTAGCCAATTTTGTTTAGTTCCCATGCAACTCGACATAAGCTTCATACAACACATCATAAGGAGGTGAATCATCCGAAGTGGATGAGGTGTCAGAATATACCTCATGATTGTCCTCGCGTGAGTCTGAATTTGTATCTTTGTCAGATCTAGCCATCAGACACAGCTTTACTGACTCTTCCTCACTAGGTTAGTAAGAAAAACGAGATTCCCTTTTTACAACAATTACACAACAATTACAAGACTAAAATTAAGCTATTACAAAGCTCAAATATGACAAGAATGCTTTACTCTAAAATACACCTAATACAAGATTTTGCAACATGCAATGTATTAGTATGAAAAACAGAAGTTACAGAATCTAAAAAACATCATGAAAAGCATCTAAAATATGCATGAACATGTGAGGAAAAATATGAGAAATTATAATATGAAATGCACTCAATCCTAAAGCATAGAATCTCTCCTTTCTAAACTCACAAATGCACTTAACAAATAGATGCACTAACACGCAGAATGCTCTAACTCTCTAATACATGCAACATGCAACTTATGAGATTAATTCTGAAAACGTAGTTTATAAAGAATCAGTCCAGAACCCCAGATAATCGATTAAATGCTATCTTAGTCGATTAACGTGATTCAAAATGTTAACTGATTCTGTTTTTCAAGTTTTCAGTTACAACAACTTAACAAACAGTTAGGTTAATCGATTAACGTAATGCCTTAATCGATTAACAACATTTTAAAACGTGTTCCAGTAGCAACCACTTTTCAAAGTAGTTGGGTTAATCGATTAAAGGATTAGTTAATCGATTAACAGCAATTTAAATGTGTATTTTTAGATACAAAACTTCAAATAAGTTATGCAATTAGTTCATACATGTTTAACACTTAGTTTATCCCTAGAATGCACATATACATGTATTTATGTAATGCATGAACATATTATGAATGACATATCTCAAAGATGAAATGATTTAAAAGATTTATGCATATGAGACATGTATTAGGTGCCCTAAGCCTTGACTCAACTTAAACTAGATTCTAGTCTAAGCCTAGTACCAATTAAAGACTTAAGCACGTTGATTTGTTGATGATCTTCAAGCTCTTATAAGCCCAAGTTGTCCTCATCAAAACCATGACATATAAAGAGAGCTTTCCAAAGTGTTCCTCTTGACATGCACACTCTCAAGGATGAGGATTAGGATGAGGATGAGGATGAGAATGAGGAAGAGGAAGAGGATTATGATGAGGACGAGGGTTACGATGAGAATTTGGATTAGGATGAGGATGAGGATGTGGATAGGATGAAGATCAGGATTAGGATTAGGATTAGGATTAGGATTAGGATTAGGATTAGGATTAGGATTAGGATTAGGATTAGGATTAGGATGAGGATGAGGATGAGGATGAGGATAAGGATGAGGATGAAAATGAGGATTAGGATTAGGATGAGGATTAGGATAAGGATGAGGATGAGGATGAGGAAGAGGATGAGGATTAGGATTAGGATTTGGATTAGGATTTGGATTAGGATTGGTATTAGGATAAGTATGAGAATGAGGATGAGGATAACCATTTTCCCCCAACTTGTTTTCTTCAAATAACCTTCTTTACAAATTAATACTCTCTTTAGATACAACATTATGCTCTAATTTGGTTTAAGGGTTTGTTTGAATCTTTTTTCACTTTGTAGGCTCAGAGGGGCTTATCAAAGGTTATTACTATGTTTGGGTAGACTTTTTGGCCAATTTGGTTCAACTAAAGAATAAACTTGCCTTGTTCACTTCCTATCAATCTTATGCAATTAAGAGATTTAGAGACTCAAACAAGTTTAATTAGACAATTCAAATGGTGATTTCACTGTAATCCTCACATGTTTAGCTCACTCCCTCACTTGGCTTAGATTTACACTTTCTTGATTTTCAAAATTGGCTGGAAAGATAACGTTACACAATTTAAATCCCATTACGCACACGATTTTCAAATTATGGCATTATGTGTTATTTTCACAAATTATTTTAGCATGAATCTCATTTTTCTCAATGAAAACTTAAGTTACATCATGCATAGCAAACTAAATCATGCAATCATGTCATGTTTTTCATTTAGGCAACTTGTGTTACAGTTTTGAAAATTGTTTTTTGGACAAGCAAATTTATTTTTAAATAATTGTGCAAACAAAAGATAAATTTTAATCCTAAAACTAAAACTATATGATAACTAAACACACATAAAAAATTTCTATATGCATCAAACCTTATTCTCCCTCCTTGTTTGATAGCTTATCCTCAAACCAATGAAAAAATGTTTTTAAAGGAGATGTTTGATGCATATGGAAAAGAAGAGAAGAAAATTTTAAAAACACACAAATTATAACGCACAAAATAAAAGAAATAACTAAGCAAGCACTAGGTTACCTCCCAGTATGCGTTTTTTTAATGTAAATAGTTTGATTCCTATTTTTCATTTTTGTCCAAGAGTTTACATATGAAATCCCATGGTTTAGATGTGATCCATACCCATTAGGAGAACTCATAATTTTATTCTCCTTTAGTTTTACTATTCTCTCCAAGATAGTAGTGCCTTCAGAGTCAACTCCTCATTTTCTATATTTTGTGATTTTAGGCATATTTTCCTGTAAATTATTAGAACTTGCAATATTTTATCTTTGAGGTTAGTCTAACAATTTACATGTATTTCTCAATGTCTAACACATTTTGGTCATGAAATAAAATTCGATTGATAGAGATTCCTAATCATAGAGCAAGTATTTTCATGAAAATGATGTTTAGAGTAATTTAATTAAGCATGTTTAAGTCCAATGATAGTATGGATATCCAAACAGAATTTTATAGAAACCCAAACATTATTTTATCAATCCAAACAACCATATATGAATCTATTCAGAATTTCATGAATTCATTTGGCTAAATGGTAAAATATTGGTGTCCAATACCATGTTTCAAGCAAAACTTATTGAACTTGTGGTTTTCAAATTCACCATTGTGATCACTTCTTATAGTCACAATTTTATGATTCATTTGGTTTTGGATTAGCTTGGTATGCCTATTAAAAGTTTTGAAGGTATCACTTTTTAGTGCTAGAAATTGAGTCCATGTAAATTTACAATAGTCATATACAATAACAAGTGCATGGTAACTTCCACCAAAACTCGTTATTTGAGATAGTCCAAACAAGTCCATATGAAGTAACTATAATGTCCTTGTTCTGATTGCCATGTTTTTAGAGGAGAAAAAACTTTTCACTTGTTTTCATTTTCGTCAAGAGACACAAGTTTCTTCAGTTTTAAACATGAGTTTATGTAGAGCAATTACTAAGTCCTTTTTAGCTAACTTGTTCAAATGGATATGAGCATCCCAATCCCGTCTATGCCAAATCCAAATAGCATCCACTTTTTAAATTAGACATTTAGAAAATAAGGAGGTGATATCATTCCAATCAACCATATATATGTTATTTGTCCTATGACAAATAAAATTAACATTGTCGTTAATGTCACTTTTAATAATGCATCACTTGGAGTCAGAAATTACTTTATTACCTTTGTTACATAATTGGCTTATGCTTAGAAGATTATGCCCTAAGCCTTCCACATAGAGCACATTTTCAATGATCGTTTGTGAAGCATTACCAATCTTTCCAACTCCAAGTATCTTGCCTTCATTGTTATCACCATATGTGACATGACCTTTCTCCTTAGGTGAAAGCTCAATGAACTTGGATTTATCACATGTCATGTGTCTACAACACATCTTGTCCAAGTACCATTGATGTTTAAAAAATCCTTAGGCACACCTACACAATAACATTCACTTGTTTTTTAGGTACCCAAATAGTTTTGGGTCCCTTAGTGTTAGTTTTCTTGGGATCTTGTCCCTTTTTAGTCCATATATATTGTCCTTTGGATACACCATGCAATCTAATATGATAAGTATTAGTAGTATGACCATACATACCATAATAGAAAAAAGTAGGTGATCTATGATATGATATTTTTTGAAAATCAACATGTTTCTTATGTGATCTCTTCTTAGCATGCATGTATCCCATTCGGGATCTATTGCCAAAATTTCTATGTTGTGGAAGGAAGTTATCTATTTTACGACTATCCTTAGAGAAGTTATCAACTTTTTCTTTTAAGCATGCATTCTCTTTTTCTGGAAATGGAGATTTTTCACAAGAGGGTGTCATAGTCATCTTAGAAGCACAATCACATGAAGAATTAGCATAAATAAGATGTAATCTTTCATTTTGGAGCTGAAGTTCATCAATAATATTCTGCATTTCTATAATTTTCTTTTCATGCATCAAAATTACTCTTTTTCTATCGGCATTGATTTTAGCTAACTTTTTAAGCTCTTCATGTAATACTACTTATGCACCATATAAAACATCATACATGGGAGAATCATCCCATTCATAATCGGAGTTGGGAATACTAACCTCACTCGAGTTGCCTTGCTTACTTATTTTGCATGAATCATGATTTTGCATCATAAGGCATAGTTTGGCTGATTCTTCATCGTCTGATGTACTTGAAGTGGCTTCGTATTCAGGTACATTCCAAACGATGTAGTGGAATGTGAGGTCCATTTTGCACGACCTTCCAAATATCCTTGTCAATGGCCTCAATGATAATCCTAATTCTTATTTTTTAGTAAGCATAGCCTTCTCCACTAAAGACGAGAGGGAGATTGATAGATGATACTTCATCACCAAAGAATATGTAGAGCCCATTGTGTATATCCCTATGATCTCACAAATTAGAGATTAAGCTAGTACTTGCTCGAACTAGCTCTAAGACCACTTGTTTGTTAAAAAGGGCTCTAACTTCACCTAGAGGGTGTCGGTGAATAGGTGGTTGAAGTAACAATTAAACCCAATTCGAATTACAAAAGATAATATCATCAACTACCAATTTTAATCGTTTAAAGGGTTGTTTAATCAATTAACAGAAAGTTGGACTTAATCGATTAACCTACTGGGTTTCTTGAAAATCTTTGGGTTTTTTATGCAACAAGAAAGTACTGATTAAACTAATCAAATATGCTCTTAAACATACTATTGAAGATGATTAACAAGGTAGATTCACTTTTGCAATCATCTCTAAATGAATGTAATCAAATAAAGCCAAAATACGATAATTGCGTGTAAGTAAAAAGTAGGGTAAAAGAGAAGATAACACAACCGATTTATCCTACTTTGATTGCCAATCCACATGCTATACACATCCAGTCCCCCTTCTGATCTTGGGACATTTGCTTTACTAGAACATATCAAATGTGTATGCTGTAAGACTGAGATTGCAACTAAGAGGGGGGTGAATTAGTTGACTAGAAATTATGACCACTTTTTCGGCAAAATGAAGAGTTAAAGTGCAACGGATAATATTGTAGAAAATAAAAAAGAATAAATCAAAGAGGTAAGGGAGAAGAGAGTACACAAGGATTTTATACTGGTTCACGTTCTTGTCCATCGAAGGCTAGGTCCAGTACTCTTGCAGCACAAGATATTTTCCACTAAATATTATGACTTGTAATGACAATATCTCACCCCGAGATCTCTAAGTACCTTACACACTCACTAATACTTATACCCTTGGAAAATACCTTTCCAAGTAACTCTATCCTCTTTCTGTTCACACCTCGTGAAAGAAAGTAATTACAATGAATGAAGAATTTGAATGATGGCTTGGATTGCTTTTACAAGTATGAAATATAATAACACTTGCAATCAAATCAACTCTTTTGTATACTTAGTAAATAATTCTCTTTGAGTTTACAAAACTTTGAAACACTTTACTTCAAGCAACTCAGAGAAATAGCTTTGGAAGTTTGAGTTCAAGTTGCTAGAAGTGTAGAAACCCATTTCAGAAAAGTGTAGGAAAGTTGTGAGAAAAGTGTGAAAGAGTTGTTCAAAGAGTTGTTTTCATTGTGCATTCTAAGGCCTTTAACTAGGTTTTCCAATCAGTCATTCTGCCTTTATGAAAGAGTAGGAATTGTTTGGAATGAAGGCATTTCATTTGGGATGAAAACCCTTGACTTTCAAATCTGAAGTACTGATGTAACTCTTAGTAACTGATTATAGCAAGTGGTAATTTAAATATTGTTGGATAACTAATTCTCACTCATGTAACCTGTTACTCAAATTTCATTAACATGTTACACATTATTTTGAAAAATGTTTTTATTTAAAACTTGAAGTGTTTCAATTCCTTTTAAAATATTTTGAGCATTACTACTTTAGTATATTAAAGAGTATAGGATAGAAGTACCTATTTAGACTTGGACTAATTTTCTTGAAGCTTTAATCTTCATGGTCTTCATTAGTAATCTTTCTTTTCTTGTTTTTGGTGATGTTGGTGTATTCATCAAAACCTTGTCAAGGTCATGATCAAAAATCTTCTTCACAATCTTCCCCTTTTTGATGATGACAAACCAAGATTTTCTTGACAATGTAGTTTTCTTGAGAGCAACATACTTTGGGATATATTGAAGTTTGAATTGAGTATGCTCTCCCTATTTTGTATGCTCTCCCTTTATTTTGGAGTAATGTGCCTGAAATAATTTTATAGAAAATACACTTCCCCCAACTTTTCTCCCCCTTTTGACTTCATCAAAAAGTAGAAAAGCAAAGAGATTCCAACACAATATATATAGCATACATACACTTATATAATCAAGATGTATCAATATCATATACTCATATATGAATCAAGATATAGAGAAGCAAGTACTGCTGATGTAATCCTATAGGGGGATTACGTTTTTGTTTTTGGATCATTCTTATTCAATTGTGTTCCATATTTCCAAGTCTTGGGATTCTATGAATATTCTCATTTTGATTTTCCAGAAGTCATAACATTCCCCAACAAAACTTGGAGGGTGATTTATATTAGAACCTTCTCATAGGAATGATCTCGCAACCATCTTTGATGTAGGATCAGTTTTGAGAATAACATACTCAAAAAATGCTCTCGTGCCAATTGTAAGACTGAGATTGCAACTAAGAAGAGGGGGGTGAATTAGTTGACTAGAAATTATGACCACTTTTTCGGCAAAATGAAGAGTTAAAGTGCAACGGATAATATTGTAGAAAATAAAAAAGAATAAATCAAAGAGGTAAGGGAGAAGAGAGTACACAAGGATTTTATACTGGTTCACGTTCTTGTCCATCGAAGGCTAGGTCCAGTACTCTTGCAGCACAAGATATTTTCCACTAAATATTATGACTTGTAATGACAATATCTCACCCCGAGATCTCTAAGTACCTTACACACTCACTAATACTTATACCCTTGGAAAATACCTTTCCAAGTAACTCTATCCTCTTTCTGTTCACACCTCGTGAAAGAAAGTAATTACAATGAATGAAGAATTTGAATGATGGCTTGGATTGCTTTTACAAGTATGAAATATAATAACACTTGCAATCAAATCAACTCTTTTGTATACTTAGTAAATAATTCTCTTTGAGTTTACAAAACTTTGAAACACTTTACTTCAAGCAACTCAGAGAAATAGCTTTGGAAGTTTGAGTTCAAGTTGCTAGAAGTGTAGAAACCCATTTCAGAAAAGTGTAGGAAAGTTGTGAGAAAAGTGTGAAAGAGTTGTTCAAAGAGTTGTTTTCATTGTGCATTCTAAGGCCTTTAACTAGGTTTTCCAATCAGTCATTCTGCCTTTATGAAAGAGTAGGAATTGTTTGGAATGAAGGCATTTCATTTGGGATGAAAACCCTTGACTTTCAAATCTGAAGTACTGATGTAACTCTTAGTAACTGATTATAGCAAGTGGTTAATCGGTTACCCAAATGTGACATTTTGAAAAATTATATTGAGTAATCAGTTACTCACTTGAGTAACTGGATACTCAAACTCTATGTCCAACAGTGAATTTAAAATTCACTTAGAGTAATCGGTTACTCAAATTTGAGTAATCGGTTACTCCAATTTAAATATTGTTGGATAACTGATTCTTACTCATGTAACCTGTTACTCAAATTTCAGTAACCTGCTACACAATATACTCCAATATAAATATTGTTGGATAACTGATTCTTTTAAAATATTTTGAGCATTACTACTTTAGTATATTAAAGAGTATAGGATAGAAGTACCTATTTAGACTTGGACTAATTTT
>NC_032014.1:17743649-17768104 GCF_001865875.1 Lupinus angustifolius
GATTGATTTGCCATTGAATTTGTTTCCTTCTTTTGAGCCACATGTGCACTCCCTCTTTGGTAACCTTTTGAATGGTTTCCATAATGATGTTGCTCAATTATGGACGTGAGAAAAGTGTGAAAGAGTTGTTCAAAGAGTTGTTTTCATTGTGCATTCTAAGGCCTTTAACTAGGTTTTCCAATCAGTCATTCTGCCTTTATGAAAGAGTAGGAATTGTTTGGAATGAAGGCATTTCATTTGGGATGAAAACCCTTGACTTTCAAATCTGAAGTACTGATGTAACTCTTAGTAACTGATTATAGCAAGTGGTTAATCGGTTACCCAAATGTGACATTTTGAAAAATTATATTGAGTAATCAGTTACTCACTTGAGTAACTGGATACTCAAACTCTATGTCCAACAGTGAATTTAAAATTCACTTAGAGTAATCGGTTACTCAAATTTGAGTAATCAGTTACTCCAATTTAAATATTGTTGGATAACTGATTCTTACTCATGTAACCTGTTACTCAAATTTCAGTAACCTGCTACACAATATACTCCAATATAAATATTGTTGGATAACTGATTCATAAGGAAAGATTTCCTTTAATTCCTTGCTGGTTGCATGCCATCTTCAAGTCCTCCCATAAGGAAAGGAATTCAAACCTGGATTACAAGTTCCTAATGGCCATTTAATAAGGTAATTTCGGCCATATTTATTTTAGATACAAAGTAATAAAAGTTCCAAAGTAAAATAGGTAACTATCAAGTTCTTAAATACTAGTGAGGGTGTTAATCCCTCACTTTATTAAATCAGCTAAAGCATGCCTTAATCAAGCCCTCCTTGGCCGTGGCCAACTTGGGGAATTTCTATGAATATGGAGCAATTGATGGGCTTGATCTCCGTGTTGGGCCTTGCATCTTCAAGTACTCCTTTGATGAGTTGATTGAGAGATTGATGAGCCTTCTTGCTCTTGGACCGAGTCATGGGCCCTCCAAGCCCAATTAGATCCTCTTCATTGTATGCCCTAGGTAGGGTCACATCATCCCCTCCTTCTTGGACTGGATTCGACCTCGAATCTGATTCAGCAATATCTTCATCACCTGCATCAAACAAAGAAAGATCAGCAACATTAAATGTGGCACTAATGTTTCCATACCCACCTAGGAGGTCTAGTTTATAAGCATTGTTGTTGATTCTCTCCAAGATACGAAATGGTCCATCTCCTCTAGGTTGGAGTTTGGATTTCCTTTGTGCAGGAAACCTCTCCTTCCTCATATAGACCCATACTAGGTCTCCGGGTTCAAAGATGATCTCCTTTCGGCCCTTGTTGGCTTGTTTAGCATAGCCCTCATTTTTATGTTCTATTTTGGCCTTGACCTTTTCATGGATCTTCTTCACATAGTCCACTTTAGACTTCCCATCCTTATGCTGCAACATAGA
Source organism: Lupinus angustifolius (assembly GCF_001865875.1). NCBI lineage: Eukaryota > Viridiplantae > Streptophyta > Magnoliopsida > Fabales > Fabaceae > Lupinus > Lupinus angustifolius. The sequence goes on from NC_032014.1 coordinate 17,745,077, forward strand.
AGAGTTAGGCACTGGTAATAAATCAAGAGTGGTTAGTGGTTGAAATCCATACACAATCTCAAATGGTGACATTCTAGTGCTACTGGGAGTGGCCCGATTATAAGCAAATTCAACATGGGGCAAGCACTCTTCCCAAGTCTTTATATTCTTTTTAATTATTGCCCTCAACAGCGTGGTTAGAGTTCTGTTCACAACTTTAGTTTGGCCATCTGTTTGGGGATGGCACGTGGTGGAAAAGAGGAGTTTAGTCCCAAGCTTTCCCCACAAGGTTCTCCAGAAATGACTAAGGAACTTAGTGTCCCTATCACTTATAATACTTCGAGGTAGACCAAGTAGTCGTACCACTTCCTTGAAGAACAAATCAGCAATATGTGTTGCATCATCAATCTTTTTACATGGAATAAAATGTGCCATTTTCGAAAATCTATCTACCACTACAAAGATTGAATCTTTCCCAGCCTTAGAGCGTGGGAGTGCAACAATAAAATCCATTGACAAGTCTATCCAAGGATTATCAGGTACGGGCAAGGGAGTATAAAGCCCATGAGGCATACTCGTAGTTTTGGCCCGTTTACAAATAATACAATTTTCACATAATTTTTGGACATCCCTCCTCATATGAGGCCAATAAAAATGTTCCTTTAATATGTCTAAGGTCTTTTGGACCACGAAGTGGCCCATTAGACCCCCTTTATGAGACTCCTTAACAAGCAAGTCTCTAATGTATACCTTAGGCAAACATAAGCAATTTTCCTTGAAAATGAAACCATCTTGCCTATAATATCCATTAACAGACACATGTTCACATTTATTAAACAATTCAGAAAGTTCAGCATCATCGGCATACAAATCTTTTATGTTTTCGAAACCAAGAAGTTTGGTTTCAAGGGTTGCCAGCAAATTGTGCCTTCTTGATAAGGCATCGGCCACAGTATTGGCCTTTCCCTTTTTATGTTTTATAACATAAGGGAACTGTTCCAGAAATTCAACCCATTTAGCATGTCTTTTATTCAACTTACCTTGCCCCTTGAGGTATTTTAGTGACTCATGGTCACTATGTATGACAAACTCCTGAGGGAGGAGGTAGTGCTGCCATGTTTGTAATGCCCTTACCAAGGCATACAACTCCTTATCATAGGTGGAATAGTTCAGCATGGGTCCACCTAACTTTTCACTGAAATGGTGGCCTTCCTGCATCAAAACAGCTCCAATACCCACATTAGAAGCATCACATTCTATTTCAAAAGATTTAGCAAAATTAGGTAATGCAAGAATGGGTGCATAGGTTAATTTTTCCTTAAGCCTCTTAAAGGCTTCTTCCCGTTTCTCACCCCGTTTGAATCCGACGTTCTTTTTCACAACCTCATTTAAAGGTGCAGCTAGGGTACTGAAGTCCCTAACAAAACGTCGATAGAAGCTAGTCAAGCCATGGAAGCTTCTAACATCAGTGACAGTTTTGGAGGTGGGCCATTCTTGTATGGCCTTGATCTTTTCTTGATCAACATGGACCCCTTAGGCATTTATCAGAAAGCCCAGAAAAATGACATGGTCCACACAGAAAGAGCTTTTCTCAATATTGGCATACAGTTTTTCTTTTCTCAAAATAAGTAATACCTCTCGGAGGTGCTCATAGTGATCATGCATAATTTTATTATATATCAGTATGTCATCGAAATAGACAACCACAAATTTTCCCAAAAACTCTTTTAAAACATGATTCATTAAGCGCATAAATGTGTTGGATGCATTAGTTAGCCCAAAAGGCATAACTAACCACTCATACAACTCAAACTTGGTTTTAAAAGAAGTTTTCCATTCATCCCCTTCCCTTATTCTAATTTGATGGTACCCACTTTTTAGATCAACTTTAGTAAAAATAGAGGCACCATATAATTCATCCAGAAAATCATCAACTCTACTGAAACACGCTGTTCAACCCTGTAATCGGTTACACTCCAGTGTAATCAATTACTAACTCCATAAAAACTTACTTTTAGGCAAAGTTAAGCTATGAAAATGATTTTAACCCAAAAATTGAAATTTTTAAATATTAATAAACACATTTAAGTTCAAGTAGGCATGAAATAGATATAATGAAGCATACATATAAACATATATAGGCATTTACGTTAAATATGCTTCATCAAGGAAGCCTAATTTTCGTCTAATTTTATAGAAAGGTTCTTTTGCCAAAGGTTTAGTGAATATATCTGCTAGTTGGTTAGGAGTATCAACAAATTCTATAGACACATCTAGATATGGCAAAACGGGTCGCCCTGCCCGTTTAGCCCATGCCCACAAATGCCCGCATTGGCTTAACGGACAAAATTCAATGCCCTACTCGTTTTAAAATGGGCTAACGGGCATGCGGGCAGCCCGTGGGCATTGTAGAATAATTAAAAATAAAATAAAAATTTCATAAAATAAATGAAATTAAATTAAATAACGTAATTGAAGATAAAAATTAACAATTTTTTGATATTTTATATGAAGTTTAACAAATTACATTAGATTACAATTTTTTAGGGATTAAAAATCACATTACATCATAACTTATTTAGAATTTTCTTACTTTTTTTCATAAATTATATTTATGGGCCGCTCGCATGCCCAACGGAAATGCCCGCGAACTTGCCGGGCAAAACGGGCAAATGGACAAAAATTGCATGCCCTGCCCGCAAAGAAATGCGGGCTATGCGGGGGCGCCCGTGGGCGATGCCCGTGTTTCCATGTATAGACACATCCTTCTTTTGGACATGGTCCCTAAGGAAGTGATGTCTTATATCAATGTGTTTGGTTCTTGCATGCATAACCAGATTCTTTGTGAGGTTTATTGCACTAGTATTGTCACATTTTAGAGGAGTGCAACCCAAGTCTAAACCATAATCTCGTAATTGTTGCTTAAACCACAACACTTGGGCACAACAACTATCTGCTGCAATATATTCAGCTTCAGTAGTGCTTAGGGCTACACATGCTTGTTTCTTACATGACCAAGAAACTAAAGCATTCCCTAAAATATGACAAGTACCACTTGTACTTTTCCTCTCAGTTTTGCATCCTGCAAAATCTGAATCTGAATATTCAACCAAGTCACATATACTTTCTTTTGGATACCACAACCCAACATTAGTTGTGCCTTTAAGATATTTCATGATTCTCTTAACAGCAACTAAGTGTGATTCTTTTGGTTTAGATTGATAGCGAGCACACAAACACACACTAAACATGATATCAGGTCTACTGGCTGTTAAGTATAAAAGAGATCCAATCATACCTCGATACTTTATTATCTCGATGGATTTTCCTGCTTCATCTGTATCGATGTCAGTTCCAGATCCCATAGGAGTAGCTATTTGCTTGCATCCATCCATGTCAAATCTTTTAGCATATTTTTGCAGCATTTGGATTGACTTACAAAAATACCATTGTCAAGTTGTTTGACTTGTAATCCAAGGAAGTAATTTAACTTCCCATCATAGACATTTCAAACTCTCCTTGTATATTGCCAAAATCACTACATAACAACTCATTAGTAGAACCGAAAATAATATCATCTATATAAATTTGAACAAGTAGAGTATGATGATTTATTTTCTTTATGAAAGAGAGTAGTGTCGACCTTTCCTTTGTTGAAACCTTTTTCAAGTAGAAATTTAGTTAGACGATCATACCATGCACGAGGAGCTTGCTTTAAGCCATAGAGAGCTTTCTTTAATTTGTAGACATAAGAAGGATGTTAGTAATCTTTAAAACCAGGAGGTTGTTCAACAAACACTTCTTCTGGAATGTAGTCATTGAGGAAAGCACTCTTTACATCCATTTGATATAAATGAAAATTCAAAGAGCAAGCATATGCAAGTAATAGCCTAATAGCTTCAAGTCTAGCAGCCGGAGCAAAAGTTTCATCAAAATCGATAACTTCTTCCTAGTTGTATCCTTGGACTACTAATCTAGCTTTATTTCTAACTATAATACCATTTCCATCAGATTTATTTCTAAATACCCACCGAGTTCCAATAACATGCCTATTATTAGGTCTAGGAACAAGATCCCAAACTTCATTTCTCTCAAACTGATTTAATTCTTCCTACATAGCAAGAATCTAGTGTTCATCCTCAATTACTTCATCAATCTTGGAGGGTTCGATTTGAGAGATGAAGGTCATGTTAAGACAAGTTTTATCAACCATTCGTCGGGTTGTGATACCCATATTTAATTCAGTAATAATATTGTAAATTGGATGGTATCGATGAGTTCTCCACTCTTTTGGTAAATTTGAATGAGTATGCTCCTCTTGAGATGGTAGGTTATCATTCATTTTCAATTGCTCAGTATCAGTTGCAGATTTAATAATAGAAATTTCATTTGAAGAAGAACTTGGCTCATTAAGAGTTATCACATCTTTTATCTCATCATTAGTTTCATCAAAAGATACATGAACGAATTCTTCCATGGCTTGTGTGTTCTTTTATTAAAAATTTTGTAAGCTTTACTCGTAAGAGAGTAGCCTAGGAAGATGCCTTCATCTACTTTTGCATCAAACTTTCCCAAGTTATCCTTTCCATTATTTAAAACAAAACATTTACAACCACATACATGCAAATGAGAAATGTTTGGTTTTCTAACTTTAAAGAGTTCATAGGGGGTTTTCTTGAGAATAGGTCTTATGAGAACTCGGTTCAAAACATAACATGTAGTATTTACTACATCTGCCCAGAAATATTTTGAGAGGTTAGTTTCATTCAACATTGTTCGAGCTAGTTTCTCTCTATAACACCATTTTGTTGTGGTGTTCTAGGAGCAGAAAAGTTGTGATTGATACCAAGATCATAACAAAATTCTTCCAAATAAGAGTTTTGAAATTCTCCCCCATGATCACTTCTTATAGTAGTGACTTTAAGTGATTTTTCTTTTTGTACTCTTTTAGCATAAATCCTAAAGGCTTTGAATGCCTCATTCTTATGCACTAAGAATAGAGTCCAAGTGTATCTCAAAAAATCATCTACTATAACAAGGGCATAGTTGTTAACGCCATAACTTTTTGTCCTTGAGGGGCCAAACAAGTCCATATGTAGTAGGTGCAATGGTCTATCAGAAGAAACCATATGCTTTGGATTGAAATAAGTTTTTGTTTGTTTACTCATTTGACAAGCACTACATAGTTTGTCTTTAAGAAACTTCATTTTGGATAAACCAACAACTAAGTCTGTCTTTATAAGTTTGTTCAAATGGTCCATGTGAATATGAGCAATTCTCATATGCCATAGCCATGCATCATGATTACCGTTTGCAACTAAACATGTTATTGGTAAAGATGAATTCATATCAATCATATATATATTGTTTATTCTCTTACCAACTAGTTTAGAGTGTTGAGGATTCTTAATTTCTATGATGCACTTATCTAGGTAGAATGCCACATGGAAGCCTTTGTCACATAGTTGACTTATGATGCACTTATCTGGGTAGAATGCCACATGGAGTCCTTCAACATATAACACACCTTCTATAGTAGTTGAGGGAGGCTTGCCAATTCTACCAACTCCAAGAATTTTTCCTTTGTTATTATCACCATATGTGACATATCCTTTGTCCCTTGGAGTAAGGACGGAGAATTTTGATTTGTCGCCCATCATGTGTTTTGAGTAGCCGCTATCCAAATACGATAGGTTGCAGGCGGCTCCCAAATTATCCTGCAAAACAGGTTAAGTTTTATTAGGTACCCAATTTTCTTTGGGTCCTATATGGTTAGCACCTTTCTCAACCCATTTATAATGACCAAGGTGTACACCATATTTTCTAATTTTGCAAGTGTTTGGTGTATGCCCATGATGTTACAATATGTGCATGTGAGTTCATGGTTATGTATCCTAGTTTTATTATTATTATGTTTATGAGCAAGGATACTTCCTTTGTGAAAGTTTATCTTAATTAGGACACTAGGTTTCTTAGAAACGTGGCCTTTTGAATAGCGAAGACCTCTTCGGTCTGTTGAATGTCGTTGATCATTGATGATTCTATTTAAACTTTTACTACTCTTACTTATCTTATTAAGTTCAAGATTTAATTTTGTAACTATGTTTTCAAGAGCAGTACAGTTTTGACATGAAGATGATGAAGGTTTCTTTCTAAATGAATCTAACTCAGTTTTCTGTTTTAAAAACATATTTCCGAGTTTGATGTACTCATCATGCAGGTCATTGAATGCAGTTTGTAATTCAGAAGAACATAGTCTTGAGTCATTTACCTCTTCATCATCGGAATGATGAGATGCCATCAAGGAGAGATGTGTTTGTTCCTCATTTTCTAGTTTAGAGGCGGAACTGGTATCTTTGTCTTCCCAAGCTATGTATGCTCTTTTTCCGGCCTTTACTTCATTATTTCCCTTGAATGAATTCTTTTTCAAATTTGGACAATCCATCTTCATGTGACCAGCCTTGCCTCATTCGAAACATGTAAAAGTCTGATTTGAAGTAGAGGCATCGTTGTTCTTGGTGAACTTTCTTATTTGTCTAGTTCTACCACCTTTATTCCTTTTGGTCATCAATCCATTGGACAAAGGATTCGTCACCATCTATCACAATTGAAAGAGTGCTATATGTTGAAGGCCTCAAGCATAATCTTCTAAGTATTTGTCAAATTTGTGACAAAGGCTTCAGTGTGGCTTTCTCCCCCACAAATGCATCATTGAGATAATGTAACTCATTATGCTAAACTCATAGGAAATTGGGTCAATAATATTTACATGATTTGTTAAAATGACATTTCCTTAAGAGTAATGTCTCTAATAGTAAATAATGATGATGTATGGTTATGGCATAGGAGAATTGCACATATTAATATGGACCATTTGAATAAGTTAATAAAAAATGAACCAGTTGTTGGTTTTACCAAAATGAAGTTTGTTAAAGACAAACTATATGCTCCATATCAAAAGGACAAACAAACAAATGTGTCTTTTAAGCCAAAACATATAGTTTCTACTAATATGTCATTACATTTGTAGGTTGAGTGTAAAAAATGGAGGTTATCCTCCTTCCTTGCACAAAACCGATGTGAGAGTGGAGGGAAAAATAAGATGATGTTTGGGTGTTGGTGGAGTTATGAGCAAAATCCAGCCACTTAGTGGCTTTATATAGAGATGGTGAGTGAGTTTTGTGGGCTAAGTGGGTGATTAATAAAATTCCCACTTCATTTAGGGAGGGTTAGGCATTTAGGGATAGTTTAAGTGGACTCAACTTGTATCATCATTATGTAGTACATGGTTGTGTTTCTTGCATCCTAAGATACCTTAGGGCTATGTGGAACATTTTCTAGATGAGTATTGATAATAGTTCCTACTCTCAGAGAACTAACACGATCAATTACAAGTACTTCCAGACAACCTAATCAAGAGGTTCACAATGAAAACCTAGTTTTTCTTAAGAGAATTTTTCAACTATATTTCACTGTATGGAATTGAGATATTGTCTCTCAATAATAATACAACTTAATGCTAATGACTTATTGAGAAGTCACAAAGGTTATAAAGTCACTTAGACCATATGGAACGAGCTCTCATAACGATAGACTTATCTGATAACATGTAATCTAAAACTTGGATAAATTTGCAACCAAGGCCAAGTTGGCCTAGTTTTCTCATTCTCAACTCATATATAAACTTATTTCTATAATAGGAACATATTTATATAGTTCCTAAATGAGAAACCAAAATTTTCACTTCTCGACTAAATTTTATCTACAGGTTACTTATTATTCAAGTAAGCTAGTCCTTACTTGAATAACTGTTATTCCAGACATAGAAAATATATAGATATTTCCTATCATTAACACAAACATGAAAACATGCATATATAGATACATATATGTATATATATATATATATATATATATATCCTACTTACTCCTATATCTATTTAAGGAGAGAGCTAAAAGGAGGGATATATATATATACATATATATCGAGCCAATTCATGAACCTAACAAGTCAAACTGTATCCAACTTAAGTTCGATTTGTTTATTTAACGAGCTCAATTTCCAGTTCAAATTCGACTCATTTGGTTCATGAACCAAGTTTCTCGAGCTAAATAACGAACCAAGTTTCGAATAAATATCGAGTTGGTTCGATTCAGTGCTAGCCCTACCTAGAACCATTCTACGAACATTTTGAAATAACTAAACTCTTTTCATTTCCACGTGTGCAAAAAATGCACTAAGAGCTACCACACTGATTGTTCTTAAGGTTGTTCTTAATAGAATAAGAACATTCTTATTTTATTATCCACTGTGTCATTCTTATTTTCTATTTTTTGTTCTTAAATAAGAACAATTCTTGGTTGTTCTTGGCCAATGGAAAGTGAGGAGACAAGTAAATGTTGTAGGAAAAATATAGATATTGTGAGACCCAAATAAGATAAGAATGATCTTTGCTATTGTCTTATTTCATAAGGAGTTGTAATAGATTATAAAATAATGCATGATAGCCAAATAAAAATCAAAACTTTATTTGATGCTGAAGATATTCTAAGAATTAAGTTCATCCCCTCAGATGATGCATACATAGAATAATATCTTATTTATATCAATTGAATGATAATTGTAAAAAATAATTTTGAACTACCAAAATTATACCATTATAAAAAAAAATATAATGAATTAATTTATTTTAGATTAGTTTCAAGTTAATAGAATGCTTGCGATTTTTTTTTGTCCCAAGTCCTAACTTCATATTGGTAGTCATTGTATACATTTTGAGACAAGGAGAAAAGAACATTAAATTTCTACCTGAAGTTCAGTGGTTGCCAAATTGCTCCCACAGAGTAAATCAAGAACTAGAAATGTGGCGAAGTAGTTTCAGCACCATTGCCAGCGCCGCGTTGAAGCATAAAAAATGGGACGCTTTAATTATTGGCGGTGGCCACAACGGCCTAACAGCAGCAGCCTACCTCGCCCGCGGAGGTCTCTCAGTCGTAGTTCTGGAGCGCCGTCACATCATTGGCGGCGCTGCTGTAACCGAAGATATCATCCCTGGTTTCAAGTTTTCCCGCTGCAGTTACCTCCAAAGCCTTCTCCGTCCTTCGATTATAAAGGAACTGGATCTGTCGAAGCATGGATTGAAGCTACTGAAGAGGAGTCCTTCGTCGTTTACACCTTGCCTCGATGGAAGGTACCTTCTGCTGGGGCCTGATAAAGAGCTCAATCACTCTGAGATTTCGAAATTTTCAAGAAAAGATGCAGAGGCTTATCCAAGGTTCTATTGTATCTCATATTTTTCTCTAATTTTTTTTGTTTCTATTCTGAGCAGTGAATCATTGAATTTGAGCTGTTGAATGAAGATCTTAACTAATTAGGTTCCAAATTGTATTTTGAGACTGATTTTCACCCGAATGTTTAATCTTCATCCAGTGGCTCGGATTCGTTGAACTCACTGGTTGTTTTCAAGGTTACTGAATCCAATCATTACATTTCCTGAATTAAAAATCATAGCTTTATGGATATCTTGATATAAGATGCCTCTAAGAACACCCAAGAGTCGTAGACTGATATGAGCGTGGGCCAGTATCCAAGTATCTATATCTGTGGTGGAGTAGATGTGCCATATGCAAATGCGAGTGTCGGTGTCTTGTGGGTGTTAAGTTTTATTGTACTAATATTTGAGTTGTTAAGTCTATGCCCTCTTCACATGATTCCTTTGATGTATGGCAATTTCATGCTTAGAGAGATTTTTTCTAAAATGCTTTTGGGAGGCTGGAAAAATACCAGAATATCTGTGTATTTGTTTATGTTGTCTTGCAATATTGGGCATTTGGCGAATTAGTATAATTGTTTGAGAATGGAAGACATCTTTGAATGGAAAATTGAATAGAATGAGGTTTTAATCATTAACTTTTGAAAAAATAAATAGGAAAATGATAACTAATGGAAGCACTTAAGTATCAAGTTCAAAATTTTGTTAGTTATGTTTGATGCTGAGAAACTTCTTAACTAAGTTATTTTGCCTGGAGTGCTTCCTCAGAAACTCTGAAAATTACAATAGAGTAGAACAATGTTCTACTACAAACTTTAAATAGATTAACAGAGATTCCTCAGAAAGTCAGTGAAAAATACAATCTAGTCAAATAATGATCAGCTATAAGCTTTAAATAGATAAGCAAATAAATACAAAATTTATAATATTGTTTGTGATTTGTCTAGTCAACAAAAAGGAAAAAAGCTTGTCTGAACTTCACTTAATTTGCATGGAAATGTTTTGGTATCCTTGATTCAATTTGTGCATCGACTTTTATGATGGTGTCAATTTGGCCAACTTATCTACAAGCTGCATTAAACTTGTATATCATAATTTAGGTAGAATTTTCGGCCTTTTCCTTATTTATGTATTTTTTATTTTGTTTCATTCAGATATGAGAGTAAGCTTGAGAACTACTGCAAATTCATGGATCTAGTGTTGGATTCGCCTCCGCCTGAATCTTTGCAGCGTAAATCATCTCTTAATGAACAATTGAAGAATAAAATACAGAATTCAGTATTTTGGGCAAGTTGTCTACGGCAGGCATCCTCACTGGGGCAAAAGGATATGGTGTTAGTGTTTGTTTCTCCAGTAGGAATTTATTTTTTATCTGAAAGAAGTTAGCATTGTGGCGAATAAGATATCAGTAAAGGGTTCATGCTAGGTAGTAATTTGAAATTATGAACTGGAAGCTTTAGCACAAGTCTTCATATATGTTTATTATTTGGCAGGGACTTTATGGACCTTTTGTTGTCCCCAGCTTCTAAAGTTTTGAACAACTGGTTTGAGGTGATCTTATAGTCAGACTCTTTTCATTTAACCCTTTAACATCATGCTATACGAATGTATGTTTTAAAATTAAACCTATATGCTTTTTGATACTGGTTTCATGTCTATACATTGAATTAAGTTGCACAATATCTTAAATCTCTCCTCCCAGACATGTCATACTCCACCTTGTAACTGTTCCTCCTCAGCATATTGACATCTGTGTCCTTGTAATTTGATGATTGTACATGATTTTTCCATTATTTTGACCTTCCTGTACATAAATTTCTAGTTTCTTCATTTACTTCGGTGGTGTGATGTTCAGCTTTGTTTGACATTGTTTGTGCAGTCAGATGTTCTGAAGGCAACTCTTGCAACAGATGCTGTGATAGGAAGTACAGTAAGAGCAATTATCTTTAGTGTGAAAAATACACCATAGTATACATGAATTTCTTCATCCTTCTTTGATAGAGATATTGACAATTATAGTGTATTTATGCTAAAAACAGCACAGCCAGTTTTTATCTTTCTAGGCATATATAATAGTATTTCTAAAACTGTAATGCAGGCCAGTGTCCACACTGCAGGAAGTGGCTATGTTCTGCTACATCATGTGATGGGAGAAACTGATGGGGATCGTGGAATTTGGTCGTATGTATCTTTTTTTGCTAGTAGATATCTTTATTGTGAATCACAATAAGAGAAAATGTTGTTTGCCAAACTTATTTTTCCTATGCTAGCATAATTTGAAATAAAATTTGAAAGTATATTTGGTGCAACATATGTTACACGTGTATTGATTCTGAGAAAGGAAGAACTGATGTATGATGACTAAAAGAAATTTATGTTTGGTTCAACGTATGAAACCTAATAATCCTACCAGAGTTAATAGTCAATACTTGTCCTAGAAAAACATACATAATACATATAAACTTGAGAAAACAAAGATATAGAGAACATATCACTGCCAATTCTATCTGAAGATAATACTATTAGTTCTATGCAATTATAAAAATCCTGTAAAACAGTTGCATTGCTCTTGATTCCTCTATGGAGAGACTTTCCTGACCAATGTATTTTAATTCTATAGTTTAGACAGCTTACTTTTAGTCAGCATTCCTTTGCATATAGCTTTATACTATTTATGTAAAATGAGTCAATAGCGTGCCATTATTCCTTGTAGACATGTTTAAGGTGGAATGGGCTCAATATCCAAGGCTATTGGTAATGCTGCAATGGAAGCCGGAGCACAAGTTATAACCAATGCTGAGGTATCTCATCAAGAATGTCTATTGGCTTTCTAATTTACTCCCTCCATTATGAGCATCAATTGTGGGGTTATGAAGGTTTTCATGGGGGTTATGGTAAAGGGGAAGCCAACATGAAAAGTAAGACTATTCTAAATTTCTCCCCGACTTTTGATTTTATAATAGCCCACAAGTACTTTAAGAAGCGGGAGGAATATCTTATCACATAAGAATGGGATGGCATATTGGGAAGTAAGTCCCACATCATCTATCTCATTATCTCAGGAATGGTTTAAATACATTTAGAGCTACTTCTCTCATTGTTAGTTGGTTTTGAGATGAAACCTTAACATGATATCAGAGGTAGAGTCCAACTTCTCTCCGGTTGTCATGGACCAAAAGATGCTATTTTGTATTGGGTCAAAGGTAAGTCATCGCCTGATCCGACAGGCTTCTGTGGAGTGTCTGCCTTATTATCTTTGGAATGGTTTAATTATTTGTTGGGCTACTTCTCTCATTGCCAATTGGTTTTGAAATAGAACCTTAACATGTTCCGAAATTGATTTCTTTCTTAATGAAATCATATAGAAAGCTTTGCTTGGACTACAAAGTTATACTAGGAGAGAGCTTGACGACCAAACATAGAGTTTTGGTTATGGATGTGAAGGTTAAGAGTATATTGGAGAGAAAAGGCCAATATAGAGTCCTATGAATCAAGTGGTGAAACTTGAAGGTTGAGGAACGAATGAGCTTCCAACAATGGGTTTTGGAGGAAGTGTTTTGGGTGGCATAAGGAAGTGTTAAGGATATGTGATATAAGATGGCTATAGGATTTAAGACTATAATGGAGATACTATGTGAATCTAGACGCGTTGTACGAAATGGTAACAAATCATGGTGGTGGGTCAAAAATATCCAAGACAAAGTTAAGATGAAAAGGGAATGTCATAAAACATGGTCTAGAACGTATGATTAGTCACCTTTTTTACTACATACTTTTGTTGAAAGATATCATTCCATAATTAAATTTCTTATTATTCAAATAATTAAATCAACTTTAAATATAATGTAAATAATATTAATTTCAATGCAGAGGAAAAATAGAGGGAAAGGAGAAGAAATAATAAATGTTTCTTCTTCTCCCCAAATTTTTGTGTGCTATTCTCTGAGGCCCCTCTAACCACATGTGATGTCCTATATTCTTGTAGGTGTCTCAGTTGTTGATTGACAACTCTAGCACTGTTTGTGGGGTTAGTGTTGTCCTTTAGTTTCCTCAATCATGTGGGTATTGGAAGGCGAGTCTTAGAAATTAATTTTTTTTGGATATGGTTAACATAAAGGTGATTTTGGCTGATGGTACCGAGGTGCATTCTTCAGTCGTCCTGTCTAACGCAACTCCTTATAGAACTTTTGTGGTAAATTCTCAAACTAGCTGAAAATAGCATCTTCTTTCCCAATATCTTGTTTAATTTATAGTATCTGCTAATATGAACCAGGAATTAGTGCCTGACAACGTCCTTCCTGTTGATTTTGTTCGTGCAATAAAGAACTCTGACTATAGTTCTGTAAGTTAATATACTTCTTCATCCGAGTTTATCTTTTTTGAATACTCACAATCTTTACTATGTGAGTATGTGTCACTGAACTAGAATGATAGGTGAGATTTGAATATATGTAGACATATGCTTTTATTCTATTGTCTGCTAAATTCGAAAGCCTGGAGTTCATCAATTGGAAAATCTTTTTAGTAGAAACCTCAAATCTTAATCAGATGACAAACCTGTGGTAACTATATGGCCAAAAGAACAAATAAGACAAAGCTGGGGTAATTATAACTTGTAAACAACATGAACTTTTTGAAAACTATTTTTTTTTTCATGAGATATGACTCTTGTTCTTTGCTGGTCATTGGAATACCGCAACTACTAAGTAGAGACATTGCACAGAATATTTTTGACTTAGTATAATAGGATTTTCTTTTTCTTTGCTCCCCTCAGTTTAATCTTCAAAATCAGGACAAACTATTTTCTCTCCATTTTTTTCATTAGTTGTCAATTCATTTATTTGGTAAATATCTACTGAAACAGGCAACGACAAAAATAAATGTAGCAGTTGATAAATTGCCCCAATTTCAAAGTTGCAAGCTAGACCATCCTCATGCTGGCCCACAGCATGTTGACACTATTCATATAGGTTCGGAGAGGTATGTTAAAATTGAACCATTTTTTCATCTATCGTGGATTCATGCAGTTAACCAGCATGTATATTTGTTGTAGTCTTGTTCAATATGGACAGTTGGAAATTATTTAATTTCAAAACATGTCAGTTCTTCTTTACTAGTTAATTTCTATTTAGCATGGAAGAGATTCATTCTGCATCCCAAGATGCGGTGAATGGAGTACCATCACGAAGACCAATTATGGAGATGACTATTCCCTCTGTACTGGACAAAACTATATCACCACCTGGTACTTGAAACTTTGCTTTAAAGACTTTCCTGATATGTTCTGTTTGTGAATGTTTAGTTGCTTTGGTTTCAATGCATTTGACGTATTTATCCTGATTAATTTTCAGCTTTGTTATAATGATATTATTTGTCTATAGCATGCCATTTAATTTCTTTAACTAACGGAGCAGCACTGGAGGCATGTTTCTGTTTCAGCACCCATCTTGTTAATTTATTTGTATTTGATGGCTTGATGCTTTCCTAATCTGTGAAGTTTATTAATAACATCATCTAGTTTATGAAATTTGTTTTCTTCATAGGTAAGCATGTGATCAACCTGTTTGTTCAATATACTCCCTACAAGCCATTGGATGGTGATTGGCAAGATCATGACTACAGAGTTAGTTTGTTCTGTGTTTTCTTGTTGCATTAATTATTATGTTCTGTTATGTAATCTAGGGTCCAATTTTTTTTTATTCCACCATGGTTATGTACTTGTGTGCATGCGCATAAGTAAGGCTATAACTTGTTCAATATTTTATGATAAAAGGTTCTTCTTTATATTTTGTCTATCCTCTTATTCAGGAATCATTTGCACAAAAATGCTTCACATTGATTGATGAATATGCCCCTGGCTTCAGCACATCAGTCATTGGTTATGACATGTTGACTCCACCAGATCTCGAAAGGGAAATCGGTTTGAAAGGTAACTTTTTCCTTGACCACCTAAACAAAAACTTAGGCATTTTATATTTGTTCAAGAGCAAAATTGCTTTTCTTTGTAAAGAATAAATAGTAGAGTCTAAAAATAACTCACACCAATAGATTAGAAGAAGTAATCTATGTTATGATCACTCAACAAATTGTGATATAGAACTCATACAACCAAGTAGCCTTTTATAGGGAAAATACTACATGTACATACAAGAAAAAATAAGATACATATCACACCAAGCACTTATTACTAGCCTACAATACTAGATGTGAACACAAAACAATAAGATACAATTCACAGTAAACATTTATTACCTGCCTGCAATCTTTTACCATAGGAACAAATGGAACTCAATATGGTAGAGTGGGGGTGTTGTAATGTTTGACTTTGAATGTGATTATGGTCACTTTGAGTAGCACCATTCTTTGACAAACATAATAATTGAATTGCTTAACACTTATCTTCAGTTATTACTTTCCTTCACTGCTGACCTAGCAGTGATGCCAAGTTGTCATGTAAACTCTTCAAACTTTGGACCACGAAGTCCTTTGCAAATATATTTGCAACTTGACCTTCAATGGTGATATACTTTATTTCGATGTCACTTGCAATACCTTTTCTCTGACAAAAATGTAATGTACCTCCACATGCTTGGTCCTTGCTTGAAACACTGGATTTTTAGCTAAACAAATTGCCGACTTGTTGTCGTAGTATAACTTGATCATATAGTCAGTCGGTTCATGTAAATCTTGTAATAGCTGCATTAACCATGTACATTCTTGAGTTGCCATAGTTGCTGCTCTATACTCCACTTCTGTGTTTGACAGATATTGTGGGTAATCTTTTGCTACACCAAGACACTACTTTTGATCCGAGAGGAAACATATAACCAGTTGTCGAACATTGAGTGTCATGGTAACCAACGTAATCAACATCGCAATATACTATGAATAGCAAGCCACACCTTTCTTGTAAATCATTCCATGATCGATAGTACACTTGACATACCTTAATATTTGTCGTGTTTCTTCCAAATGCAACTTCTTTGGCTTCTGCATGAATTGACTTACCACACCCACTACATGTGATATGCCAAGTCGAATTAGAGTGAGGTAAATCAAACTTCCCACTACCTGCCTATACATTGTTGCATCCTACAAGTCTTTTCCTTCACATGAACAAAATCTTGCATTGATGTCTAACGAAGTTGAAATCGGTTCGCGATCCAGCATACCATATTTTTGCAGTAGATCTTGAGCATACTTCTGCTGACACGGAAACAACCCACCTTGGTTCCTTTTTTGCAAGTCCCAAAAAATGTTTTAATTCTCCAAGCTCCTTCATGTGGAAACAAACAGACAAGTACCTCTTGTTTGGCAAACTTCTTTGTCATCTTCAATGATAATGTGGTCATTAACATATGTTAGCACTATAGCTAGATTACGATCTTACTGTTTTATGAACAAGCTTGAATATGATGGTGTCACCAAATATCCACTTTATAGTAAGAATTCTAAATTTTTTCCATACCAACCTCATGGTGTCTGCTTCAACACATATAATGCTTTCTTCAACTTGCACACATAATTTGGGTAAGCTTTACTCTCTAAGCGCCTTGGTTGCTCTATATAAATTTCTCGATCTAACTCACTGTGCAAAAATGCATTTTAAACATCCATTTGCCAAAATCTTCATGACTTGTTAGCTGCTAAAGCTAATAGCACACACAAAGTGGTTATCTTAGCTACCAGACTAAATGTTTCATGATAGTTCAATCTATATTTTTGCAAAAATCCTCTTCCCACTAAACAATCCTTGCACATACCTACAAATCCATGTGGACGAGACTTCATTTTGTACATCACTTCCATGAGATGGGTTGTACTCGTGTAGGTTGTGGCACTAACTCTTAGGTTTCATTTTGTTTTAATGCTCACATCTCTTCTTCCATTGCATCTCTCTAATCCTTGGATTGAGTTGCTTCTTCATATGTACTTGGCTCTTTCACATTTTTTTCTTCAATTAGCACTACATTGGCATATTTTGGATTCGACTTACAAATCATTTCTTCTTCTAAATCCTCTTACCACTAAATCCCCTCCTCTAATTCCTCTATCTGGCTTAGTCCCTCTTCCTCTAGAAACTTAATATGAATGTTTGTCTGCCAAGGGCTTTTTCCTTTCTCGGGTGATCTTGATTTGGATTCATCCATTGTTGGTTCATCATCAACGACTTCTTCTATCGGTGACCATTCCCTAGCTTCTGATTGAACTTCTATTTGCTTTTGTAGTGATCCTCAATCACTTTAGAATTTCGTAGCAACACAGCTTGCGGAGACTGCCATGATGATGCCTCATCAAACACCACATTTATGGAGACAAAACATTCTATTGTTAAATCACAACATCTCTTTCCTTTATGTTGACTCTCACAACCAACTTATATGCAACAAATTACTTTGTCTAATTTGCTACGATGCTAGCTTGGGACGAACACACAACAAATACATGTAAGTTCAAAAATAATTACCAATGACTTTATGCTCCATAACTTCTTATGTGGTGAAATTAAGTTAAGCTTGGCTTGTGGCAACCTGTTGTTAACATAGACAATTCCTTTCATGCATTTCGCCTAGAACTGTGATGAGACATTTTTAGTGTGCAACAAGCTCCTGCATGTTTTATCCAAATGTTGATTCTTCCTGTAAGTCCTGCACGTTTTTAGTTCTCCCTTATACTCTGACATATTTGACTGTTTATCCTTGTCCGCAGTCATATGGTTAGATCAACTAGAACCAACAATCCAATCATTATCAGAATTGATTAATTTGTCAATAATTGTAACAAGCGCCACCTCTTTGGCTAGTTCATCCATGCATAATATGGCAATCTCCTCACCTTAATTCCATTGAGGTTGTCCTCCATCATATACTTCATTACTATAACTAGACTCTTCTGTGATAAATGACACTTGGTGGTCTTATTCATCTTCATTGTTATTCTGCTTGTGTGTAACAACAATACCTTATACCTTCTCGACCCTTCAATCTTGAGAAAGTGGTCTATTTTATACTTATAACACTGATCATCCTCACGGTGATACTTCTTTTCTACTCTGTCATCTGATCTCTACATCCAGTATATCTACCTCCCCTTCTTTGTGGAGCTGTACCACATCGACCTCTTTACCAACCTTGTTGGTTTATACATGAACTTGCACCTTCATTGTTGAACTTTGCAATTGAATTGTCTTCTATGGACATTCTCCTTTTGGTAAAGAGTGCTTTGTCCTCTTCATTTATTCAAACTTTAGCATATGCTTCTTCATGGTTGGCCAATATATTTTCCAACTCTGTTAAAGTAGGTTCTTTAGCACATCTGCAAGTAGTTATAATTATCACAAGGTATTTAGACTTCAATCCATGTGTATTTATCCTCCACTTTATCGCCTTGTTGAATGCATTCTCTGAACCCAATTTTGCACTCAGTGTCATGTTGCCATGTTTGACAGATTTGATTTCATTCTCTAACAGATGCAATTTTGCATCTCTATTTTCACAATTGGTTAAACTAAACACGAAAGAGGAGGATCAAAATTATACATTTTATCGTAGAATGACAAAGCAGTTGGAGCAGATAATATACCTATTAAAGCTTGAAAGATCCTAGGAGAACATCAAATTTGTTGACTCAGTTTCTGAATGAATTCATGAGTTCTAAGATGTCAAATGAGTGGAGCAAAAACATTTTAAACTTATTATAAGAATAAGAGAAACATACAAAATTGTGCAAAATATAGGGAGGTTAAGCTCTTGAGCCATACTATGAAGCTATGAGAGAGAATAATCGAGCAGAAGGAGAGTCAAGAGTGTGTATCACTAAAAATTAATTTGACATTATGTCTGGAAGGTTGACCATGGAGGCTATATACTTGGTATGATTATTGATATAGAGATACTGAAGGAACCAAATGGACTTGCACATGATCTTCATTGATTTAGAGAAGGCGTATGATTAGGTGTCTAGAGAGGTATTTTAGTAAGCTCTTGAGAATAAATATATTCAAATTGCATTCATTCGAGCAATCAACAATGTGTATGACAAAATCAAGACTACCATGTGAATACAAGATGAGGTCTCATTAGACTTTGCTATTGCCATAGGACCAAGGGTCAACATTGAGCTCCTACTTATTTACATTGCTCTTGGGTGTGCTTATTGGGCATATCCAAGAATATGTGCCACAATGCATGTTTTTTGAGGATCATATTTTCTTAGTGGGATAATCGAGAGAGGAACTAAATGTGATGCTAGAAATGTAGAGACAAACTTTAGGAGCACATGACTAACGTATAAGTTGAAATATGGTTGGGTATATGGAGTGTAAGTTTAGCAAGAGATGGACAAACCGTACTGTAAATGTAAAAATCGGAGATCATATCATATCACAAGTCACTAGATTTAAGTATCGTGAATCAATCATTCAAGGTGATGGAGAAATTGGGGGAGATGTAAAACATAGGATTCAAATGAGATGAATGAGATGACGAAGTATTTCAAGTGTCATATGTGATAGAAAGGTGTAACTCAAACTTAAGAGGGAGTTTTATCACACAACTATAAAACCCACAATGTTATATGAGGTTGAATAGTGGACTATAAAATATCAAGAAGAGAATAAACTTCACATAGCAGAAATGAGAATATTACGTTGGATGATTGGATATACTAAACACGATGATTAGAAATAAGTGCATTCGGTAGAAAGATGGAGTCACCCTATTGTAGAAAAGATCATAGAGTCGCGCCATAAGTAATTTGGATATGGAGGAGACCGTCAGAAGTCATAATAAGGAGAGCATATCAAATTGAAGTTAGTCCATTTCCTAGAGGAAGACGAATGTCAAGAAAAACCATTAGGGAAATGATTAGGAAAGATTTACAAATGACCACAATTAGGGAAGTATATTAAATGGAAGTCAATCCAATTCCTAGAGGAAGGTTGATTCGAAGAAAAGCCATATGCAAAACGATTAGGAAAGATTAAGAGATTAATGTTTTGTCAAAAAAATGATTTATGAGATAACATTATGGCGTTGTTCGACCCATATAGTTGACCTCACCTATTTAGATGAGAGATTGGTTGTTGTTGTAGGATGGAGTGATGGTGTTGTAAAATTTGATTTTGCAATGTCACTCAGATGACTTTGAGTAGCATCATTTTCGACCAAAATAATAATTGAATTGCAGGACACTTTTCTATGGAACAAAACTCAGAAGTGAAAATGGATTGATTTTATTTTTTTAGAAAAGAAGAATTTCACTAAAAGGTTCATTAAACAGTTAGGCCAACAAGATATCCTCCTTAAAAAAGAGAGGAAAGAAAAACAACTAGAGAAAAGAAAACATGGATGGAAGAATTGCTTCCCAATCCATAAACTCATGATGTTTTACTATATCATTGGTACATTTTCTCTATAAAATTTAAAGTTTTTTTTGGCAGGAGGGAATATATTCCATGGTGCTATGGGATTGGATTCTCTTTTTCTCATGCGGCCTGTGAAAGGATGGTAAAAATGATTTTATATGGCATAATCTATTTTTGTTTTCTTTTTTAACATATCATAATGTTAGCAACATGCTCCTGCTCATAATTATGGGTTGTTTTCATTGATATGGGACAGGTCAAACTACAAGACTCCGCTTCGAGGATTATATTTATGTGGAAGTGGAGCACATCCTGGGGGCGGAGTTATGGGGGCTCCTGGACGAAATGCCGCCCAATTAGTTCTACAAGAGAATAGAAAGACCACTTGAATGATGATGACAAATATTATAGTTTTGTTGCTCAATGTAAAGATGTATCTTTCAGTGTAACTATATGCAGAAACATTCACCAAATCTCGGTTGGATATTTTATAAAGAACTTTGATGAACAATTGCAAAACTAACTTGCTGAAGCCGAAGTGAGGATTTTAGATAGAAAAAAGGAAACTAAAACTTGTAACAGAACAGGAAATTCATGGTTCAGCGTAAATTTTTATTTGTGGGTGGTAATTTAATATCAGATTTCTTAGAGCAACAAAATATATCTCATCAACCAATCTTTCAGATCAGTAGCACCCATGTTTCAAGGGTTGGTTCAACTATAAGCACTTAATGCTTCTTTAGTTAAGAGAAGAAAGTAAGATATGAGTGAGGTAGTATAGAGAATGAAATAGATGAGAAATAGGTGTAAAATGAAATAGATTTTTATATTATTTGGTATGAGTGAAATGAAAAAGAAATAAAAGAAAGAGATGTCAGAAATAAAAATGTTATAAATGAAAATGCCCTAATCACAAAAAATGGAACACTATTATTATATTATATTATATTATTATATTCTAAGGTTATATTTGTCATCTCATACCATCCAATATTTCCTACTAGTTTTCTCTTCATTTTTAGTGAGAGATGATTGTGTGTGAGTCACATGTTTTTTAGTCTTTGCACCCTTTCTCTCTTTTTAACCAAATGAGAGAAAAAAATAGAAGGAAAAAAAGAATTTAATTTTGATTTATAGTCCTTCCGTATTTACAAACTTGTGACAAATCTGTACTTACTAGTTTTAATAGAATGATGTAGCACTTTATTATTTACTAATTTACTACAAATAATGTAAAAAGGAAAGCCATATTAAAAAACCAATGAAAACAAAGGGAGGGAGAGAGAGAGCACTTTGATATTTCTTCAAAAGCCTTCATAATCTCATAGAACTTGTTCTAACACTTGGTCTCCAAAAATAATCTCATGCAGTATAGTATGTATTTGCAAGTCAACTCCTTTTTACAATAGCATAAATAGTAAAAAGTGAATTATTTTTTTAAGATAACATAATTTCATATTTCTTCATTTATGTGTTCTATTGCTTGAAGTATTGTCACTATTGAGCTACTAAAGATGAGTGAATTAATTTTTGAAAACGTTTTTGCCAGAATTAGTGAACCTATATAAGCATAGGAGTTGTCAATTTTGTTAGTAACTTTGAGTAATGTATTGTCCATTGCTTGAGGTTTCAGAATCAAATAAGCCAATCTTGCAGACTTTAGCAAACTCCAAAAATACGTATTGCAACACAAAAGGTGTCCCTAAGTCAACAGTTTCTTATTCATTTATGTTATATATAAACCAATAAAGTAAATTTGGTAGTTAGGCCAGGGAATCGGGAATCAATTTACATATTGATATTTAGTTCTAAGCTAACTATCATTGTAGATATCATTTTCTTCATCTTTGAGCTTGAAGCTGTTATTTCTTAAATAATGTAACTCGATAACATATGAGAAGGAGATTCATAATCGTAACAAAAAACAAATAACGACAAGAAAGAGAAAAGAGGATGCAACAGTCACACCGCAGAGACAGAGACATTGAAGAAGATGAGACAACATCAGAAAAGTCAAGATAGGATTTGACTACTGTTGAAAGGGTATTTCCGGTGTATTTTAGTTGGGAGTTTTCTCCTCTCAACAAATCGTTCTGACAACAGTGTCAATTTGTTGAAAGATTAATATTCTCATTTTCGTTATGTTCTTTTTGTAAGTAAGAGAACTCGATTTTATTCTTTGTTCGCCATCCCAGCTTTGTTATAATAAATTCTAACGCCGGTATAATGGTTTCAAGAATATTCCAGTTACAACTTACTTCTTTAATAATCATGTAAATAAGTCATTCCTTCTTTGCCCCATCTCGGCTTTGTTAGAATAAATTCTAACGCTGGTACAATGGTATTGAAGCAATTACCTATTACATAATTATTAAGTACCTTTGAATATCATATCGGTTTTGTGGAATAAAT
>NC_032014.1:17768204-17768893 GCF_001865875.1 Lupinus angustifolius
AAGAAATAAAAGTTAGTAAGTTAGCTTCATCACTTTTGTATATTAAAAGGTATTTTCAACAAATAAATTTATTGATAACACTTTACTATTTTACAATTTACACCTCTTTCAAGATTCAATTGTAGTATAGTATAGGGTTATATCGAACCACAAAGAATTAAATAAACCATGTAAACATGTCAAATCACAAATAATGGTTTAAACATATTTTGATGGTTTTTCGGTTTGATTTGCACATAAATAAATCAACAGGAAAAATAAACTAAATATTCATAAATTTTTGAGGAGACAAGATCATTTTGAATAAGGAACATATATTTCTTAACTTCTTGTGAGTTTGAACTACTTAGACAAGTACTTATGTTTTACTTTGGTTAACCCCAAACACCAAGGTCTGAAATCCTCCTTTTAGTGTATATCCTAAAATGGTAGAATGATAAACACTTATATTCATCATTTAAACAATACTACGACCATAAAAGAGATTAGTTTGTCACACCCTAACTATTGGTGACTCTAATATTGAATGGGTGATGAATGTAAGATCTTAAGAAAAACATGCTTAACTTGACAAATAAACTAAGTAGTACAACTACTCCTTAGTTTATTTGTTAAGTGTTTGAGACAAGTAATTTTATTGACTTGAAATCATTTTTTAGGTGATCAATCTAAAAAGAGCATTAAGTACT
>NC_032014.1:17768993-17774622 GCF_001865875.1 Lupinus angustifolius
CCTTCTCCTTTTCTCCTCTTGAATTCTAAACTAAAAATTACAAAACTTACTTGAAATAAAAACTCTAAACTAAGAAATGAAGAAAGAACTTCAAAGAGAGGTTCCTCGTGAGAGATTTCCTTCTTTCAAGTGTTTTTGATCTTTTTTAGTTTGTTTCTATTCTGTTTGCTCGAAGGAAATGGTCTCCTATTTATAAGCATCAATGCCAGACCGCTGAGCTGCTTGTTGGACCGCTAAGCAGCTGATCAATTAGAGGATTTTATGATGAAATGCCCAATTACAATCTCTTTTGCTCGAAGGAAATGGCCTCTATTTATAGGGTCCACTCTAGACCGCTGAGCTGCTGAGCTGGACCACTCAGTAGCTGACCAAACCTTTCAACATGGGTTTGGTCCCTTGACCAAGTAGCTTAGTCACCTCCTTGTGCATGACTCATCAAAGCTAGTTGTGGGCTATGAGACCAACTATTGTGAGCTACTTCTGAAAAGCCTATGGTGGGCTACTTGAGGTGAGGTCATGGATGACTTCATGGTTTGCTTGATGGTTAAGTCAAGTCTGATGCACACTGCTCAGGGCACGTGCTTCACCGCTAAGCTCCTTGTTCAGCAGCTTATGACGTGTTGACTGGGATGTGGCTTGGTGCTTGCTGATCTGGTCAGGAGTCTGGTTCTCCGCTGAGCTGCTAGGTTGGACCGCTGAGCTGCTTGTTCAGTAGCTTGGTCTTGTCCCAAGCTCGTGTCTAACCGTGTCAAGCAGATTTTTGACTATGCCAGGTCTAGTCTGGTGCTAGGCTGAGCGGTTAAGCACGTCCACTCAGCTGCCTGGTTGAGCAGTTTGGTCCAGGTCAGGTTGGTGTCTAGGTCGAACTGGTGTCCAGGTCAGCTCAGCGGAGCTTGTTCCATGCTTAGCTCCCTGAATGAGCACCTTGATTTTCTTGACTTTTTTGCTTTGTTGACCACGAATCTTTTTTTTTCTTTTCTTCATTTTAATTCCTACAAAATACATAAAAAGGAAATACAAAACACAAATATACTAAATTGTGATATTTTATACAAAAATTATTGTTTTAAGTTGCTTTTTCTCAATGATGCTTAAGATAAGTGCCATAAAAGTGTATGAATTTTAGGATATTTGGCACTTATCAACTACTACCATTTTAATGGAACCACATCTTCTATCCCAAAGCTTCCTATTTTGATAGGATTGGGTATTAGCATGGTGCACTTGGAGAGCCGAAATATTGTTTTACTTCTTTGGGCTCAATCTAAATAAAAAGTTACTTTTTTTGAAAGAATCTTCAGTTGTAATCTCAAATTTTAAATGGACTCATTTATTAATTTTTCTCTAGTAATTGATACAAACATAACCAAATGATTAAATAATATTTTATCATACTATAATTTAATATGGAATTAAATGAAAGGAAATTAAAATAAAATATTTTAAAATATATTATTAATTAATAGTTAATAATAATAATAATATAAGTAGAAAGAATATATCATACATATCAACTAAATATAGCAATGTAACAAATATTATGTATCAATTATAAGTATAAGATTTCAACTAAGAAGTGGGTCAATTAGTTTTCTGGTCAAGGTTAAACTTTTCTGTTATAAAATGTTAGAGTATGTTGTAGTGAAAATGTTGTAGAAAAAAAACCAAGTACAATATAAAATAGAGAGAATATGTAGAAGAGAAAAAGTACATAGTGAACTTTTATACTGGTTCACCTTCTTGTCCACTAAAGGCTACGTCCAGTACTCTTGCAACACAAAAAAAAAATCAGTGATATATTGAGTTGTAATTACAAATCTCAACCCGAGATTATATGTACATCACCCACTCACCTATATCTCACCAGTTAGAAGAAAACCATTTCTAAGCAGTCATCCTTCCCATTTCCACCACACCCTACGATGGAAAGTAAATACTAGATAAATGAAGAATTTTATAGGGCAATGATTTCCTTATAAGATATAACAATTCTATAACTTGCAATCCTTATATTCTTTCTATACTTCATACACAATGCTCTTTAGTGTTTAAGTTAGGAAAACTTTAGACAAAACACTTATGTGCAACTTCGGAAAAATCTTAAAGTTAAAACTCAAGTTGCATGAAAAAAATGCATAAAGTTGTATGTGAAAGTTGTGCAATTGTGTGTATCAATGTGTATCAGGAAATGGGTGTTCCTTGACATTTAAATAGGCTTCCAACAAGCCATCATACCATTAAGTGAAGGTAGAACTCGATTAGAATGAACCCCATTTTTTTTAATGAATGTTGTTCAGTTTGGATTTGAAAATTTGGTCCAACAACTCTTTGTAACCGATTACTGTAGGCAATAACCAATTACCCAACCATTCTGTCGAACTTAGTAATCGGTTATTATTGAGAGTAATCAGTTCCTCAGTGTTACTTTTTCTGGGCAACTCATTACTCAGTTTGGTAACCTGTTACTCAGACCCAGTAACATGTTACTCACAGTCACACAGTTCAAGTAACCTGCTATTCTGGTCTACTAATATATTACTCAAGTCAAGTAACTCATTACTTAGCATTTTGAAAATTGGTTTCTTTTGATAAGAGTTTCCAGTTGATTTTAATTTTTTTCTTCAATTTTGAGCATTGCTACTAAATATATAAAAGATTAAGGATAGAAGTGCCTATATAGAAGACTTAATAACTCTTTGTTCTTGAAGCTTGATCTTCTATGTCTTCAAGGTATTTTTCCTTTTACTTCTTTTTGGTGATCTTGGTGTCGTCATTAAAATCACGCCAATGTTAGGAGCAAGATCTTCTTCACAATCTCCCTCTTATACTAACAAGCGTTGTTGAATGACCATTGTTTAATATGAATTATGGCGTAGTGAATGTATGCAAGTTGGAAATCGTGTTCAACTATAGTAAAGTTGTAAACTTTGTACCATTAAATTTGTATTATAGTCTATCACACTAATTCTATATAACAATTTATATCATAGTGACTTAATACACAGTTCTCTTTGGTATCGTATGAAGAAGATCTTAATCCTGATTTGACACGCTTTTGATGAAGTCACCAAGATCACCAAAAAGAAGCAAAAGAAAGAAGACCTTGAAGACATAGAAGACCAAGCTGCAAGAAGAAAGAGTTTTTAAGTCTTCTATATATGTATTTCTATCCTTAACCTTTTATATATTTAGTAGCAATGTTCACAAGTGGAAAACAATTTTTAAATTCAATTGGAAAGTCTTAGTCAAAAGCAACCAATTTTTAAAATGCTAAGTAATGGGTTACTTGACCAGAGTAACAAGTTACCATACCTGAGTAACAAGTTACTTGAACCGTGTGACTGTGAGTAATAGGTTATTGGATCTAAGTAACAAGTTACCAAACTGAGTAATGAGTTACACAACAAAAATATCACATAGTAACTGACTACTCTAAGGAGTAAGAGATTACTCAGTTGGATATAATGTTTGGATAATATGTTACTTCCTTCAGTAATCAGTTACAGAGACTTGTTGGACGATATTTTCAAATCCAAACTGAACAACTTTCATCGAAATTGAATGGTTTCATTTCAATCAATTTCTACCTTCACTTAGGGGTATGATAGCTGATTGAAAGCCTATTTAAATTCCAAGGAACACCCATTTCGTGACACACATTGATACACACAATTGCACAACTTTTACATACAACTTTCTACACTTTGTTCATGCAACTTGAGTTTTAACTTTCAAAATTTTATGAAGTTACACATGTGTTTTTTCTAATGTTTTCCTAACTTAAATACTAAAGAGCATTATGTTCTGAGTATAGAAACAATCCATGGATTGCAAGTTATAATATTGTTATATCTTGTAAGACAACCCTTGCCCTGGCAAAATTTTCATTTATCTTGTATTTACTTTTCACCATAGAGTATGGTGAAAAGGGGAAGAGTGTTTTCTCAGAAGTGGTTTTCTTCTAAGTAGTGAGATATAGGTGAGTGTATGATGTACATGTATTCTCAAGTAGAGATTTATAATTACAACTCTATATATCACTGCAAAAATTTATTGTGCTGCAAGAGTACAAAATGTAGCTTTCAATGGACAAGAAGGTGAACCAGTATAAAAAATTCATTGTGCACTTTTTCTCTTCTCCATATTCTCTCTATTTTATATTATGTACTTGGTTATTTTTCTGCAACATTTTTGCTACAACATACTCTAACATTGCATAGTAGAAAAGTTTAACCTTGACGAGAAAACTAATTCACTCCCCCCTCTTATTTTCCATCTTATACTTACAATTGGTATCAAAGCTTAGTTTGTGTAAGATACTCCCAAGATCCTTAACTTAAAGATGGCCTCAAAATCCTTAATCCTTTTTTGGAGAAGGTTCCAACAACAATCACCCTCCAAGTTTCAATAGAGAACACTATGATTTCAAGAAAATTAGGATGAGAATCTTCATTGAGTCTCAAGACCTTGATATCTGGACTGCGATAGAAGAGGGGCTCTTATGAAACCTTTGTTTTAGTCAATGGTGTAAGGGAAAAGAAATGGAAATCTACCTAAAATGATGAGAATAAGAAGAAGGTGCAGTATGACCTTAAAGCCAAAAATATCTTCACTTCAGCCCTAGGAATTAATGAATTCTTTAGGGTGTCTAATTGAAAGTATCCAAAGTAGATGTGAGACACATTAGAGAATAATCATGGAGGGACTAAGGAAGTGATGTGAATCCATTTGAGAGGATTCAGAATTTTGTTTTGATCGTTCTTGAATGTAAGTCTTTGAGAAGAATATGGGATTTGTGCACCTTGAAACTTGTTATATTTTTGATTGGTTTTTGTTTTGGATTTTTGTTTGGCCGTGGGATATGATTATGTGGTTTGGTTTTTTGGGTTGTTTTTGGTGAGTGTTTGGACGTGGGTTTTGGGATGAAGGTTGAGTGAGTTTGTGGATTGTTAAGGGAATTGTGTATGGGTATTTGTTGTTGGTAGTATGTGAGGGGATTGTTTTGGTCGTGTATGGTTTATAGTTAAAGTTGATAGAAGAAGATGGATTAGATAGGAAGATGAAGGCGCCATAAGCTTGATTGCTTGATAAGCCTAATGTATTTCGCCACAAGGAAGAGAACCTTGATAAGAAAGGGTCTTGGTTTAACCAAGAAACTAGGAGAAACTCAACTAGCAATGGATTATTTTCCAAATAAAATTCAAGTTGTTTTATTCAATATCAAAGCCAAGTACAAATAGCCATGGAATTTTCGGCCAAGCTATGTGCATAAAGAGTAGTAAAGTACATTGAATATTCCCCTAACTCTTTTCCCCCATGTGTTTTCGGTTTGGGAGGGAATTGCAAGGTGTATTGATGGCTTTCCTTAATCTAATTCCCATGTGCTCTTTTTGGTTGAGGTGGAAATTTGAATTTGAAAATGATTCTCCATGGAGTAAATGTCCAAATTCGGTTGAGGAGTGAATAAGGAAACAATCATTTTGTCTTCACGGCTTTCCTTAATGGTGTGTCACGTGTAAAAGGAGTATATCTCCTTGATGATTATGCCCACTCATAGTAATTGTGAATAAGGAAGGTATTGATGGATTCCAATTTGAGTTAAATGCTTTGGAGTGAATAAGGAAACAAT
>NC_032014.1:17774722-17775340 GCF_001865875.1 Lupinus angustifolius
GTGAATAGAGGGATTCTCTATGATGATCACACCCAACACATGCTTAATTTGAATAAGGAAGGTCTTGATGAGCTCTTATTATGATTTGAATCTTTAAGGAAAGTTTTGCCTTGCTCCTTGGTTCTCATTCACACGCCTCCTTGATTAGGAAATAGATGGAATTTGGTTGATTGCTCTTGATTGTTTCCATATGGGGTTCTTCCACACGTGCTCTTCACATTAGGAGAGGATTCTTTGAGATCTTATGGCCTTTAAGGGTGATCTCACGGCTTGGCTCACTAAGGA
This sequence comes from Lupinus angustifolius, assembly GCF_001865875.1. Lineage (NCBI taxonomy): Eukaryota > Viridiplantae > Streptophyta > Magnoliopsida > Fabales > Fabaceae > Lupinus > Lupinus angustifolius. Next base: position 17,775,008 of record NC_032014.1, read on the forward strand.
AAGTGTTCCCTTGCTTGTACCTAGATTACATGGTTAATGAAATTTATTACAACTATAAGTTCAAGTATAATGCAAATAGTAATTGTTCTTCCAAATAAGGTAGGAAAATAATTCCTAGACTATATGTGGGTATGATAATCCCCACTTATTAAATGGGACTCCCACATGCCTCAAGTGTTCCCTCCTTGGCCGTGGCCAACTTGGGTTACTTCTACAAAAATGGTGCAATGTATGGGCCTGATTTCCTTGTTGGGCTTTGTTGACTTGATCACTTCTTCCACTAATAGGTTGAGAGTTTGGTGTGCTTTCTTGGTTCTGGACCGGGTCATGGGC
>NC_032014.1:17775440-17776533 GCF_001865875.1 Lupinus angustifolius
GATCGTTTCTCCTTTTTTCTTTTTCTTCTTTTTTTTCTCGATCCATTTTTTCCTTTAATTTTCTTTGATCTTCACCAACTTGCCTTGGGGACAAGGGTGATAATACAATTTTTTATTACAATGTACAAATGTATATTTGTTAGAGAACCCATCATGGATGGCTCTCCTATCATATTGCCAAGGTCTGCCAAGCAGCATATGGCTGGCCTCCATCACTACCACATCACATAGTATGGAATCCTCATATTTCCCTATAGAGAAGGGAACCTCCGCCTGTTGGTTGACTATCATCTCTCCAACCTAACTTAACCATTGTAGTCGGTAAGGGGTTGGGTGGGTCCTCGTCACAAGGTTGAGTTTAGAAACCAACCTAGTGCTCACCACATTGGCACAACTGCCTCCATCAATAATTAGGGAACAAACATTCCCTGCTACCAAACATCTAGTATGGAAGATGTTCTCTTGTTGACTCTCCTCATCCTCCCTAACTTGGCTCCCTAAGAGCCTTCACACCATGAGAACCTTCTGGAATATCAACATCCTCTTCACTTTCTTCTGTACTTGAAGCCTCTAATTGAGACTCCACCACTCCATTTTTCATCACAATGGTCCTCCTGGTTGGGCATTGTGAAGCTATATGGCCATGCCCAAGACATTTGAAACACTTGACCTCCCTACTCCTAGTGGTGTTTTCCATGGGCTTCTTCCCTTGGGAAGAGCTCACGACCTCCTTTGGAATGGGCCCCTCCTTCTTGGGCTTGTCCTTCCACCCTGAAGATTGGAATTTTGTGTTGGAAGAGTATCTGGTTTTCCTCCTTCGTAGTTGTTGTTCTACCTTCATGGCTTGTTGGATCAGATCCTCTAACTCCACATATGGTTGTAACTCCACTACATCCTGAATCTCCTAGTTCAGTCCATGATGAAACCATGCCATAGTGGCTTCACGGTCCTCATGAAAATTGGACCTCAAAAGAGCTAACTCCATCTCCTTGTCGTACTCATCCACTGATTTGTTTCCTTGGATCAATCTTTGAAGTTTGTTATGGATATCCCTTTGATAGGATGCCGGAACAAACCTCTTTCTCATCACAAT
>NC_032014.1:17776633-17779851 GCF_001865875.1 Lupinus angustifolius
ACTCCCTCACTTTCTCTCAATTTCTCCTTGGGTTCTTGATAAAATCAAGTTAACCAAGAGTTGCTTTCAACATGGCGAACTCACAGACTTAACAAATAGAAAGTATTTGGCTAAGATATATTTTGAGGCAAATGTAAGGGTAGACTCTTTTTATTTTTATTTTGGTTTCGGTTTTGGCAAGGTAAGAATTGTTTTAAATAAAATTTGACTTACACAAGACTAGCTCTGATACCACTTGATGTGAATCCATTTGAGAGGATTCGGAAACAATCAATTTGCCTTCTTTGGTTTCCTTGTAATTTGCCTCGTGTGAATAAGGATAAGGAAGGTCTTTGATGAGCTCTTATTCTGATTTGAATCTTTAAGGAAAGTTTTGCCTTGCTCCTTGATTCTCATTCACACGCCTCCTTGATTAGGAAATAGATGGAATTTGGTTGATTGCTCTTGATTGTTTCCATATGGGGTTCTTCCACACGTGCTCTTCACATTAGGAGAGGATTCTTTGAGATCTTATGGCCTTTAAGGGTGATCTCATGGCTTGGCTCACTAAGGAAAGTGTTCCCTTGCTTGTACCTGGATTACATGGTTCTTAATGAAATTTATTACAACTATAAGTTCAAGTACAATGCAATAGTAATTGTTCTTCCAAATAAGGTAGGAAAATAATTCCTAGACTATATGTGGGTATGATAATCCCCACTTATTAAATGGGACTCCCACATGCCTCAAGTGTTCCCTCCTTGGCCGTGGCCAACTTGGGTTACTTCTACAAAAATGGTGAAATGTATGGGCCTGATTTCCTTGTTGGGCTTTGTTGACTTCATCATTTGTTCCACTAATAGGTTGAGAGTTTGGTGTGCCTTCTTGGTTTTGGACCGGGTCATGGGCCCTCCTAGCCCACTTAGCTCTTCCTCATTGATGGGCCTTGGTGGATTCATATCAGGAAGTCAAACATTCCAGACTCAACACTCATTCCAAAGAGTATGAGATGTTCCGCATGAAACTGGGAGAATAGATACTTGATCTCAAAAAACGGTTTACTCATCTTACAAACGACTTGATTGCACATAGCAAAGTGTTGTTAAACAGTGGCCTTAATCTAAATGTTCTTATGTCTCTAATAAAAGCTTGTCAACGCAAGGTGACAACCATATATGAAAATAATAGCCTATCAAAAATGTCATTGATTGCACTTTTTGGAATGTTATAGGAACATGAGTTGGAGTTGAGCCAACTTGAGCAACATGAAGAGAAAGAAAAGAAGAGGAAGAACATTTCCTTGAAAGCGAAGGTGGATGCATGTGAAACCTCCAGTGACGAATAAGAAAAGGAAGACATGGATGATATGACAATGCTTGTGTATAATTTCAGCAAATTCTTGAAGAGGAACAAATGAGCAAGGGTTGGACAAACAAGAAGATTCACCATTGGCAGTGAGGCTTCTACATCAAATCAAACTGTCAATTGTTTTGAATGCAGAAAACCTGGTCAGATGAAGGCAGACTGACCTACCTTAAAGAAAAAACCCTTCAAAGGGAAATCGAAAAATAAGAATGGTAGCATACATACATCGAATGGGAAGATAATGATACAAGTTCAAATCCAGAACGAGAAAATGAAGAGAAAACCCATCTAGCTTTAATGGCATCTCATCACTCTGATGACAAAGAGGTAAATGAATATGAACTTTTAGATAAGCCTTCATTTTCTGAACTTCAAAATGCTTTCAACGAATTACATAGAAAATATGTAACACTATCTAAATTATTTTGAAAATAGAAAAATGAGTTAGAAATGTTAAGAAATAAACCATTTTCTTCTTCATGTTCAAATTGCATTACTCTTGAAAAGAAGATTTCAACATTGAATCTTGACCTCAAAATTTTAAACATGGGTAGTAGAAACTCATAACATGTTGAAAGTGCAGAGACACTCCACCAACCAGAGAGGTCTAGGTTTTTTGAAGAACCATTCTTATAAGAAAAACGAGGTCTCTACATAATTAATCTTTCATAAACAAAGTATTCATACTCCTAAGAGTCATAAAGCTAATACAATGACAAATAAGCATCAACCATATGCACTTATTGTAAAACATCTAGGCACACACGAAATACTTTCATGATTAGAAAATATGGTGTGTCCATATGACATTTTAAATGGCTAGAGAAAATGTGCTAACCATCTAAGACTCAAATCAAATTGGGTTTCTAATATAACTTAACTTGTTTTGCTCAAAACACATGAAGTGCGGCAAAAGCAAGTTCGTTGTCCTTTCGGGATAGAGGCTATGTGACATATGGCAAAAATAAAAAATGAAAAATTCTTGGAGTTGGCTGAGTCGGAAACCCACCTTCTACCACCATAGAAGGCATTCTATATGTTGAGGGACTCTAACACAATCTACTAAGAATCAGTTAACTTTCTGACAAGAGGTTCCATGTGGCGTTCTATCCCGACAAATGAATCATCGAGGATAAGGTATCTAAATACTCTAAACTTGTTGGTAAGAGAATACATAATATTTACATGATAGCTTTAAATAATGTTTCTCTTCCAATTAAATGTTTAGTAGTTAATGATAATGCTGCATGGATTTGGCATATGAGAATTGCTCATATTCATATGGATTAAACTGATAAAGAAAGATCTGGTTGTTGGCTCACCTAATATGAAGTTTGTTGAAGATAAACTATGTGATGCATGTCAAAAGGGTAAGCAAACAAAAATATCTTTCAAACCAAAGCATATGGTTTATTATGATATACCTTTGTAGTTGCTCCACATTGACTTATTTGGCCCATCTTGGACCATAAGTTTTGGTTGCAAATACTATACTCGTGTTATAGTTGATGATTTATCTAGATACACTTAGACTCTAAGAGAGTTCAAAATGAAAAATATCTGAAAGTCACTGCTATAAGAAGTGATCACGGGGGAGAGTTTCAAAATGCTTCTTTTGATGAATTTTGTGATGATCTTGGTATCACTCACAATTTCTTTCCCCCTAGAACACCACAACAAAATGTTGTTGTAGATGAAAGTGTGCATGTCAAGAGGAGCACTTTAGAAAGCTCTCTCATTATATGTCATGGTTTTGATGAGCACAACTTGTGCTAATAAGAGCTTGAAGATCATCAACAAATCAACAAGCGTAAGTCTTTTGATTGGTACTAGACTTAGACTAGAAACTAGTTTAGGTTGAGTCTAAGGCTTAG
>NC_032014.1:17779951-17780193 GCF_001865875.1 Lupinus angustifolius
TGCAGTTTGCCAGTGGACATGCAAACTTGCCAGTGATATGCAAAAGCGATTTACTCATATCGTAAATCATTTAGTTACTCTAGATAAATCTTTTGCCAGAGGAGAATTAACTAACAAAGTTTTATGTTGTCTTAACAGGAAATGGCAACCAAAAGTAACTGTAATTGTGGAATCCAAAGACTTGGACTCTATGCCTCTAGCTACATTATTTGCAAAACTTCAAGAGCACGAAATGGAATTGG
>NC_032014.1:17780293-17780712 GCF_001865875.1 Lupinus angustifolius
CCAACCTATCTGAAAAAGGTTGATTTAGAAAAGAGCACTCACAGGGAATTCAAGGCTAAGAAAGCTTACATCGTATGGGATGTACCTGAGGAGGAAACGACATCAAGCACCTCTAGTAAAGAGGAGTCAGCAAAGTATGTCTGATGGCTAGATCTGACAACGATGGGAATTCAGACTCACACAAAGATAAACATGAGGTATATTCTGATACCTCATCCACTTCGGATGACTCACCTCCTTATGATGTTTTATATGAGGCTTATGTCGAGTTACATGAGGAACTGAAGAAATTGGCTAGGATAAACATTGATAGAAAAAGGGTAATCCTTATATATGAAAAGAAAATAAGCCAATTATAAAAATAATTAGAGGAATTAAAATTAGAAAATGAAACATTAGACCTCATCTATTCTTGTAGC
>NC_032014.1:17780812-17781169 GCF_001865875.1 Lupinus angustifolius
CAATTACAACACTTAGCAAATTACAAGAAAATAAAGAAACCATTCAATGGTTTGACTCCCTTCCTACCCACAAAGAAAACGTTTCTTTCGGCGTAACCCCAGCCAAAGAATCTCTTGTTCTTTCCTTTTCTTACACTCTAAGCAATTATGAAGAAACACTCAATCTCTAACGGTGATAACACACCACGAGATTCCCTTTACAAAAATTACACAACAATTACAAGAGTAAAAAAAACATATTACAAAGCTCAAATATAACAAGAAGGCTTTACTCTAATGCGCATATAATACAAATTCATGCCAAATGACAAGTATTAGTTATGAAAACAGAAGTTACAGAATCATAAAACTTCATGA
>NC_032014.1:17781269-17781742 GCF_001865875.1 Lupinus angustifolius
TTAACTGATTCTGTTTTTCAAGTTTTCAGTTACAACAACTTAACAAACAGTTAGGTTAACCGATTAACGTAATGCCTTAATCGATTAACAGCATTTAAAAACGTGTTCCAGTAGCAACCACTTTTCACTGTAGTTGGGTTTATCGATTAATGGATTTAGTTAATCGATTAACATCAATTAAAAGTGTATTTTTAACTACAAAACATCAAATACAATATGCACTTAGTTAATACATGTTTAACACTTAGTTTATGCCTAGAATGCACATATACATGTATTTATGTAATGCATGAACATATTATGAATGACATATCATATTATGAATGACATATCTCATGGATGGAATGATTTAAAAGATATATGCATATGAGACATGTATTAGATGCCCTAAGCCTTGACTCAACTTAAACTAGATTCTAGTCTAAGCCTCGTACCAATTAAGGACTTAATCACGTTGATTTGTTGATGATCTT
>NC_032014.1:17781842-17782148 GCF_001865875.1 Lupinus angustifolius
AAAGTGTAGAACCGAGACACTGTCTGCCTTTAACGCAGTGTAAAATCTAAGCCTAGGTAATCGATTAACGGGCGGTTTAATCGATTAAAACGGGATGTTATAATCGATTAAAACAGTGTAAAATTTGAATTTAAAAAAAAAATTGCCCAGGTAATCGATTAACGGGCGGTTTAATCGATTAAATCAGTAAAAATTTGAATTTTCAAAAACTAAGCCCAGGTAATCGATAAACCATTGGCATAATCGATTAAATCAGTGAAAATTTGGTTTTTAGGCAGCAGAACGGTTTCGACTTTTTAGGACACA
>NC_032014.1:17782248-17783081 GCF_001865875.1 Lupinus angustifolius
TGTGAGACGTGTGATTTTTTCATTTAGTTTAAAATTGTCCTCTTGCAAAGTCTCACAAGTCTAACAGATAGGTTTTTGACATAAGTTATTAGCCGAGCAATTACATGAGCTACAAGAATAAATGAGATCTAAAGTTTCATTTTCTAGTTTTAATTCATCTACTTCTTTTTGCAATTGGCTTATTTTTTGTTCATTTATTAGGATTACCCTTTTTCTATCAATATTAATTCTAGCCAATTTCTTTAGTTCCTCATGCAATTCGACATAAGCTTCATACAACACATCATAAGGAGGTGAATCATCCGAAGTGGATGAGGTGTCAGAATATACCTCTTGATTGTCCTCGCGTGAGTCTGAAATTGTGTCGTTGTCAGATCTGGCCATCAGACACAGCTTTGCTGACTTTTCCTCACTGGAGGTGCTTGATGTTAATTCCTCCTCAGGTACATCCTAGACGATGTAAGCTTTCTTGGATTTGAAGTCCCTGGGAGTGCTCTTCTCTAAATCAACCTTCTTTAAGTAGGGTGGACACTGAAACCTCATGTGCCCTACCTTTCCACACTCATGGCAAGTGAAGCGATCCTTGTTATTCTTGCCTTTACTGGTTGACTCTTTCGCTTCCTTCTTTTGAAACTTCTTGAGTCCTCCTTTTCTTTTAATGAATTTGCTAAATTTTCGGACTAGGAGACCCATAGTTTCATCATCTAGATCGGAATCAGATTCATCATCAATTTTCTCTTCTTTTTCTTTGGAGGTCGTGGCCTTCAATGTGATGCTCTTCTTCTTCCGGTCTGATTCTTCATTCATGGTCAAGCGACCCAACTCCATTTCAT
>NC_032014.1:17783181-17783994 GCF_001865875.1 Lupinus angustifolius
TTTGTTGAAACCTCTAGACAGTTAGCAGATATTTTCACCAAGCCCCTTCCACGGGATACTTTCTATGTTCTAAGGAGAGAACTTGGAATACTTGATGAACAATATCTTAATTGAAATTGTTTAGTTGTTTGTATTATTGTCTTGCCTCTATATGCCCATTTGTCTCTTGTTTTAAATGATATATATTGAAATGCAAAATTATGTCTCATGATAAACTTTTTTCGTGATTACAAATGTTTCGATTAATCTGTTAAAATGCATGCATGAGTCCTAAAAAAAGTTGAAACAATTCTGCTAGCTGAAAATTATTTTTTATCGTGTTTAATCGATTAAACACTTAGTGTTAATCGATTACCTGGGCATCAGTTTTTGAAAAATCAATTTTTACTTGATTTTAATCAATTAAACATGCTCGTTAATCGATTAAAACCAGCATTTTAAATGCATACAGCACCTCGGTTTTACATTTTTTCGGCATTTACTCCACCTCTTTTACGCTTTGAGTCTCTGAAACTGTAACTCAATTGATACCTAACAAGTCCTCTTCTTTATGGCACTTTATGGACTCAGTTGTTGTTTCTGTTTTCAAGACTTATTCGTGCCTTTTTATCTGTCTTTGCTTGACATATTATGGTTTGTAATAGTTGCTGACTACTTTAACTCTTTATGATATGCCATTACTTTTGTGTTTAATTATGTCGAATAGCTTATTTGGTTATGTGAATGGTTCTTGATCATATGAGATTTTATGATGCATGTATCAAACCTGTTATTGCACTACATTGCTTTCTATGCTAACTGATTTGATTAAAT
>NC_032014.1:17784094-17809264 GCF_001865875.1 Lupinus angustifolius
AATTCTGTTTTTTCAACTAATACATTGTCATATTACATGAGATTTGTGTTAGGTGTTTAGAGTAAAGTTTTATTTGTTAGAAATGAGCTTTGTAATTGCTTGAGTTTACTCTATAGTTTTGTTGTGAAAAATCGTTGTAACATTGGGAATCTCGAGGTGTCGTACCACCTAAGAGATTGAGTTGTATCTTCATTTTGCTTAGAGTTCTTGATAAGAAAGAACAAGGTTCTTGGTTGGGGCTATGCGAAAGAAAGGTTTTCTTTATCGGTAGGAAGGGAGTTAAACCATAGAATAAGGTTCTTTATTTTCTTGTGAATGTCTAAGTGTTGTAATTGGAAGAAGTGCTTGTAAAACATGGTTTCAATTATAGTGAAGAAAATCTCCCAGATCAGCCGGGAGGCCTGGATGTAGTTTGCAAGTGGACACGCAAACGAACTAGGATAAAAATCGTGTTGTAGGATTTTTTTTTCTTTCTCTCTTTATTGCATTTAATCGGTTAACTTGTATAGTAGACTTAATTGCTATATTCTATTTCTGTGTTATACTGTTAATACTCTGATAAAATTGTAAGCTATGTGTATTCATTTCAATATCGGTTAATCGTCGTGCAAGAAACCGAATCTGTTTGAGCTTGCTATTCTGTTTTAATCGATTAAGTCAATTGCGTTAATCGATTATCTCTATTCCTTTAATCGATTAATCTGGGGTTAATTCAGCATTAAGTGTTGTTTTCGAAAAGCAGATATTCTAACCGCTACACCTATTCAACCCCCCCTCCTTCTTTTCTAGGTGTATTTTAACCACTGATACCTAACAGTAGAGAGAAACAATTGGTATATAGAAGAACATGCACATACTATGTTGAATGAAACTAATCTTCCAAAATACTTTTGGGCTGATGCAGTCAATACGACATGCTATGTTTCTAACCAAGTTTTAATAAAATAATTCAAATGAATACCCCCTATGAAATCTTCAAAGTTAGAAAAACAAATATTTCTCATTTGTGTGTGTTTGGTTTTAAGTTCTTTGTTCTTAATAATGGTAAAGATAACTTATGTAACTTTGATGCAAAAGCTGATGCACGAATCTTCCTTGGTTATCCTCTTACTAGTAAAACATTTAAAATCTTTAATAAGAGAAAGGCATTCCTCATAAAATTTGGACAATCCATTTTCATATGACCAGGATTGCCATATTCAAAGCATGTGAAGTTTTGGTTTAAGTGGAAGCATCGTTATTCTCAGTGAATTTCTTCATTTGTCCAATTTTAGTGCATTTGTTCCTTTTAAGGAACTTGTTGAACTTCTTTACAAACAAACTCATATCTTCCATCTATTCTTTTTCAGATTCATCTCATGATGAATCATATCTATCTACTTTTGCCTTGAGAGAGATATTCTTCTTCTTTTCTCGCTCTTCATGTTCTTTAAGCTGACTGAGTTCTAATTCATGTTCCTGCAATTTTCCAAACAAAGCAGCCAGGGACATCTTTGATAAATATTTCTTTCAAGAAATACCTGTAATTGCCATGTTCTGTTAAGTGATCTTTGAACTTTTAAGTTCAAGTTACTAATTGATAAAGTTTTTCCAAATGCAATGAGATGATTTGTAAGGTGAGTAAATCTCTTTTGTAAATCAAGTATTTTCTCTCTAGGCTTCATACGAACATTTCATATTCATGGGAAAGAGTATTTAGTCTTGACCTTTTTACCTCCTCGATTCCTCTGTGTGTAATCTCTAGAGTATCCCACATTTCTTTAACAAATTTGCAGATTGACACTCTAAAAAATTCATCAATACCGAGTGCAGAAGTGAGGATATTTTTTGCTTTTAGATCATATTGCACTTTCTTCTTGTCTTCACTTCCTTCCTTCACACTATTGATAATTGTGAAGAATTCATAGGGTCCTTCCTCAATTGCATTCCAAATGTCTAGATCTTGAGACTCTATGAATATTCTCATTCTGATCTTCTAGAAGTCATAGCATTCTCCAAAAAATCTTGAAGGGCGATTGATGTTGGAACCTTATCCTAGAAATGAGCTTGCGGCCATCTTCAAAGTAGGATCAGTTTCAAGAATAAATTACTCAAAAAAAAGCTCTAGTGCCAATTGTAAGACTGATATGGAAACTAAGAGGGAGGGGTGACTTAGTTGTTTAAAACTATAACTGATTTTTCTACATAATTCAAGAGTTAATAGCAGCGGAAAAAGATTTGCAAAAATAATCAAGTAAATGTAAGGAGATAATGGAGAAGAGAGTACATAGATGTTTTTATACTAGTTCACCTTCTTGTCCACCGAAGGCTACGTCCAGTACTTTTCTAGCACAAGAGATTTCTTCACTAGATATTAAGAGTAGTAATTACAATTTCTCACCCTGAGACTCTCTTTTTCCTTACTCACTCTCTAACAACTATATCACTCTTTGGAAAATACCCTTGCCAAATGACTCTATCCCCTTTCTTATCACACCCTTGTGAAAGAAAATAATTCAATACTTTCAATGAAGAAAACGTTTAACAATGGCAATGGATTTCCTTTGCAAGATTTTGAAGTTATAAACTCTTACAATCCAATAACTCAATGTATAATTTAGTACTAATTCTCATAAGGTTTGAATAATTTGTAATAACACTTAAGTCAACTTTGCAAAATAACACTTAGGAAGAGTTCCCAGGATTAGGGTTACCGTCTTTACACTTGCAAATCCTTGTTGTGCTCCTTTTCATGAACTTTAAGTTGTGAGGGTGAATTGCTCTTTGATATGTGTCATCCTCTCTCGAGCTCCGACACATGTACACAATTGAAGTTGCACCTACTCTCATGGTATGATTATCAATCAAATCATTTACTTGCATCTTTCTATCCAATCGCTTCATAGCAACCCAAGGTGCATTCCGGAAACCCCCAAGAAACCTAATATTACTCTCGTGCATTAGAATTATAGTTTGTATAACTGAATGGTCGGAAAGTTGGGTTCACCTCTCAATTCTTCCCCAATGTATCTAAGAGGTGTAATTTGTTGGCCAGACAACTCACACGAATAAAACTCAGTTTAATGATTCAAATCACAACACTCAATGAAATAGAAGTGAAAACGAGTATTTATTGAATGTAAAAGGGCATAGCCCCAATCCTAGAAACAAAGAGAATTACTCACTCATGATGTAAAAGAGAATCCCAAATTCTAAATTAGAGAATTGTAATGTAAAAGAATGTGTTAAACCCTTGAGGGAGAACCCTTATTTATCCTAATTAAAAAATATTGGGCTAAGCCAATCTCTACTCTTTTTTGCTTTAATCCATCCAAACTGCACAACATAGCTAAAAACACCCGCTAAACCTGAACAAAGAGCACTAAAAGCTAAAAACAATCCTAAAGTCCTAATTATGTCCTAAAATGCAAGTTAAATGCAATATAAATGTAGTATAATTTCATACTTATCAAATACCCTCAAGCTTATCTCTTGCTTGTCCTCAAGCAAGTATTATGTCTAACTTTCACAATCATATATGAATGATGATATAGAAACCATGACCCAAAATAACAAGCAATCTCATAGAAACTATGACCCAAAATAACAAGCAATCTCATTTTATTTTGAAACAATCCAGACATCGAGACAAGACAATCATAAACAAATTTAATCCAAGCTAAGTCCTTAAGTCATAACAATTGCATGAATCAGGGTCACTCTTCTCTCATCACTCTCATGTGTGTAAGAGTCATAGTGTTTTGCTCAAAACATTTCATGAAAGTAAATTACCATAGGCTTGATTATAGACTAAATCGCCACTAAATGTATTTGAATGCATGCAAAAATCAAGAGGTCTTTAAATGGTTGTAAGGTGAATGATTTAGGGTGGGATAGTCAAAGAAAGGATAATTCAAAAGGCTTACAAATGTTTCCCAAAATACTTAAACCTTTTAGACATCTGATTTAAGCATTGAGATTATCTTGATAGGCCTTACTTTATTATATGACATTTTTTCAATCAACCTTTCTCCTTACAACACACTTTTTTATAGTTTCTTCCCTTTTAGTATATTTTGTATTTCTTCTTTTTTCCTTTTTTTTATTTTTTTATTTTTTTATTTTTGTTGAGATTTTCTAAACGAGAAGGAATGAAATTTATTTATTTATTTTCTTCTTCACCTTTTTATGGATTCTTTCATCACACATGACATTTTTACCTTTCTCATTGCTTCAACCAAACATCATAAATTACCTCACACCCAATTTGAGTAGCTATGAAAAATCATTAAAGTTCAGGCTCAAAAGTGGACAACTAATGAGTTTTCGATGTTTACCGCAAGCGGTTGAAGGTCAAAAGAAAAAGTCATAATTGCCTCTATCATTTTAATACATACAGACAGACTTCAATCTTGAAACGGTCACAAATCAAATTCTAGAATAAACAATCATAGAATATTATGCACTCGTGAAAGAAAAAGAAGAGTTTATGTAATTGTCAATTCAAATCAGAACCCTTATTATGTTTGGCTCAAGATTCTCACATTTGGTACATTCAACAAACATTATGAAACAAAGACCTTTATTTAACCAAATAATTCACAATTGTCAAATCTTATGTCTTTCATGTTATTATTCTATTAGAAATTTTTTTCAATGGGATTCATAGATCAACAATCATCATTCATGCATATTTTTAATTTAAACCAGATAGACAACACATAGAACAAACCAGGGGATAAATGATATATGAAACATATGATAATGCATAATAATATGAATATTCAACCTAAAAAATTTAAAATCTATATGGTATATACGAAATGAATGAACTGTCTAAATGTAAAACACCCTCAAGCTTAGAAATTTACATTGTCCCCAATGTAAAAATCTAAAGAATAAGAAAAATAAAATTAAAAATCACAGGTTAGGTATGAAGTGTCCTTAACTCGTGTGCCAATTATAAGTGGTTGGCTTCATTGGGTGTAGTGGAAGTACATACAAAAGAAGAGAAAAATATCCCAAATGGCCATATGTCGTAGATGGACGAGGTGCAAATATCCTAGGCAGCAACACCATTTTTTTGTGGTCGACACTATATACATCCCCCTAAAAAGGGTTCGAACTCAGGGAGGCACTAAAGCCGACATAAAACACTAAAATTAATGAATTTAAAAATATACCTCTAGCGTGGTTTGCCTCCCACGAAGCGCTCGTTTAACGTCATTAGCTTGACGGTTGATCTTTGTAGCTCATGTAGGATCCAAGAGGGCTATGTTCGTTTGTTTCTCAAGTCGTTCATCTACTAGATAATGCTTCAAACATTGACCATTCACCTTGACGTTTCCCCTTTCTTCATTCCATATCTCAACTGTTCCATAAGGGTAAACCTTGGTGACTCTGAATGGACCTGACCATCTAGAATTTAGCTTCCCTGGAAAGAGCCTCAATCTGGAGTTGAATAAGAGAACTAGTTCCCCCTACTTGGAATTCTCTGTAGAGTATGTGTTTTTCATGCCATCTTTTTGTTCTTTCTTTGTAAGTATGTGCATTCACATAAGCATCCAAACACAGTTCTTCCAACTCTTGTAGTTAGAATTTCCTTTTTTCTCCAGCAACTTTTAGATCCAAGTTTAGCAATTTGACTCCCCAATATGCCTTATTCTCTAGTTCCACTGGAAGGTGGCAAGGCTTACCATAAATCAACCTGAATGGTGACATACCAATAGGTGTTTTATATGCAGTACGGTAAGCCCATAAAGCATCATCAAGCTTTGAGGACCAATCTTTCTTGCTCCTAGACATTGTCTTCTCTAATATGCTCTTAATCTCATGATTTGATACTTCCACTTGACCACTTCTTTGAGGGTGGTAAAGGGTACCAAATCGAAGAGAAACACCATACTTCTTTAAGAGGTTTTTAAAATGTCTTTCAATGAAGTGTGAGCCTCCATCACTAATAACCAGCCTCAGGACCCCAAACCTTGGAAATATGATCTTGGTAAACAGTTTGATGACCGTTTGAGTATCATTGTGTGGAGATGAAATTGCCTCCACCCACTTAGAAACATAATCAACTGCCACCAAGATATATTTGTTGTTGTTTGAAGTAGGAAAAGGTCCCATATAGTCAACTCCCCATACATCAAATATCTCCACCTTAAGGATGAGGTTCATTGGCATTTCATGCCTTGTTGATATGTTCCCCACTCTTTGGCAAGAATCACATGTGAGAACAAAATTCCTTGCATCTCTGAATATGTGAGGCCAAAAGAAACCACATTGGAATACCTTTGCTATTGTTTTTCAAGTACTAGCATGACCTCCATAAGAGGCAGAGTGGCAACAACTTAAGATCTTTAACACTTCTTCTTCAAGTACATGTCTTTTGTAAATACCATCAACACAGATTTGATAGAGGTAAGGATCATCCCACATATACTTCTCCAGATTTGAGAAGAATTTCTTTTTCTGTTGCGATGTCATTTCAGGTGAAAGAATTTTGCTGACCAAATAGTTTACAAAGTCAGCATACCAAGGTGCCTCTATAGTGTCGAGTAGGAGGAGTTGCTCATCGGGAAAGGAATCATCAATAGGTATGTCCTCCTCCTCTCCACTTGGATGTTCAAGCCGAGATAAGTGATCTATAACTCGATTATTTGTTCCCTTTCTATCAACAATATCTAGATCAAATTCTTGCAAAAGAAGAATCCATCGGATGAGACGTGGTTTGGCTTCTTTCTTACTCATCAAGTATCTCAGGGTTGAGTGATCAGTATGGACTATAACTTTAGAACCTACTAGGTAGGACCTAAATTTTTCGAAGGAAAACACAACAACTAGTAGCTCCTTCTCTATGGTGGCATAGTTGACTTGAGCTCCATCAAATGTTTTGCTTGCATAGTAGATTGCATGCATCCAGCGTGGAAATTACCTTCTCCATATGATTGTCTGAATATTGTGCATCAAAGTCTCTTCTTGGACGGTGTATCCTCTCATTATCCCATTGGTGATGATTAGAAACCACATTCTCTATAATCTTTGAAGCAGCATCAATTCCTTTGCACATAAAGGCACTACCTGCTAAATAGTTCAATAGTTGTTGTGATGGAAAGTCTAGCCCACTGTAGAAGTTCTGAACCAGCATCCAAGGTGGAATACCATGATGAGGGAAAGCTTCAGTCAACTCATTTAATATTTCCCAAGCTTCAACAATTGACTCCCCATCCTTTTGATTGAAGTTCTAGATGAGGTGCCTATAGTGCACAGTTTTGGAAGGAGGAAAGTATTTGTTGAGAAAAGCCTCCTCCAAAGTTCGCCATGTTGCTTGAATTTCAGCAATTTGATTCCTTAGCCACGTCTTAGCTCTGTCTCTTAGGGAATATGGAAACATATGGAGACAAATAGCATCTTCAGAAGCCCCATGAATCCTCACTGTCTCACAGAATTCCAAGAACTGATCAATATGTTCGTTAGGATCTTCATGAGCTACACCTCCAAATTGGTTTTGCATCACCATTTGGATCAGAGCAAATGGCAAAGAAAATTTCTCTGCCTCCATAGGTGGGCGAATTATTTCAGGACGTGAACTACGAGCATTAGGGGTTGCATAGTCGCGAAGTGGTTTTTCATCTCGTTCAGCCATTGTTTGTACATGCGCACGTCTTTCTCTTGATCTTTCTCTTTGTTGCATTCTTCTTTTATGAAAAGTCCTTTCTAGCACTGAATAGTAATTTGAACTTTGCATAAACCAAGTGTGCAACCTGTAGAGGTACCAAGAAAAAGGGAAACGCGTAATACACTAGAGTAAAGTAATAAATTAATTGAGAATTAAAGAAATTTTGACACAGTCCCCGACAGCGGCGCCAAAAACTTGATAGGATAAATCGCAAGTGTACGATTATGTCTTCAAGTAATAAGATATTGATCCCACGAGGACTGGAAAACTCCTTTAATTATAACAATTAATTTATACTTAACTCAAATAAGGAATAAATTGAATTTAGAACAATTTCCAAGAATAATTATGAAAATAATCAAAAAGGATTGAAATCTAATTTAGGAAGAGTTCCTAGGATAAGGGTTATCGTCTTTACACTCGCAAATCCTTGTTTTGCTCCTTTTCATGAACTTTAAGTTGTGAGGGTGAATTGCTCTTTGATATGTGTCATCCTCTCTCGAGCTCCGGCACGTGTACTCCATTGAAGTCACACCTACTCTCATGGTACGATTATCAATCAAATCCTTTACTTGCATCTTTCTATCCAATCGCTTCGTAGCAACCCAAGGTGAATTCTAGAAACCCCCGAGAATCCTAATACTACTCTCGTGAATTAGGATTCTAGTTTGAATAACTGAATGGTCGGATAGTTGGGTTCACCTCTCGGTTCTTCCCTAATGTATCTAAGAGGTGTAATTTGTTGGCGTGACAACTCGTACGAATAAAACTCAGTTTAATGATTCAAATCACAACACTCAATGAAATAGAAGTAAGAACAATTATTTATTGAATGTAAAAGGGCATAGCCCCAATCCTAGAAACAAAATGAATTACTCACGATGTAAAAGAGAAGCCCAAATTCTAAATTAGAGAATTGTAATGTAAAAGAATGTGTAAAATCCTTGAGGAATAACCCTTATTTATCCTAATTACAAAATATTGGGCTAAGCCCAACAAAACAAATCTAATAAATAGGAATATAATATAACATTTATGACTTATTTTGGTCCTTCAATTGTTCTTCGCATAGCCTCAACACTAAATCAATCTTCTTGCACCCAATCTCTACTCTCTTTTTGCTTTAATCCATCCAAACTGCACAAAATAGCTAAAAACATCCGCTCAACCCGAACAAAGAGAAATAAAAGCTAAAAACAATCCTAAAGTCATAATTATGTCCTAAAATGCAATTTAAATGCAATGCAAATGTAGTATAATTTCACACTTATCAGAAGACAACAAGGTTGTCCTACCAAAACAACCCATCACACCTCTATTTTTTCACAACTAACTTTGTTTTGCCAAAATATGTTTCTAGAATTTTTCAGGAGCTTGGAATCATCAAAGGAGTTGATGACTCATGGGAAGCCAAGACAATGTTGACTTGCCTTGAGATTAGACTCATGGATGGCTTAATCAATCAAGTCGTGTTCACTAAATATTGTGCCAAAGCACCTAACATCCAAGTGCAAGGGAAGTATTTGCCTAATGTTGATCTAATGAATGCTGATGATTTGTTTCCATTTGATGTAGGTGAAGAAGGTACAATTTCGAGGTTGAAATCTCTTTAATAAGGAGAGGATGGTGTGAACCCCATAGAGCCTAACCTTGATTAAGATGGCCTTGAAGGCATAAGTGGTCCTATGACTAGGACTAGGGCAAAAAGAGCTCAAAATGCCCTTGGACAACTCATAGGCTTGATCCATGATGATGAGCCAAAAATAGGCCAAGGGGGTCTAAATATGTTCACTAGCATCTTGGTCCATGGTTCTGACTGAGCCAAAGACGGACCAGGCCATGCACACGAGACAGGCCACGGGTCTGGCTCAGGTGCCAAAATTGACCCTGGAACGGAACCATGAGCATTAGGAGCAAGACTTGACAGAGACAACTATGACTGAGTTGTGGTCCATGGCGCACCAAGTGCTGAACCAAGCATTGGGTTTATCTGGCCTGGCCAAGAAATCTGACCGAGGCGCATGCCCATAGCGTGCCGCATCAGGCACTAGTCGTAGCCTGACCGAGTCAGGCCTAGCGAATTTAGTTAGCATTGAACATTTTTAATTTTGATAATAAATGTGTGGGCTAATTTTTTTCAAACACTTAGTTAATATATTTTAAGTGTTTTAATCATAAATCTGCCCATAAATAAAGTACAGTTTGAAAAATGGCTCGTGGATGACCAAGCCAAGCCTAAAAGTGTAACTGACACTTTAATGATTGGACCAACTTGTATTTTTCGTGAACCAAAGTCATTCTAACTTAGTCTAATATTATTTGGCAAGTAAATAAAGACTATTGTAGCCTTTGGGGGAAGATTGCTCGAGGGGAATCAAAATATGACCATGGAGGAGCTTAATGGAGCATTTATGGTACTTAAACACCTAATCTGGACTGTTGGGGCTAAATTCACCTGAGCACATTTCATCCAGAGGAATTCTAAGTCACTTTCAGAGCTGTTGGAGCAAATATGCTCGTGTGGAATTAGCATGTGTTCATTGGAGACCTTAATTGTGCATTAATGGTGCATTATGCACATATTCTAGCCGTTGGCAGCCTACCAACTTGCACCAATGGTATCCTAAGCTATTTAGTGCATGATTAATCATCATTCAGCTGAGGGAATTTCCTTCCTTGACAAAAAGAAATCCTATGCCGAGCACAAGTGCACCCGAGGACCATTAAGAAGGCTTTAACTTCAACAATTCCCATATGCCGAATTAGAAGAATCCTATGGAGTTCATCAAAGCCTAGTCGTGAGCATTATCGAGTCTTCAAGTATCATTCATCATATGACTTAATTGTGAGTCGTGCACTTAAGAAGGAATGGAATCCTATGCTCTTCACAATCCAACTGTGGCATCCAAGGCATCCTAGGCCTAAGTCATTATGTTTGTCTTTCAATTGTAATAAAGCACACGAAATACATGTGCTCATGTCTTTACCATCCGAATGTAGTCTAGTTTAGAAGTAAATTCATTTGGTGTATGGTATCCTATGTTAATATTACCATGCATTAGCCTTATTAGTTTAATGATAGCCACCTGTGGGATCCTAGTGGCTTGCCTATAAATGTAAGACTTTTGCAATGGAATAAACAAGTTAAGTTGAACCATAATTCTTTGTGAATTGAGGATTGTATCCTTGTGAGAGTATTCTCCAAACCTTCGTGGCTGAACTAAGATTAGAAGTTCTTATCAAGAACCAAGTTCTTGTGGCGAGCATCACTTTGGCTTATCAACACCTCAAGTGTTGTGGTGCCTTCACCTCAAATCTATTCCATCTTCTTTTATCCAAGTTCATATTTCCGCTGCCTACTTTATTCTCAAAGCTTTAGTCAACCGTGAGCTTGGGCCAAGCACAAACCAAGATAGATCGTTCAAGAGCATTTTATCCAAGAGGTTCACATCACTCGTTAGGAAACTTGTGAAATAATTCATACTCATGCGTTATTGCATTCATTCTAGCATGTTTTACCTCACTCGTTCCCTCATGAGTCACTTGCAAAGTATCCCACATTTCCTTAGTACCACTACATTGTGAAGCCCGAAAGAAGTCGTCATAAGAGAGTGTGGATGTGATGATATTTTTTACTTTTCAATTGTGTTGTACTTTAGGTTTCTTATCATCTGTCCACAAGCTGTTTGGTTTTTCTTTGGTTTCACCTTCCACTAGGTATAGTGTAATGTGAGGGCCATTTTGAACGGTATCCCAAATATTTGTATCGATAGCCTCAATGAATATTCTCATTCTAAGTTTCAAGTAGGCGTATACCCCTCGCCACTAAAAACCGGAGGGTGGTTGATAGATGAGCCACCGCTACTAAAAGGATAAGTAGAGCCCATGAAGTAAATGCCTAGGATCAATGATCTAAGCGGTTAAGCTAGCACTATCATACTAGCTCTAATACTACTTGTTAGATAATAAGGGCTTACAATCACCTAGAAGGGGGTGGATAGGTGTAGTGGAACACAATTCCCGCTTTTCCGGTTAATAAAGATTCTAAAAATCTAATAGCTTAATGGATTAATATCAGCTCTAATCGATTATTATCATCTTCACTTAATCGATTAACACCAAATTTAACCAAATAACTTGTATCTTCATTTTATTGAAAATGATTTTCTTGCACAAAAAGATAACAGTGATCTACCCAATCTTAGATGCAATTTACCTAATAAATTTATGCTTATATTATTACAAATTCAAAGCATGCATTAAATTTAGTAAGCAAAGTAATATAAGTATGAAAATAGTAGATAAACTGAAATGTAAGTCTCATTTTAGTTATGATCAATTTTAGGTTGTGAGACTTCCATTAAGGTTCACTTATCCTAGACTTTACTCAATCAAATATATTAAGACCTAAGAAAATATAAAAAATACTTAACCCCTAGATTTTTTGAATACTTGAGCTTGAGTGAACTTGAGTCTTGACTTTGACTTTGTTGTTTGTTGATTTGTCCATGTCTTCAAACTTATCCTTGAACTTTCTCTACAACTTTGTCTTCAATATTTGTTGTCAGTCTTTGTCTTCATCAAAATTCATGTGATGTGTGCTTACATATACAATCTGCTCATTGACGTATGCTTGAATTTTCAATCTCCCTTTTTTTTATGATGACAAGCTATTGTTGGATCTGAAAACCCATTGTTGGATTTGCTTGATAACAACCAACTTTGTTTTGCAATTTGCCTTGTTGCTAGTTGATGTGTGTTGCTCCCCTTCAATTTAAGCATAGGGTAATTTATAATTTTCGGAAGCCTTTATAATTGCAACAAACCTGCAAAACATAAACAACAAATTTCTCCCCTTTTTGGCATGACCAAGAAGCAATCATATATATGAAAACTAATAACAAAAGGTAAGGAAAGAATGTATTTTCTATTGATGTTAATCGATTAAATTACAACTTAATCGATTAAGTATGTTAGAAATTGACACAGGAAAGTATTTTACACTGGTCTTAATCGATTATGTCTATTTTTAATTGATTAACCATACTAATATTCCAGACTTCACTTCATATTACATGCTAATTGCAGAATTTAATGTATAATAATATCCAAGTCATAAGATACAGAATAAAGGCAGTATGATCAATGCAACAGATTCAAAACCAAATATTCATTCATTAATCAATGAATTACAAGGCAAGGATAACAAGTACACAATTTCAATGAAAACACAAAAGTGCAATTTAGCATGTCATGTGTGTACAATTCAAAGTACAATTAACAAGTTATGAAATTACAGCGCAAAGACCAACAATTGAGTTTGAGGACAAAATCCAAGATGAACTTTGGAAAAGAAGACAAAATACACGAGGTTGAGGTTTAATAGAACTGAACCCAGAACTGTGCTTGAATCTGTCATGTGACTCAATTTAATCGATTAAATTTTGAGTTAACTGATTAATGGGTTTGAAATTTTAACATAGATAATTCATTATGTCCCCGTTTAATTGATTAAGAATTTGAAAATTTTAGCCCAAGTGATCGATTAAGGACACATGTAATTAATTAATACTCATAGAATATTCCTAGGTATCGATTAAAACACAAAACAATCGATTAAATAAGTCACTTTGATAGATTTTAGCACAATTTATATTACTTTAAGGGTTTTCTAAGTCTCCACTAGAAAGAACCTATCCTAAACACTTAATAAACAGTAAACCAGAGCCAAAACGCATGAAAGCATATACAATCAAGAAAGCATTCACTTATTGGGATAAGTGCGATTATTTAGGATTATCTAGGCATCTAGCATGCATGCAACCACTAAACATAATATCGGACAAAATATATTGATAAAACAATACATAACAGAAAATGTCTCGTCATATAGTTACTTCTTTAGCTCTACCTTTTTCATCCTTATCAAGATAGTAGGAAGTTGATATATATTAATCTTCTTTGGCCTTTCTTCAAGTTATTGATTCTTGTCTTTCTTTTCATGCATTTTAATATTTAGAATGTGCATCCTCATGAGCACCTGCGAAACATTAAACTTACATTTCCTTTCCTCTTTTGGAGATGGCTTATCAACTATTAAATTTTCATAGGCTTTTCAAAAATTGGTCATTGGCCTTAATATAAAGTATGACTTGTTGTATTTTATCATGATTAGAATATCCTAGACATTATTTCTATATTCACTTTCAAATTAAACATGCTTAAAGATCTTACATTTGTTCATAAATGAAGTGTTTGCGTTCAAAAGCATGAAAATGAGAAATATAGAGTTTTTGGCCTTAAAAGTGATTTTTAGGGGTGTCTAAAAAATGTGGCCTCGCTAGGATTTCATGAATAAAATTATCTATATCACTTAAAATATGTAGCACTTGGAGTTAGAAGAGATACCTTATTACATTTTTAGCACAATTCTTCCTAACTTCAACATTTTAGTTGACAATTTTCTCCAAAAGTGCCATTCTCCTTTTCCTTAGGTGATAGGTCAATAAAGCTTGATGTTCTTACCTATCATGTGCCTAGAACATTTGTTGTCCATCTATCATTTGATGTTCATACACCTACAAAACAAGTTTACTTGCAAGTCTTGGGTACCCAAATGATCTTCGGTATCTTGATGTTTGTTACCTTGGGATCTTGTCCCTTAGCAATCCATATATATTGTTCATTTAGAACACCATGCATTCTAATCATGTCCCTTAACAATTCACATATATTGATTAAATAAACCTTAATTGATTTAGGGTTTTCTGAAAAATATACTTCAATGTGATATGAACCTACTACATAATTTGTAAAAGTATGATACATGACTTTGAATGATGTATGATTTAAAACTCTGTTTAATGTATCAAAATCATATGATCCTGTATTTATGCACGTGCATGTAAATCATACATGCATGTAAGTGTCATTTTAGTTATGATCAATTTTAGGTTGTTAGACTTCTATTAAGTTTCACCTAGCCTAAACTGTACCCAATCAAACATCTTAAGACCTAAGAAAATATAAAAACACTTAGCCTCTAGATCTTCTTGAATGCTTGAGCTTGAGTGAAGTTTAGTCTTGACTTTGACTTTGTTGTTTGTTGATATGTTCATGTCTTCAAGATTGTCATTGAACTTTTTCTACAACTTTGTCTTCAATCTTTGTTGACAATCTTTATCTTCATCAAAGTCCATGTGATGCATGTTTGTATATACAATTTGCTCATTGATACATGCTTGTATTTCATATTAGAATCCTTGGACATATCTTGTAAGGAACCATACCTTACTTTGTTCCTTTTGAATGGTCTAACCATGAAATTGGAACATTGTTGGTAGGTTCGAGTGCTCTTTGGAATACAGATGTAGCTTGTAAGTGAACAAATTAAAATAAGTCTTCAATTGATGCAACTTTTACATATGTGATTGGATGCATAAACTTCTTCAACTTCAAATCCTTATCAAAGATTAGACATTCATTTCCATATATTCTTTTATTTGATACTCCTCATTTCTTAATGGTGTTCTCTCAAAGACTTTTATTCTCTTTTCTCATAATTACCCAACTACCATAGTTGAAGAAACTTGAGAGTTCTTCCAGAATTCTCTATGGAGACTTGGGTACACCAAGACTTATTCCTAGAACAATCCATATCAACAATTGTGTGTGATGTAGGGTCTTATATTAACAAGGTGCTTCTTTAGTGTCACAAAATCAAAATAATATTTCATAATTACCCTTAGTTTGCTTATATCATAAGAGCTTAGATTGCCATTTTGAATATTGAAGGGTAAGAGGTTTTTGATTTTGAGAATACAAGAGAGTTCATAATGAAAAAGCCTAATTTGCTTGCATACATTTGAGTTTGGAAGAAACAAGTTAAGGGAATGAAGTAAGGATTTAATTTCTATTATTTCTAACCATTTGTTGCAAGAATGTGAGGTTGTGGCCTAAATGCTTTTCAAATGTGGGCTCTAACTCCATACTTTGAGAGGATTATGGAGAAACAAGCCCAATGAGTCCCATGAAGCCTTGGAACATGGTATGGAAAATATATGGTTTAACATGTACAAGGAAAAAATTAAACCTTTAATTTTGACTTCATATAAGCTGAGAATGTGTGAAAGTAGGATTCAATAACTAGGGAAAGTAGTTCAATCCTTACTCGGTCTTGTAAAATGGTGCATAAAAGATTCTACCTATGTCTATGGATATGATATTAAAATTAGAACCTTTATTTTTGACTTCATAGAATGTGTGAAAGTGATGTGATCTTCAATGGGGGAAGTCGGTTGAGATAATCGCTCTAGTGTAAAGTTTTCAAAGGAAAAATGTTTGAACCGAATGTTCAAAATATAAATGCTAACTTTGGTCAACTGGAACGTGGGATTAATTATGAACACAATGTGAAAGGGATGATGATTGTGATGAATTAGCTCTAGATTAAAGGATAGATGACTACAGAAAATGCCATGTATTCAATTGCTTCAATTAAATTACATGTCATTTTAATAGCTTAGAGTATTAAAATTCTTCAACCAAACACACTCCATGTTATTACAAACAAAAACTCGCTGGAAATGTCACAACCAGCCTGTCACTGTATTCTTAAAGAGACTAAACTGTAATTGTTGGGTGGTATTTGATAATAGTATTTTGATATTACCCAAAAACTTAATTGGGAATTTGGGAATGTATGATTACCATGGTTTCAGTTTAAACGACTTATGTAGTCCTCCTTTCACCTCTTTCTAATCGAATATACTTTTGAAATATCAAATAAATTATCCAGAATGTTTAATACCATCCAAATATGACACTGTAACTTATTCAAACATAACATTCCGAAGAATGATATTCCCGATGGATAAAAAAACATCTTACAGCCTTTTTTCTTCTAAGAAAAACAGCTATATAATAGTTTCCTTTGCATCTAACAAGAGAGCCATAGGTTATAGCTTAAAGTAATTTTCTTTGCAGCTGTAATTTTCCTTTGCATGACCTGCTAAGAAAGCCATAGGTTATAGCTTAAAGTAATGCTCTTGGACAAGGATAACACTCCATCTAACAGGAGTTATCAGGCATAACACTGTCAATTGGGAGCCAAAAATGGCACCAAAACAAGACAGGAGCCTTAAGGTGAAAATATTGTAAATTTAGGCAACTACTTTGCTTCCTCACTTTTTCAGGTAAATTATTTGAAAATAAACCATCATTACAAAACATCTGACATTGTAATGTACGCAACACTAAACAAACTAAAATGTAGTTGCAAGCAGATCAAACAGACCAACAATAAATTAAAATCTGGACACTGTTCCCGCAAAAACTGGGAGAAAGATTTATGTTTCTTAAAAACTCTGGAGAAAACAAAACCAGCTATATTAGTGTCCATAATCATATTGAAACTGAGAACCCCAAAGATGTTGCAGTAAAGTTTTAAAATCAGGTGGTTTTATTGTGCTTATGATAGCAGCAGAAACTGAGTACTTTTGTAGCGCTTTGATCACTCCACGCCTGAATCGATTGCTACCTGCTAAGAGCCTTTCCAGAATTTATGACCAGATTGACCCTAATTACCAATAAATAAAATACACAAAAGTACACCATGGCTCTTACCAGTAAAGTGGGATTAGTATGCTCAAATTCCTAGTAATCATGCTCACGAGAACGGGACCTCTCTGAGTGACGATATCCATGGTCCACATCACGGCTTTTCTCCCTTTCACGTGATTCAGAAGTTGCTCCTTCAGTGTGGTGGCCGTTTTCTATCCCAACATGATCAGGATATTGATTGTAATGGTCACCATGGTTATCTCCATCACCATGTTTACCCTGTGTCCCACAGGATGCTCATACTGGTCATACTAGTCATACTGATCATCATGGTCAGAATTTGCATGCCTATGTCGATGCACAGGTTGGTAACCAAGATCATCCTCAGGTTCATAGTCATTATGTCTAACAGCATGACGGTCTTTCTCATGATTAGATTCAACATGATCATAATCAGTCTTCCTATCAGAGCGTCCTTTGTCATTTTCTTCAACTTCATAATCTCTATCTCTTTCACGATGGTGATCATGTTCTCGATCCCGATCATGATTGCGATCTCGACCACGATCCCGATCACGTGCTCTATGTCGATCATGACCATGTTCTCTCTCTCTTTCCCTATCTCTGTCCTTGTTCCTATCTCAGTCTATGTGGTGCTTGTCCTCTCTATAATCACGATCCTTGGCCCTGTTACTAGAGCGTTCAAGTGACCGCTCCTGTCCTTGATCTCTATCTTTACCTCTTTCACATGATTTTTCTCTGTCCCTGAAATTCTCTCAGCCAATAGCAGTCAAAGTAAATGACTAATAAAACATTGGATGAAAGAACTTTGTTTCAAAATCATTAAAATTTGAAATGTAGGGAAATCATAGCCCCTCTCCTCCTCTCAGGAAATGTCAAGAAACTATTGTATGACCAGCAGCCACTTGAGGAGTACCAAAATCAATTAACTACATCAAATTGAAATAGAAGTAATTAAAACTCTTACTGATCACCATGTCGGTCCTCATGCATTCTAGGTTCTTCAGAACGAGAAGGTCCTGATTGTTGTTGCTCTCTAAATAAGAATGGCATGTCAAAATTTCCCTTCAAGGGGAGAAGACAGAAAGCATCCAACAAATATCTACGGGTAGGGCTATTGGCACTATAAAGTGTCTATCCACAGTCCTCACTATCGATCACATTTGTTTTTAATTTACAAAGCCATGATTGGTTAAGGAGTGTGAATAGGCATTTGAGAGTGCCAATAGCCACACCCATTATGTAGGTGCTCATAAGTCGCAACCATAAGATTTTCTAGTTGAGCAAGCCATATCAAAGGACAGCAAGACATGTTATTGTGGATTACACAAGAAAAACTACCATGATAATTTGTAATATGAGGTTCTGATAAAGTCATAACAATCAGTTTTGCTAGTTGAGCAAAGTAAAAAAAACAGCAGACAAGAAATGTTATTGCATATGATCTCTCTACGCAAAAAAGATTATCATTTCCTGGAAAAGTGAACTACTAATACTTCTGAAGGGTTGAGGAATGTATTGTTGCAAATGTATTGTAATGTTATTCCATACTACACACGAAAAATCATAGAATCCCATAGCCCACCAAGTTAGGAATGTATTGTTGCAAATGTCATACATATTACAAAATAATGTATAACAATCAACGACCTTGTCGGTTTTCACTTCACTAGTTAATTTTACTTCAGGTTATTGGGAAAATCCCAAAAGGTTTAAAATAAGCAAGGAGTGATGTTAAATTAAAATGTTGCAGTTAGAGCAT
This sequence comes from Lupinus angustifolius, assembly GCF_001865875.1. NCBI lineage: Eukaryota > Viridiplantae > Streptophyta > Magnoliopsida > Fabales > Fabaceae > Lupinus > Lupinus angustifolius. The sequence continues at coordinate 17,803,096 of NC_032014.1, forward strand.
TTACAGATTTACCTCCTAGAATGCCGCTGATTAACTTCTTCACCTCCCACTCTAGTGGTGCCAAGGCCACCACCTAGACAGCGAGGTTGCCATTTTGGAACAGTCCTCCCACATTCAACATCAACAAGCACTCTTCTGGCCTCAACTTTCCTACCATCAGCTTGTTTATAAGCAGTTGCAAAATTAACAAAAAAACTATAAAAATGGCATATACGTAATAACAGGCAAACCACAATAAAAACACTATCAACCTTTCATGTCTCTTGTGTGTAGGTATTCAATGAATGCATAACCCTTGGGCTTATTCGTCACGCTATCAGCAACCAACCGTACCTAAATCATAAGAAATTGGAAAGAGAAAATAGTAAGAAGGGAACAATCTGGCCTTGACCTTACAAAAATATAATATGAAACATGTTCTCTCACCTTAGTTAACTAAAATACAACCTAAATAAAGACTATTATTATAAACCTAAAATGTCACAGCAGACAGGCACTATGCCTAATGAGTTGTGCTTACCTTTTAATCACAGCTCCTATCTCAAGATACATCACCACCAGCAACAACTGCGGAAAACTGATGTATTTGGGGCCAATTAACCAGTTGTTGACTAGTGTCCCCTTACCAAGTATACTTACTTTAAGTTGATAAAATAAAAACAACTATTGGTAATATAGAAAATACCATGAAATCTTCTCAACGGCGAATTTGGTTTTGGTGGCCTTTAAAGCAAAAAATAAAGTTTGGGGAATGTTAACAAGTTCCCTTAGGATAAGGAAGCTAAAAAAATAAATTTTCATCGAGTAGTGTTGTATTTGATACATTAAAAAGTGGTATGTGCCTGTTCCCAATAAAAACTTAATTTTTATTGCTTCCTTTGGCACTAGTTAACATGACCCATAAAGTTTTGGCAACATCAAAGGTAGGCTAACTATGAATTTAAACAAGAAGAAGAGATTGCAATACTCCCAACATATTTTTCCCCGTGCAAGAAAAGAACAGAAGTTGTCACTCTCCTTTTCATTATACAAAAACAAAGCCAAAGACAAGACTTCACATCATTGTGTAGCTCAGCGCTTCAACTAAAGTACCAAGCAGGAGGAAGTACTTGAATGGAGTCAGGTTTGATTGAAATTTTAGAATCATTTACCATTTGCAGAATAACATGTTAACCCTTACCAGAGATGTGTATTGAGATGATTAACTGACTTCTATGATAATTACTAGAGACCCAAAGCCCCAAGAGAAACACATCCACATATATTAACAGCAGAGCAAAATGGAACTTAACTAGAAAACAATAAATAAATAAAACCATAAACAACAAATTGGTGGTGCCACCACAATACCACATTTCGAAGTCACTCAGCAATCACAAATGAAATGAGGCTGGTGCATAGCTATGAATGATCAACTTCACAACAAGCGAGTCAGTCATGAGATTCACTTAAATTATAAGCAGTTTCTTCAGATGCAATAGACTGTTATAAAAGTCTACTATTATTAAAGAAAAAGCTGGAATTTAGTTTTACATAATGCATAAAGAAATCTTAGAATTAGATAACGTCTTTCAATGTGCATAACATCTAAAGATGTCAAATAGAAGTATATTTAAAGAGTTTAAAAACATATATGTACAAAACTCTTACCGAAGCCCCTGGGGGTTATTCAAAATTCCTACCCGTTTGATTGCACCATATGACTCAAACTCCCTTTTGATTCTGCTCTCAGTGGACATAACTCTGCTAAAAAATATAACCAATGAGATATGACATGCAATATTCTAATCAAAAGTCTCGCATAAATACGATATTAGAGAAGTAACTCACCAGTTTAGCTACAAACAGTGTCTTGTATGGATCTCCTGATATATTTGGGTCCTTGTGTGGATCATCTGCATAGAATCTGATATAAGAACAGCATCCAGAGAACTTAAATCCACAAATATTAACTAAATCGTAACAATAAAGGAGTCATCACATTTTTCAAGCTCCTCTGCAGCCTTTGCAGCTCCCTTCTCTACAAGAAGTTTGTGTATTCTCGCTTTTTTTTCTGCCTGTGTTCACCAAAACAGATCAACACAAGGGGGACCAAACAGTGGTGCTTTAAAACATTTTTTACTACGTATTAGCTCTATGAAAAGTAATAGATATTCAGCATGTAACAATTATGTCATTCCACTAAACATTACAATACTCAGTAGTCCCTTGTGTTTTATATAAATTCAAAAACAATCTGAAAAGTGTTGAAGACTTAAGAGGTAAGAGTAATTATATTTTTTAATAAATTTATTGTTTTTGCGCAATGATAAGGTTGTTTTCCTTGTCACCTGGAGGTCTAAGGTTCAAATCCTAGAAACAGCCTATTCGCTTGCGAGGGTAAGGCTACATACACCTACCCTCCCTAGACCCCACTAGGTAGAAGACTCATGAAATGGGCTGCAGCTTTTTTTAATCCATTACACTTAGCATTCAAGCTTGCCATTTTCTACTCATAACGACAGAATATGTATGCAAATGATGTCTTAAAACATCACCATGCAAGTCAGGAGTTTTTACCAAATAAAAGAGCACACAGGCAAAGAAACCTCATGCAAAACCTAAACAATAAAATCTCAGCGATCACAACCAGCGAATAGAATATCGTTAACTCACACCATAGCCTGTTTACCCCATAAATACAAGGTTCTATCTCAATATTTGTCACAAATTAAAAGTAATCAGAATCGTGTTGTCTCAAAGGGCAACACAAATAGACAATGTACACAATAGTGTAGGAGAACATTAGAAGAATCAGATGAAGAAACAAAAGTTTCACTCTGTTCATTACAAAGTTTCACAGGTGAGGCAAAGCCATAAATAAAATACTGGAGATCTTGTTTCAACATATCAGCAACAAAAAATAGTACTCCTTGTAACAAATCTCCAGAGATAAGCCAGATGTAACAACAATGCGAAATCATGAATTTAAACAAAACGTAGTCAAAATAACTGAATATTGCAGGAGTTTCAGCTACTGGTACAGGTGGAGAATATTCATCATCACCAGGTTCGGCGAACTTGCTTACAAATTGTGCCATCCCTTCATAAAACAAAGATAAAAAATAAAACTACATACATGAATATAAAAAATTAATAATAAAAAGAGCATATAAAACTAATAACAGACACAACAAAAGAATAGAGCCATGGTAAATAAAATAATAAACCTGTTAATGGTGGTGATAGGAGTACACTCCTTAATGTGCCTAAGCCTATTATTAAACATGTGTATTCTAGGAGAAAGAAAAATAATAATTAGGACAGCAGTTTATAATGAATAAATAGAGGTTTACACACCTCTTGTTAAGGGGGAAAAATAATAAGAATAGGAATAACTAAATCATGGGGAGTTCAGTTTTGGTTTCGATTGGTTTGGGAGGGAAATCAGTGTAGTACTTTTCTGTATTTCTTGTAATACTTTCTGCATTCAATAAAATATTACCAACCTAGAATCAATCTGATTCCTTGTTGGGAATTTCTATATTGTTTATCTACTTACAAATTCTGAAATAATACCAGTTCTAACACTGGTATCAGAGCACCGATCTGGTGCCCTAAGAACACGCTGCAATTCTGTTTTATGCGCATGGTATTGACGAGAAGCATGGTTAGAAATTCGGATGACTGGATTCAAGAACGAGAGGAGTTGCGACGGAAAAGGGAAGAACAGAGAACTCGTCTGGAACTGTATGAGGCCAGGACGAAGCGTTTGGAGGAAGCATTGGTTGCACTAACCGAGAGACATAGAATTCCTAATTGGCATGATGAAGGCAGTGGAATAGGAGGAGAAAGTGAAAATCATGAACAGCGAGGCAGAGAAAAGTGGCGAAAGTTGGAAATTCCAATTTTCTCGGGAGATGATGCTTTTGGATGGACTCAAAGGCTTGAGAGGTATTTTTTACTAAAAGATGTGACGGAGACAGAAAGGATGCAAGCAACATTGGTCGCACTCGAGGGAAAGGCTCTTTGTTGGTACCAATGGTGGAGCCGATGCACTCCAAATCCTACATGGGAAGGGTTCAAATTGGTAGTGGTTAGAAGATTTCAACCTTCTATGGTGCAGAATCCCTTGGAGCAACTCTTAGCTTTGAAACAGTTAGGCACGGTGGAAGAGTATGTGGAAGAATTCGAGAAATTTGTGGGAGCCTTGAGGGAAATTGATCAAGAATTTGTAAGGGGAATTTTCTTGAATGGCCTTAAGGAAGAGATCAAAGCGGAAGTTAAGTTGCATGAGCATCATACACTCTCGGAGGTAATCCAAAAATCTATCATGATTGAGGAAAAGAACCTAATTTTACAAAAGAAAATTATTCCTAACAATTATTCTAGACCCTTGAATTTTGTTAGAAACAATTTTCCTAGTAAATCGGTGACTGTGGAAACTAAAACTGGTTGGGACAAGAGGGCTGAATCTTCTTCGGTTGGAAGTGGACCCACAAATTCAGGTCATATGCAGGCTGCCGACAGTAACCGAAGCAGGGGAGGTGAGTTCAAACACTTAACCGGGGCTGAAATGAGGGAAAAGAGGGAGAAAAGGCTGTGTTTCCGTTGTGACGAGCCTTATTCTAGAGAGCATAGGTGTAAAAATAAGCAATTTCGAATGATCATATTGGAGGAAGATGAAGAGGAGGAAGAAGAGAATAATGATGAACCGTTGGTGGGAAATTTTCATTCTTTGCAATTATCCCTTTGTTCCATGGCTGGACTAACCTCAACTAAGTCTTCGAAGATAAAGGGGTTGTTGAAAGATAGAATAGTAATCATATTGATCGATTGTGGAGCTTCTCACAATTTTATTGCCTCAAATTTAGTAAACAATATGAAGTTGGAGGTGCTGGACTCACCTTCATATATAGTGGAGGTGGGTGATGGACATAAGGTAAGGTGTATGGGTAAATGCCCTAATTTACTGATCAAGCTACAACAAATGGAAGTCATCCAAGATTATTATCTGTTTGAATTGCGGGGAGTAGACATGGTGTTAGGCATGGATTGATTGGCAAGTTTAGGAGAAGTTAAGGCTGATTTTGGCAAGTTGGAACTGACTATAAAGCAAGGACCGAATGTGCATAGACTCATTGGAGATCCAGCTCTTTCCAAATCAGAATTAACATTTGGGGCTTTCATGCAAGTGTTCAAAAAGGAAGGCGAAGGACTAATTTTGCAATGTATAGGGCAAACCAGTTCATCACAACAACCACTTCAAGTTCCAGAAGCAGTTGACAACCTCCTCTCGGAATTCTCAGAAGTATTTGCAGATCTTCAAGACCTACCCCCTCAGAGAAAACAAGACCATGCAATACACCTCAAGGAGGGGGCTGAAATTCCTAATTTGAGACCTTATAAGTACCCTCATTATCAAAAGACCGAGATAGAAAGATTGGTGCAAGAGATTAGGAGCCATCAGGCATAGTATCAGCCCTTACTCTAGTCCAATCGTATTGGTCAGAAAGAAAGATGGAGGATGGCGATTTTGTGTGGACTACAGAGCTTTAAATAAGATCATTATTCTAAATAAATTTCCTATTCCTATCATAGAGGAACTTTTGGATGAGATAGGAGGAGCAACCATTTTTACTAAGCTGGATTTAAAGTCTGGTTATCATCAAATCAGGATGCATGAGGGAGATATTGAGAAGACGGCTTTCAGAACACATGAGGGACATTATGAGTTTGTCGTAATGCCTTTCGGCCTTACTAATGCACCTTCCACATTCCAATCTCTTATGAATGAAGTTTTAAGGTCGTTCCTGAGAAAATTTGTGCTCGTATTCTTTGACGACATCCTTATATATAGTAAAGACATGCTTAGTCATGTGGCTCACTTGCAACAGGTGCTACAAGTGTTGCAGACCAACTCATTGAAGGCTAATAAAAAGAAATGCAGTTTCGGTCAGGAAAGTTTGGAATATTTGGGTCATGTGATTTCAGGTCAGGGGGTGGCAGCAGATAAATCGAAGGTAGATGCAATCAATTCATGGCCCCTACCTAAAGAAATAAAAGGGCTTCGTGGTTTTTTAGGCCTAACTGGCTATTACAGGCGGTTTGTTCAAGGTTATGGCAAGCTGGCTAAACCTTTGATAGATTTGTTGAAGAAAGACAATTTCAAATGGACTGAGGAGGCGAC
>NC_032014.1:17809364-17845180 GCF_001865875.1 Lupinus angustifolius
TAGAAGAATGTGACATTTGTCAAAGGAACAAGTACTCGTCTCTAGCACCAGGGGGATTGCTCCAAGCTCTTCCTATTCCGACCCAAGTGTGGACTGATATTTCAATGGATTTCATTGGGGGTCTTCCAAGAGTGCAAGGGAAAGATACTATATTTGTGGTTGTGGATCGGCTAACCAAATATGCACATTTCTTTTCCCTTGGCCATCCTTTTTCTGCAAAGGAAGTAGCGGCTGTGTTTGTCGCAGGAGTAGTTAAACTACATAGGTTTCCTTCAACTATTGTTTCAGATAGAGATCCAATATTTTTGAGCTCTTTCTGGAAGGAATTATTTGATCTGGCAGGTACCCATTTGAAGTATAGCACCGCCTATCATCCTCAGACGGATGGGCAAACTAAGGTCGTCAACAAATGCCTAGAAACTTATCTTAGATGTTTTGTGGGTCCCAAACCAAAACAATGGTTGCAGTGGTTATCTTGGGCAGAATATTGGTTTAATACCAATTATAATGCCTCTATGGGCATGAGCCCATTCAAAGCTCTTTATGGTCGAGACCCCCCTACATTGATAAAAGGATGCTCGTACACTTCTAAGATTGAGGAAGTGAATCAGCTTTTGATTCAAAGAGATGCTATACTAACCGAATTGCACCAGAACCTTATGAAGGCTCAGAATCGGATGACAGTGCAAGCTAATAAACATTGAAGGGAGGTCCAGTTTGAGGAAGGGGATTGGGTTTAATTGAAGATTCAACCGTACAAACTCAAATCTTTGGCTTCTAGGTCTTGTGCAAAACTTTCACCCAGATTTTATGGTCCCTATCAAATAGACAGTCGAGTGGGTTTGGTGGCTTACAAATTAGTTCTACCGCCTCACTCCAAAATTCATCCGGTGTTCCATGTGTCATTATTGAAGAAGGCTTTGAAGCCAAATCAACAGCCTCAGCCCCTACCACCTTTATTGACGGAGGAATTAGAGTTGCAAGTCCAATCGCTTGCATCTAGCTAGTGGTCAGGATGATGCGAATGAGGTATATTCTAACACTTCATCTTCTTCTAATGACTCCCCTACATATGATAAATTTTATAATGCATTTGTTGAACTACATGAGGAATTGAAAAAGCTTGCTAGGATTAACATTGACAGAAAATGGGCAATCCTATTGCATGAATAACAAATTATTAAAATGCAAAAAGAGTTAGATAAACTAAAATTAGAAAATGAAACTCTTGATTTAATCTACTCTTGAAGCTCATGTGATTTCTCTAAAAATAACTTATGTCAACCTATTATATCTGATACTTGTGAGACTTTGCAAGTTGAGAATTCCAATTTAAAAGAAAAACTTGCAAAGCTCATACACTGTAGAGATAATCCAGACACATTACTTGCTGAATCAAGAAATATTGGTAACCATATGGGAATTGGATATAAACCCCCAAGGAATAAGAAAAGGCCATGTAGGAGACTTGTAGCCCATACTAATAAAAAGTCACATACTCGTATGCCTACATTTTTTATTGTGGTACTCATTGTCATACCTTCGTTGCATGTTGTATTAGAATGTATGGGTGCCCAATGGTATTTATGTGTGGGTGAGAAAGGGACAATATCCTATGGTTACTGAGAAAAAGGGACCCAATATAGTTTGTGTACCTAAACAAGACAAGTAATTTGTTTTGTAGGTACGCCTTCGAACATATAGTGAACATTAGTATCTAGATAGTGGTTGTTCAAGGCATATGACCGGTGACAGATCAAAATTCCTGGATCTATCACTTAAAGACAAAGGTACGTCACCTATTGCGACAACAACCGAGGGAAGATACTTGGTATTGAAACAATTGGCAATACTTCTCAAGTAGTGATTGAGAACTTTCGATTTTGATTGTTGCTTTATTCGTGATAGTATATCTAATTTTGTTAAGTTTGTTGGTCATCATATAAACAATATATATATATATATATATATATATGGTTAATTTGGAGGATGTCACTACATTGTTCTCAGTTTTTATCTCTAGATATAATGACATATGGCTTTGGCATAGGCACGTTACGCACATACATATTAAACACTTAGATATATTATCATCTCTCAATTTATTTGTTGGTCTACCTAAACTTAATTTGAAATCTAAAGATGCTTGCGACACTTTCCAAAAGTGTAATCAAGTTAAGAACTCATTTGCGTCAAAAAATGTGATCTCAACAATAAGGCCTTTTAAAACTTCTCCATATGGACCTGTTTGGACCATCGCAAATTATGTATTTCGGAGGTAGTTATTATGCTTTAGTAATATAGATGATTTCTCTAGGTTTACATGGATCTTGTTCCTTTCTGCTAAAAGCGACGCTTTCAAATCCTTTAAAAGCCTTGCCAAACTAATCCAAAACCAACTTAACCTAAAATTTGTATATAAGCGTAGTGTTGAAAGAAGTATTTCTGAGGTTTTCCCCCTCAACAAGAGAAATAAAACAAGAGAATTGTGTGGAAGAATTAGTTTCAGGGATGATGATTCTTTTAGGGATGATGTTGTGTATGAAGGAAATGCCTTCCTATTTATAGAATTTTCCCTGCGCTCGCTGAGCTGATTGTTTGCACCGCTCAGCAGCTAACCAAACCCTTCAGCATGGGTTTGGTTACTTGATCAAGTAGCTTGGTCACCTCCTTAAGCTTGACTCGCCAATGCTAGTTGTGAGCTATGAGACCAACTATGGTGAGCTACTCCTGAAAAGCCTATGGTGGGCTACTTGAAGTGAGGTCATGCATGACTTCATGGTTTCTTGATGGCTAAGTTAATTCTGGGTGCACACCGTTAAGCATACATGTGGCTCCACTGAGCTCCCTGCTTGAGCAGCTTTGATCGTGCTGACTGAGACGTGGCTTGGTGCTTGCTGACCTGGTCAGATGTCTGGTTCACCGTTGAGCACACATGTGGCATCGCTGAGCTGCTTGCTTGAGCAACTTGGGCGTGTGCCAGGCTTGTGTCTGACCGTGCCAAGCTTGTGTTCTGACCATATCAAGCTTTGTCTGGTGCTAGGCTGAGCGGTCAAGCAGGTCCACTAAGCTGCCTGCTTGAGCAACTTGGTCTGTGCCAAGTTGGGTCTGGCCGTTCCAGGCTGGTGTCCAGGTCAGCTCAGCGTAGCTTGGTCCACGCTAAGCTGCCTGCTTGAGCACCTTGAGTTGACTTCTTTTTTCTCTTGGACCATGAGTCTTTATTCTCTTTTCTTTTTCTTTCTAAATCCTACAAAACACATTAAAGAGAAAAACAAATACAAATATACCAGATTATGATATTTTATCCAAAAAGTATTGTTTTTAAGTTGGTTTTTCTCAATTATGCTCAAGATAAGTGTCATAAAAGTGTATGAAAGTTAGGTATGTTAGGCACTTATCGAACTCCCCCCAACTTAAAACTTTGTTTGTCCTCAAACAAAAGATAAAGCTTAACCGAATTCACATTTGGCTAAGTTTAAAGATGATCAACATGATTTCAAATGTTCATAAGCATGTCAAAAATTGATTTCAATGAGATTTTTCATGATTTGTGAATTTTGACACATAATGCTTCAAACAAGGAATAAATGCTTTTGTTTATAAAAAATGTGTAATAATTTACCTAAGCAAATAATTTTCTGACAAAAAAGTGTTTTTTTGCGCGCAAGATCAAAATTGGAACTTTTTAGAGGGCAAGTGTTTCACTCAATTTTCAATCATTTGTTTGTAGTAATTTGAACTTGTTCTTTATTTCACCTATTCTCTTAAATTGCATAAATCATCAAAGATCACTAAGGTCTTTATTTTGATTGTCATGAGGCTTGGTTTGGATAATGGTTTTTCTAGATATTCCATGCTAAGTTAAAAAGAGAGCATTTTTGAAAATTTTCTCAATGAAGCACTTCACTCTTCTTTTCTCCATTATTTCCTTCCCCAACCTCTTTAACTTTTGAACCTTGACTTCTATTTTTCTCAATCTGTTTTTATGTTCTTTTTCATTTGTAAAGAGATTGAGTTTTTCTTTTTTTTTTCTTTTTAAGAAGCAAAGTCCACCAATTTTTCCTCCCAACTTAATTCTTTTCAAACTATTCTTTAAAATTTAATGCTTTCTTCAAAACATTGTTTTTTTTTCAAATTCGGTTTCATGGGATAGTTTGAAAAATTATTTCACTTGTTTGGCTTAAAGGGGCTTATCAAAGGATGATCCTAATTGGATTTGGACTTTTTGGCCTTTGGTTCAGCTAATGAAGGAACATGCCTTGATCATTTCTTATCATTTTTATGCAATGAAGAGGTTTAAAGAGTGAAACAAGTTTAATTAGACAAATCAAATGTTGATTCTCACTTTGAGTCTAACGTGTGTTTGGCACACTCCCTCACCTGGTTTGGTTTTACACTTTTTTGATTTAAAAGATGTTTGCAAAGTTCTTGTTACACAAAGTTGAATTTTCAATTTGCAAAAATTTCAAGTTATGACATTATATGATGTTTTCACAAAAGTTTATCATATATCTCATTTTGCTCACTTATAGCTTAATTCAAAGTATGCTTAGCACTTTCTAATCATGTGCTCATGTTTCAAGAATTTTGTTTAGCCATTTTGATTTCGGTTTTGAAAATGTTTGAGTTTTTGAACAAACAAATTTACTTTTTACATATTTACACAATTTAAACAATTTTTTTTTTAAATTACGTCAAGTTCTTGTCCTCCCTTTTTAAATGAAGGCTTGCCCTCAAGCCTTAAATTTTTTTGTGACTTACGTGATGTGTTTTAAAAATTGCTTTGTTTTCAAAAAAAATGCTAACAAAAGACAATGATAAAGGAAGTAAATGTTTACCAAATACTGGGTTGCCTCCCAGTCAGTGCTCTTTTAACGTCATTAGCTTGACATCTAACTTTGAACGAGATTAGTATGATTGCTCATTGATGATGGAGCCTGACTCATCACCCAAATAAGGTTTTAATTTCTGTCCATTTACTACCCAAGTTGCTTTCGTCTCGAGATCTTTCAACTCAATTGCTCCATATTCTTTTACTTCTTTGATGACAAATGGTCCTGTCCATCTGGTTCTAAATTTTCCTAGAAGTATTTTCAGCCTTGAGTTGAATAGAAGTACTTTTTGTCCTTGATAAAAAAATTTCTTTCTGATTTTGGAATCATGGTACTTCTTTGTTGTTTCCTTATATAGTCTTGAAGATTCGTATGCTTGGAACCTCAGTTCTTCCAGTTGATGTAATTGATCCTGTCTTTTAATATCTGCATCCTTCAAATCAAAGTTTAGAAATTTGAGAGCCCAATAGGCCTTATGCTCCAACTCAACTAGTCGATGACAAACTTTGCCATAAACAAGTTGATATGGAGTTTTGCCTATTGGTGATTTAAATGCAGTTCTATGGGCCTAGAGAGTATCATCCAGTTTTTGTGACCAGTCTTTTCTTAAATGAGAGACTATTTTTTCAAAAATTCTTTTTAACTCTCTGTTTGATACCTCCGCTTGGCCGTTTGTTTGTGGGTGATAAGGTGATTCTACCTTGTGTTTAACATTATAAAATTTTAAGGTTCTTTTTAATTGGGAATTTATGAAATGAGATCCCCCATCACTTATCAATACTGTAGGTGTACCGAAACGAGTAAAAATATTCTTTTTCAAAAAATTTACCACAATTTTTGCATCGGCTTTGGGTGTTGCCAATGCTTCCACCCATCTGGAAACATAGTCAACAACCACCAAGATATATTCATTTGAAAATGATGATGGGAAGGGTCCCATAAAGTCAATGCCTCAACAATAAAAAATTTCTATTTCTATGATATTTTGTAAAGACATTTCACTTTGTTTTCCATGTTCCCTAGACTTTGGCATGCATCACACTTTTGGACATACATTTGGACATCTTTATAAATGGTTGGCCAAAAGAATCCAGATTGGAGTACTTTGGCCGCGGTTTTGTTCCCATTGTAATGTCCCCCACAGGCCGAATTATGGAAGTGCCATAATATTTTCCGGGCCTCATTCTCATCAACACACCGTCTAATGATATTATCGGTGCCTTCTTTGAACATGTATGCTTCATCCTAGACGTATTGATTCACTCTTTTGAGAAAATATTTATTTTGCTGGTAATTAAAATGTTCAGGAATTATATGTAAGGCTTTATAGTTGGCCATATCAGCAAACCATGGTCTTGTTTGAAGTTGAAATAGCTTTTCATCAGGAAATATTTCTACAATTTCTTGTTCTCTTAACGCGACTTCTTCATTTACCAATCTTGACAAGTGATATGCCACTTAGTTTTCTTTGCCACTCTTGTCGTGAATCTCTAAGTCAAATTCCTACAAAAGAAAACCCCATCTAATCAACCATGGCTTGGAGTCGGCATGGTCAGTATAAATAATTGTTTTTGCCCCAATCAAATAGCTTCTAAATTTTTCCAATGCAACCACTATTGCTAGCAGTTCTTTTTCAGTTGTAGAATAATTGATTTGTGCTTCATTTAGAACTTTGCTAGCATAATGTATTGCATGAGAAAACCCGTTCCTTTCTCTGTCCCAAAACTGCACCAACTGCATAATCACTTGCATCACACATTAGTTCAAAAGGTGATTTCCAGTTTGGTGTAGTAATGATAGGAGCAGTTACCAAGCATAATTTTAAATGATTGAATGATTTTACACAAGAATTATCAATGTTAAAAACATAATATTTTAAGAGTAAATTCCACAAGGGCATGGCTATTTTTGAGAAGTCTTTGATGAACCTACGATAGAATCCAGCATGTCTGAGAAAGCTTCTAATTCCATTAACATTTGTTGGAGGAGGCAACTTTTGGATCACTTCTATCTTAGCTTTATCAACTTCTAATCCTTTTGCTGAAATTTTGTGCCCGAGTACAATTCTTTTAGTGACCATGAAGTGACATTTTTCCCAATTTAAAACCAAGTTAGTTTGTTCGCATCTTTCTAAAACTGTTGCCAAGTTTGTCAAGCAAGTTTCAAAGGATTCTCCGAACACAGAAAAATCATCCTTGAAGACCTCGATGCATTTCTCCACGAAATCAGCAAAGATAGCCAGCATGCATCTTTGAAAAGTTGCAAGAGCATTATATAGCCGAATGGCATTTTTCTGTATGCGTAAACACCAAATGGACATGTAAATGTCGTCTTTTCTTGGTCCAATGGATCCACAACAAATTGATTGTATCCAGAGTACCCATTCAGGAAACCGTAGAAGGCTCTTCCGGCTAATCTTTCCAGAATTTGATCCATGAAGGGCAAGGGAAAATAATCCAATCTTGTGGCGGCATTAAGTTTGCGGTAGTCGATACAAACTCTCCAACCAGTAACAACACTGGTTGGAATCGGTTCATTGTTCTCATTTCGAATTACCATCACCCCTCCTCTTTTTGGCACCACTTGAACTAGACTTACCCATTTACTATCTGAAATGGGGTAGATCATACCAGCTTCTAACATTTCACAATTTCTTTCCTCACCACTTCCTTCATTGTTGGATTAAGTCTTCTTTGAGGTTGAGTACAAGGTTTATAATCATCCTCCATCATAATTTTGTGCATGCAATATGATGGACCGATGCCTTTGAGATCTTTTAATGTCCATCCAAGTGTTGTTTGATGCTTCTTCAAGACTTGTATTAGTTTTTCTTCCTCCAAATTGGACAGCTTACTGTTGATGATTACTGGATTGTTGGCCTCTCCATCTAAGAAAGCATACTTTAAATGAGACGATAATTCCTTCAACTCCAGTTCTGATTCTTTCTCTGCTGGTCCACTTGGATTTTGGGGAAGAAAGAATTCCTCAGAAAAGTGTTTGATGATTTCTTCCCCCACTTTGTTTTCTTGCATCTTCAAAGGTTTGTCAGGTTGAGGGTGTTCTACACAAATATCTTCAACAATATCTAATTGCAAACATTGTCCTTTGTCCTTCGGATGATGCATTGCATGGAAAATGTCAAACTCAATTTCATCATCTGCAACTCAAACTAGTAATTTGCCATTTTCCATGTCAATCCCCATTTTTGTTGTCCTCATAAAAGGTCTCCCTAATATGAGTGGGATCTCCGTATCTTCGGTAACGTCAATGACAGCAAAGTCTACCGGGATAAAAAATTTGTCCACTTTGACCTAAACATCCTCTACAACCCCTTCAGGATATTTGATTGATCTATCTACTAGTTGCCAGGACATTCGTGTAGGTTTTAATTTATTCCTCCAATTATTTTCGTCATTGATAGTGGCATCAAACTCACACTGGCTCCAAGATCAATGAGTGCTTTTCCCACAGACACATTTCCAATAGTGACAGGAATGGTCACACTGCCTGGGTCTTTTGATTTATGAGGAATGTTTGCTTGAAGAACAACACTACAGTTGGCGTTGAGTGAAACAACTTCCTTTTCCTGATAACTCCGTTTTTTGGATAACAGTTCTTTCATAAACTTGGAGTATATTTTGCATTTGCTCCAAGGCTTCAGCAAAAGGAATATTGATTTGCAGATTCTTGAATATCTCCATGAACCTTGCGAACTGTTCTTCTTTCTTGGTTTTTAATGGAGCTGTCGGGTAGGGTATCTTTTTTGTACTAGTGGGTATTGTTTTTCTTCTTTTCTTACCCCACTAGCTTCCTCTTTTTCTTCTTCTTTTTCATTTTTTTTTCTTTTTCTTCTTTTTTATTTTTTCTTCTAATCTCTCTTTTGGTTTTTCAACTCCACCTTCTACTATCTTCCCACTTCAAGTCGTAATACTTTCACAAAATTCTGACTTGACCAAATGAGTTCTTGTCAAGTTTTAGATTTGTTCTTCAATTTTAGTGAGAGCTTCACTTGTGTTCGTCATGATAAGTGTCAGTTGTTTGAAAGGCATAGACATTCTGGTTTTAATTACAATCATTACACCAAAAACTTACTTTTTTGGTTTGTTCCATTTGTTTAGGTAGATCTCGATGTTTTTGATGGACCGAATTGAGCTTGAGTTGGAATTCTTCGATGAATTGATCTATTTCTTGTTGTAAATCAACATGCTGGTCCATTTCTACAAAATGAAATCAAAAGGAACCGTTTTTTCTATTGCAAAAGAAAAGAGATTAGTAGGTAAAGAAAACATAATTTACATCTTAGTACAAATTCAAATAATTTGTACACAAAAAAAACAAAAAAAAAATTATGCACAATTATTTGATGAATGACATATAAATATGAAATGTTCTGTTATTAGAGAAATTCCCCGGCAACGGCGCCAATTTGTTGAAAGGAGTATTTCTGAGGTTCCCCCCCTCAACAAATTGTCCCCGGCAACGGCACCAATTTGTTGAAAGGAGTTTCCTCTTCGTTGTGTTTTCTTAAGTAAATGAACTCGGTTTTATTCTTTGTTCGCAATCTCGGCTTTGATAAAATTTATATTCATGGCCGAATCTTTGAAGTTTTCACGTAATAAACAAAAAATGTGATGCCTCATTCAAAAGTGCACAAGTTTCAAAAAAGTAGTCAAGTTTACTCTTCAATGATGTTTCTATTGTTGGTGATTTTTGAACAATTTTCATGCCAATTTTCATTTATAGTATTCGGCTAACATGAGTTTTCAAAGTGTTGATTTTTTTGAATTTTTTTGCAAAGCAATTCATGACTCTGAATTTTTGCTCATGTTTCCAACATATCTCATTCTTTTAGGTTGAACCATTTTGAAAATGTTTCACTTCAACTAAAACAACCCCTCTTCTCACACAATCCATTTTCACAAAAGTTTTGAAAGGCATGTTGGTATAAAGATATGTGATTCAATCAAAAACACTATGATAGAAAGTTTTGAATTTTTTTTTCAAGATTTCATGAGCTAGATTTCTATCATTTGAAAGTATAAGCATGAGATGCGTGAAGGAATTTTTTCTTTTATTTTAATCATGAACAAACACATATATTCAAGTTTAAACATAATCAATAAGTATATACACATCTCAACAACATGGTGACTTTTTGAAACTTTTTGTGTTGGGTTTTCTCAAAATTTATTTTCATTTCTTCTACAAACATATTCCCAAACAAGAAGGTTCAAAAAAGGAAGAAATAAGTATGGAAAAGTAAAGAGAAAGAAGATACTTACATGATGAAAAACTTGAGAGCTTTTATGATTTTAAAGAATTTTGAAAATGACTTGGTGCTTTCAAAATCAAAACATTGAGGGGTATAAAAAGAGTGAGAATCTTTGCTCAAAAGTTTGATTTATTCAAGAGATATGAGGATAATAAAAATCCTCTTTTGAGGGGATTTTTGTCCCCTAGGCCACATTGCTCGTGTTAGACCTACGATGAGCGCCTGGTCACTCACGCTGGGCGGTGGGTCTTTGTTCAAGGTTTGGCCGAGTTTGGTTGATTCATAGCCATGACCTGGCCTTGGTTTAGGCCCTTTTTTATTTTTTTACAAAATTTTGACTTGGCCCAATAACCCATTCTTGAATTTTTATATTTTCCATGACTTTTTCAAATTTGTTTGATTTATTTCCTAAAACTCAAAAAAAATTATTTTCAAAGAAAAAATTAATTTTTTCTTTGATTATAAAAATTCTTCTTCTTTTTGTCATAAAAATAAAATAATATATAGAAGATAAAGATGAAGGAAAAACATTGTGTATATTCAAAATGTATTGGGTTGTCTCCCAGCAAACGCTCTTTTAATGTCAATAGCTTGACGCATGTTACCTAAATACTCATAATTCACCATCTTCTATCTACTGCTCAGCCGAGCTTGGTTCACTCCTTAGGACATATTACAATGCTCTCTCAGATTGACTTCTGTATTAGCTGAAAATGTTGATTTTTGATTTTCAACTAGTTGTTTGGCCAGTTGCCCAATTTGAATTTCCTTATTCTTGAGAGATGCACCAGTGTTCTTCTGGTTTGACATCGTCATTTGCATGAACTGATTTAGTGTGTCTTCCAATTTAACACTTTTGTCTTGCATTGGGTGTTGTTATTGATTATTCCATGGGTAGAATTGAGATGGTGGTTTTTGAGGATTATCTTGTCTCAAAGGTTGACTCCTCTGAAACTGATTATTATCCCCTTGAGGATAATTACTTTGAAAGTTCTGCCTTGGAGGATTTCCCACAAAGTGTACTTCCTCATTCTGACAATGGTTTGCTTCATAATTGCAAGCACAATTGTCACACCTATAAACTTGCTTCTTTGAAGATTCATGTACCTGTCGAGGTAAATCATTAAGCTTTTGGTTCACTTCATCAAGTTGTTGTTGAAGAAGTTTATGTTGAGCCAACATTGTACTAGTTAAGCTCAATTCAAGAATTCTACCTCTCCTAGGTGGTGGTCCTCTTTGGTGCTGACTTTTCTGGTCATTCAATACCATGGATTCGATTATATCAATGGCTTCTTGCGGTGGTTTAGTCAAAAGTTGTCCGCCAGCCGTAGCGTTTAGAATCCATTTGTATTGTTGTTGGAATCCATTGACAAAGATATGGATTAGAGTTTTCACATCCAATCCATGATTTGAGCACTTTCTTAGCATAGATTTGAATCTATCCCAAGATTCGCAAAGACTTTCCCTAGTAGGTTGAACAAATGTGGATATTGATGTCTTCAAATCCATAAACTTCCCTTGCGGAAAGTATCTACTCATAAATTTCTCCCCACCAAGTTCCAGTCATTCTGAATATATGGAGGAAGATCTAGAAACCATTCCCTAGATTTCCCTATCAGAGTTAAAGGAAAAGCCTCAAAAAAGTGGTTTCCTCTGCTATTTCTAAAACTCCAGCAGCACCAACCAACTCATAAAATTTTGTGAGATGGTTGTATGGATCTTCATGCTCTAAACCAGAAAATAGATTGGCGTACATTAGTTGTACCAATCCATATTTCATTTCCAAAGTCCTTTGGGTAACATATGGTCTCCCAATTCTTATCATGTTCCTAGGCGTGAAATTGACAAATCCACCAGTATTTGGTTGGTTTTCTGCCCGTGAACCTTCGATGGTTTGCTGATTATTGGCCATTGTCTCTTGTTTCTCTTTAGCTTTCCTTTGGGCTTTCTTTTTCTTTCGTAGGGTTTTATCAAGTTCCGGATCGAAAGAAAATTCAACCTATTTTTGCCTGCAATGCATGGACCAAAGGAAATGTTTCTATTTTTTCACAAGAAAGTTAGTGATTAACAATAAACAATATTTAAAATTTACATTGTTTGTACAAATTCAAATTAATTTATACAAAAGTGAAGAAAAAAGATTTTTGTATAAGATTATTAATAATTTAACATAATAAATAATAATTTCTATTATTTAGCAATTCCCCAGTAGCAGCGCCAATTTGTTGAAAGATCTTGCTTATTGAGACAAGTTTCTGATTGATTTATTTAATGACAGGTCGATTCTTTGCTCGCCATCTCGGCTTTTTTGGAATAAATTCCAACACCGGTATAATAGTTTCAAGAATGTTCCTTTAATAAAAAACTTAGCTTTATTGAATTATTAACAATTTCAACCATCTCGGATTTGATGGATTAATTCCAATGCCAGTATAATGATTGAAGGTTTTATTAACAAGTTATGAATTAAATTGCACTTTGATTGAAGGTTTCTTTCTTTATCAACAAATAAAATTTATAAGTTAACATTTTACTATTTTACATTTGCATCTCTTTCAAGATTCAATTGTAGTATAGTATAAGGTCATATCTAATAGAACATTATTATAAAAATGTTATATCACTAATAAAGTTTTGAACATATTTTTGGTTTGGTTTTGTTTATGAAATTTTAACAAGTAATCAAATAGACATAAACAACTAATATGCACAAATTCTTGAGGAGAGAATCGGTTTCAAATATGGAATTATTTTTAGACTCAATTGATTTTGAAAACATTACAAGTTATATGTTATACTTTTGGTTGATTCCACACATCATTTCAAAATCCTTCATCTAGTGTCCTATAATGATAAGATGATTTTCAAATCTTATGTAATACACTAAATAATAGTTAAGTGCCACTCGTCGGAGTAGATTGTCAAACCCCTACTTCAGGCTCCATTAATATCATTTAGCCTTGAACATAAGTTGCTTAAAATAGATGCTTTATGTGGCACGTGAACTAAGGTGTAGGTTATTCTTTTTAGTTCACTTGTCAACACTTTAAGAAGAAGCGTTTTTTGATCTTTAAATCATGTTTTATGTGATCAAGCTAAAACCGCATTAAGAACTTCATAAAGAATCGAAACTTAACCAAAAGTAATAACTTGAATGTATTGAATTCAAAAGATAATACTTTGGAGTAGAAATTCTCCAAGAAATTACAAGAAGAAAATGTAGAAGAAGAGAAGAATTCAGTTTATTAGAGAGTATGAGTGGAATGTATGAATGTGAATGTATTCATGAAGTCTTGAAGTGCCTCCTATTTATAGGAGTTCTCTGCCACTGTCAAGCTCCTCTCTTTGACCGCCAAGCTGCTGACCAAACCCTTCTGTATGGGTTTGGTCACTTGGCCAAGCAGCTTAGTCCCTTACTTGGGACTGAGTCACCCAAGCTAGTTGTGAGCTACCTCTGAAAAGTCTATGGATGCTACTTGGAGTAAGATCATGGTTGCATGGTGGCTACATCAACTTGACCAAGTTGTTGGATGCACACCATCAAGCTCATATGTGGCACCGCTAAGCTGCCTACTTGAGCAGCTTTGACCTGGTGATGTGGCTTGGTGCTTGCTGATCTAGCCATGTGTGTGGTTCCAAGTTGGGCGGTCAAGGTGCTCCGCTAAGCTGTCTGCTTGAGCAGGTAGGCTTGTGCCAGACTTGTGTTCTGATAGTGCTAGGTTGGGTCTGACTGTGCTAGGTTGGTGTCCAGGTCAGCTAGGCATTAGTTTGGTTCAAGCTAAGCTGCTTAGTGAGCAGCTTCATGTTGACTCTATACTTTCCACATAAGCCAAGTCTTGTTGAGTCATGCTTAAGCTAAGCCAATAGCTTGCCATGTTAAGCTTAAGCACGTCATGTGTGGATAATTTTGGCCTATTTTGAGCACTTGGTTTGCATTTGATTAATTATTCTCTTTTCTACCTAAATCCTAAAAAATATAATACAAAGGAAATACACAAAGCATATATACAAGATTGTGATATTTTATCCAAAAAGTGTTGAATTAAGTTGGTTTTCTCAATTTTGCCAAGGATAAGTGCCATAAAAAGTATATGAATTTTAGGCATTTTTGACACTTATCACCAATATACTCATCCATGAAGTTGGGACACGACTGGAATGAAACCCATTGGGTTTGAATGAAAGTTGTTCAGTTTGGATTTGAAAATATGGTTTTAACAACATTGTGTAATCAGTTACATCGTAGTGTAATCGATTACCAAACTCTTTGTTTGAGAAATAATCGGTTATTGCTTTGCAGTAATTAATTACACTATGTTATTTTTGTTGGGTAACTTTTTACTCAGTTAGGTTACTTGTTATGCAGTCCCAATAACGTGCTACTCACTATCACAAAGTCCAAGTAACCTGTTACCTAGGTCTAGTAATCTGTCACTCACGTCAAGTAACCTGTTAATTAGTTTTCTGAAAATTGTTTACATTGTGTAAGAGTTTTCCAATTTCTTTTCAAAATAGTTTTATATTCCTTTTGAGCATTGTTTACTAAACATACTAGAGTGTAAAGTATAGAAGTACATACTGAATACTTAGACTCTATTTGCCTTAAAGTAGATCTTCTTTGCCTTCAACATCTTCTTCCTTTTTCCTTCTTTTTGTGATCTTGATGTCTTCACTAAAATAATGTCAAGGTCAGAAGCAAGATCTTCTGCATAGAGTCTAATAAGTTTCATGCATATTATATTATTCATTATAGCTCAGACCATTCCTTACATATGATATCAAATATGATAGTTGAATAAAAATTCTGAGTTTAATCTCAGATAATCGATTAAGCAATACATGCATTTTTATAAAAACTATTTTAAGCTGCAATTAATTATCCAGTCTCAACAATCGATAAAGAGGTTTTAACAAACCAATAATCGCTGATGACTAAGCCTTAATTGACTATCTGATGCAGAAAATCAAAATTATAAAAGCCTTTTACGATTACTCAAGAACTAAAAAGTCATAATATCTTAAAAAATAGTAATTCATTCAACTTTTAGTTTACAAAAGAAAAATTAAGTTCAAGTGCTAGATCCATCAAATCAAAAGGAAAATATATTGAATTTTTAAGAAACAAGAAATGCTCAATCATATTGATTCTTATTATCATATTCTCTATCATTCATATAGTCCATTTGATCTTGATTTACCAATAGATTATAAAAAATAATAGAGTTTTCTTTGTTCTATATTTTTGTTGTTATTTGCACAAGAATGTGAGTATAAAAAAGATTTGCTGAAATTTGGAAAGGAAATAGTTACTTTAGATGAGAGAGATCCTCAAAATCTAGGAGATTATCATCGTTGTAGGATAAAATAGAAGCTGAGAGATTATGTGGAATCAATCAAGGCCAAGCTTGTGAAGAAAGGCGGGGGAGGTCTTTGCTGATTGGTAATTCTGATTAGTGAAAATATTCCAACCAATCTTTTCTTTCTTTATACTTTTTAATTTCTAAATTAGAATTAATAATTAATTGAATTGCACATGAATTGTTTAGAATAAGTTTTTGCAATTGAATTGATCCATCTTGAAATCAATTAGTTATTCTTGAAGCAATTTGAATTGTGTGGTTTCTATTATGATTTATTTGTTAATCGATTAATTTGAAATTGATATTGCATAATTAGAACTTAATTAAATGTTAATCGATTATCTATAGTTACATAAGCTAAAACTCTTGATCTAATCTTTTAAGAGGCTTGAAATTAATTTTTTTTGATTGAAGTAGTGAAGTAGCCACAAACTAATTCAACCTCCTCTAAGTGTGCAGAGCCCTTATATACCAACAAAAAAACATAATCTTAGATTGTACTAACCACTCTAATGTAACTCATACTTTTGCCCATTGTGTTGTTTTGCTTGGAAAATAAGAGAGGAGTTAATGAGAATCCAAAGCGAGACTTTAACATCATTCTGAGCGAGGGTCATTCACATCATAAATGAAGAAGTAATCGTCACAATGTGTTGTTATAACTTACACTTAAAATTATTTGTTACATGACATAATTGTGTTTAACGCATCCGAAATCTATGATGAATAATATATGTTTTGATGTCAATTTAAACAAGTCAAGTGATTAAGTTCGTCTTGTCGAGTGATTCAATCTAATGATATAGTCTAGTGTCATGTGATAATAGAATTAAGTCATGTGTATCTAAGACAAAATACGTCCAAGTGAGGAGAATCAACTAAGGCCAAGCTTGTGAAGAAAAACGGGAAAGTCTATACTAACAGGTTTTGTAATAATTGATAACTCCGCTTAGTGAAAATCCTCTAATCAACCGAACCGAAGGACATATAGTGTCATTCTTGGTATGAACAATTGAGAACCTCACAATATAAACAAGAGACAAAATAATACTTGAAAATACAATTGCATAAAGTCTTTGCAAAAATGCTTCTTGTATAAAAATTCTTTATGTATAGAATTACAACTTAAGTTATTTGTAATACCTTTGGAAAACTAATCTAAAAGTAAGAAAATGAATATTAGAAGTTACAAATATAATACTTATTATTATTTCTTAGTTAGTCCCAGATTCATTTAATCTTAATCTTTAAGATCTTTATATAACTCTACTTTGTTATTAGAGCCTGAAGCGACTTTAGTAAGTAAAGAATACTTATTTGTTAGATTTTAAATAACTTTGTGTAAGGTCATATCATGTTTATATCTCATTTTATTGAAATCAAAATGTTTATAACGTCATTGTAAAACTATTGAACTATAATATTTCAAACTTGAAATAACATACATCGACCTGTTATTCTAGATTTGTATTTGCTTTTACATTGAATAGGAATGAGTTCTCCCAACCCCACCTAGAGCGCTTAGCATTCTACAACTGATTTGAAGTTAACAATATAATAACTCTATATTGATCATGTAATACATCCATCAGCCATAATAAACAAGAATATAATTATAAATAGCAAGAACACTGTGCATATTACTAAGTTAGACACAAAGGCAAACACAATCTAAAATCAGTCACAAATACTTAGAAAAACTAAGCTACAAAGTTTTTCGTATTGAGGCAGTATGTCAAACTGTGGTAAACAATGTTAAAATGCATTAACAAGAATCAATAAAGACTAATGGGAAAAGATAATGAAGATACACAAAATGCAAGTTCGCCATTCTTCCTTCATGTATACAAATCGATACTAAACAACCAATAACAATGTTGGCCACAGGTAAACAAGAGAGATTGGAAAAAATAATAAGAGAGAGAGAAATGTTGATAGATCAACAGTAGAGATGAAATGAAAACAGAGGAGAACAAGGTGAAATGTGCAAACAAGAGGAGGCCAATGTAAAGAGGAGTCTAAAGGTTTTCTTAGAAAAGGAGAAGGGACTATGAGGGCCAAAAAATAAATATGAAAAAGGGATTAAGTTTTAAATATTTAATAAAACTTATTATTATTATTATTTTTGCAATCCCATGCTTTCTTTTCAACGAAATCACATGCTCTTTCAAAGTGCATATCACTCCTTGCACAACTTATCTTACATTGGTCAAAAAAATAAAATATATATTAATTATATATTTTTTGACTATCAAAAATAAAAATATATATAAAGATATGATAATCATTTTCAAGTGTAATATTTACATAAACAAATTACATCAAGGTTTCTATTTTTTTAGGGGTGCAAATGGTTCCAGTTTAAGCTACAAAATTGATGGAAGCGAACTGAATCACAAAATATGGTTCGGTTCAGTTTTTTTTATTTGGAATTGTTTAAGTTTGGTTTGGTTCACAATTTTGGAAATTTAGGAACCGTTGGAACAGAACCAAACCGCATATTAAAAAATAAATTTTATATTTTTATATTTAGTTGGTTAAAATTTAAAGTTAGAAAATAAAATATGATTAAGAATTTAGGATTATTAAAGTATATATGCTATAAATAAGAGGCAAAATAGAAAAACAAATAACAATCCAAACCTAAATATCTAGCATATCCAATGTCCACTAAGAAAAAAGAGAACTAAAGAACCAGAGTCTAGGGAAGAAAAGTAGAAAACTAAAGAACTAAAAGAAAATAATGTAAGAAAAAAGTAAAAAAAAGAAAGTAAAATGATTTTTTATTTCTTAGAGAATTTTGTTCAATTATTTTTAAAGATTTTTTAAATAAGTTGAAAAATTACAGAACTGAACCGAACCATTTATTAGCAGTTTGGTTAGGTTAGGAGCAATTTTATATTGCTCTTTACGAGCCACTGAGTTGAATGAAGAATAGGGTAATTTTCATGAGATATAATATAATACACTTCAAGAACAACCTAATCAGTATGGTAAACCAATTCCATGTCTCAGGGCACAATGAACACAGATAAAAAATTTATAATGCATAAAAATGAGTAAAAAACTTAATAATAAATCCAAATGTTTTATCACGCAGACTCAGAAAACTAAAGCAATGAAGACTTGTTGCATCTCGTACAAACAATCACATAATAAAAACTGCAAAAGTACATACGAATCCTCAGGCTGTATATTCTTCAATATCTTAGATTAAGCTTTACTAATATCAGAGCAGAAGCAGTATTTGGGAACAATAAAACCTCAGGATATGGCAACTGCTATACGATGAATACTCCAAGTAAATAAGATAACTTGGAAGACAAATTACTGCAACGAGAAATAACATATACATAGAAAATAACATCAAGTGTCAAAATTTCTCCAAATATTTTTGTTAACGGAGGACTATAGGATGACTGAAAACAATATAAGAATGAATCCAATCCATGAATTTCACCGATTGAAGTATAATAAATTTAAGAGTAATTACTAATTTTGGTGTCTAATCTTTTTTGTGGGTACCAATTTATTTCCTGAAAAATTTAAAGTAATATTTTCATCCTAATAAATTCAATATCGAGTCACGTTAGTTCTTCCACTATCTGAGCTCCATTAATTATAACAGATTTGCTCGCGTGACACGTTAAGTGCTGATGTAACATTTATTAGATGATCATACTTGTGCAAACTCCCATGTCATCAACCATAATTTTTTTTTTTAATTTTCCCCTTACAAAACAATGTCATCTTTTAAAGTAATATTTTTTAATTAAAAATTAACTTTTAATAAAAAACTATTTAATTCCTTCTCTCTCTCACTCCATCACTGTTCCCGCTCCGTCATAATACCTAGATCCCACTTCTCTCTTCCATTCAACCCCACTTCTCTTAAACCTTCTCCTTTCCCTCTAAAGATTTCAACATTACAATTATATTATGGGTTCTTCTCCAACAACACACACTTTCTCTTCTCCTCCTTCACTTCATCTTAACCCCATAACAAAAAGACCCATTATTTCGAACACCAACAACTCTCTCTCAAAGTCAATACCTTCTTCTAATGGTGGTGGTGGTTTTGACTTTAATGCCAACTTCACCCGTTCTCCCCTTTCTCCTAAAAAAATGGAAACTTTCTGGATATTCAAGCAACACCATTTGTGAAATGGATGGGAGAAAGCACACTTGGGTTGGCTTATGGTTTGACATTTAGTGAGGTGCTTATGGTATACATTTAATAATGTGGGGTTGAAAGAAGATGTAGAAATGGAGGATTTTTACACAAGAGGTGGTGCTGGGGTTGAAGGAGAAGGAAGAGAGATGTGGAGTAAAATGAACTATAATTTTTATTAAAAGAATTATTAAAAAAGCTTTTATTAAAAAAATAATTTTTATTAAAAATTTTACTTTAAAAAATGACTCGTTTTGTAAGGTGAAAATTTAAAAAAAAAATTTTGGTCGATGACATGACAACTTGTACACGTCGGACCATATAGTAAAGATCACACTAATACTTAACGTGCCACACGAGCAAATATGTTACAGTTAACTGAACCTAGATGACGGAAGAACTAACGTTACTCGACGTTGAATTTGTTGGGACGAAAATATTACTTAAAATTTTTCAGGGACTAAAATAGTACCCATGAAAAAGATGAGGGACAAAAATGAGTAATTACTCTAAATTTAGTGAATGATACATTCTAGTATGAGAAGGTCATAAAAAGAAACACATAAAGAGGAAGTAGGGAAAACAAATTTATTTATTAAAGGTAGACGAAAATAAAAATACAATAAAATATCTTCTACTACCCATAAAGCTCAGAATGAAAACATTCTCTATTCTATCAATTTCCCATTATTACAAAAATTCCCCTTCCTATATCACTCACTCCTATATAACCGTAAATTTATTCTCAAGTCTCAATATTCTAACTTCCTTTGTGCAAAAGGATCTTCTCTCACTTTCACATCAGCATAGGCTTCATATGCCTTTTCTGCCCTTTAAGAATACACCTTCCAAATCTTAGGCCCATGGCTCAACTAGTCAACGAGTTGACCTCTCCCCACATCTATGGTTCTATAAGTGAGCAAATGTAAAATCCAAAGCTTTACCACCGATCACAGAATTGCAATGTGATTGACATTCAAAACCACAATTAAAATTTAGGCTACTACATTATTTCCTTAATCAGGAAAACATTTCTTTGCAACTTAATTCTTGCATTTATAAGACATTTTAAGAATAGTGCAAATATCATCAGCACCATCCTAGTTGAACTATCTAACATTGGTCCAAGTTTCAACTGTTCCAGCTTGGCCCATTCTAACTAAAAACGCAAAGGGTCAAGACTTGCACATTTGATATTAACCTAAGTTTTGATGAAGACAACAGTCATGCAACTAAGCTTGAAGATCGTACACCAAACAACGAGATAAAGACTAAAGGGTTACATCTATACACTTAGGGCGTTGTAAGCTTTACTTTTATTAGAAGTCTTAAGATGATTGCCTTAGATCGAGTCTAGATTAGGTAAACCTAGGTGGAGGAAAATAAAAATACAATAAAATATGTTCTACTACCCATAAAGCTCAAAGAATAAAACATTATTTGTCCTATCAATTTCTCATTATTACAAAAATGCCCCTTCATATATCACTCACTCCTATATAACCGTAAATTTACTCTCAAATCTCAATATTCTAACTTCCTATGTGCAAAGGAATCTTCTCTCATTTTCACATCAGCATAGGCTTCATATTCCTTTTCTGCCCTTCAAGAATACACCTTCCAAATCTTGAGCTCATGGCTCAACTAGTCAATGAGTTGACCTCTCCCCACATCTATGGTTCTATTAGTGAGCAAATGCAAAATCCAAAGCTTTACCACCAGTCATATAATTGCAATGTAATTGACATTCAAAACCACAATTAAAATTTAGGCTACTACTTTATTTCCCTAATCAGCAAAGCATTTCTTTGCAACTTAATTCTTGAAATTATAAGACATTTCAAGAACAGTGCAAATATCATCAGCACCATCCTAGTCTAATTATCTAACATTGGACCGAGTTTCAATAGCTCCAGCTTGGCCCATTCTAACTGAAAACACAAAGGGTCAAGACTTGCACATTTGACGCTAACCTAGGTTTTTATGAAGACAACGATCATGCAACTAAGCTTGAAGATCCTACAACAAATAACGAGTCGAAGACTCAATGGTTGCATCTATAGACTTAAGGCGTTGTAAGTTTTACTTTTATTAGAAGTCTTAAGATGATTGCCTTAGAATCGAGTCTAGGTTAGGTAAACCTAGGTGGAGTCTTACAAGAGCCTTAATATAAATAAGATTAAAATTGAGACATCACATCTAGATATCACATGATAAGTAGGCTCATGCATTCACATACATAGTCTGATACATTAAAGGTATTATATTTGAAAAACTATGTATAACCTGTACGTATCGTATAGGTAGTTTACCTTACATCTAGAAAAATATTTTTAATCAATATAATCGATTAAGTATTATGGTTAATCAATTATCGAGAATTACAGTAGCTAACCAATCTGATGTTGATGGTGTGTTAATTGATTAAGACACTATATAATCGATTAAGACATAACAGAAAAACTAACTTTTAATAGCTAGTTAATCGATTAAGTGGATGAATAATCGATAATAGCAGCATCAATATGTTTGGTATAAATGCTCAAATTCTGCCTCATGTGGCATAAGGTTCATATTTTCATATCTTGCATAGTCAGAAGATCTTGGAGCATACATTGTCATATAGATTCAATTAGAAAAGTTTAGAGAATAAGAGCATGTCGAATAGGGCTTA
Source organism: Lupinus angustifolius (assembly GCF_001865875.1). Lineage (NCBI taxonomy): Eukaryota > Viridiplantae > Streptophyta > Magnoliopsida > Fabales > Fabaceae > Lupinus > Lupinus angustifolius. The sequence goes on from NC_032014.1 coordinate 17,831,674, forward strand.
GAACTTGAAGTTGTAGCATGCATCTCTAGGGCATTTCATGCATAACATTCATTCTTGTTTTCTTGTTAAGTTTTTAAAGTGAAAGTAAGAAAAGTCTGTTTTCTGAAAATTGTGAAATCTGTTTTGTGAAAACCTTTGCATAATTTTCTCATAAAGAATAGGTTCTTGTGAGTATTTTGCTTAGTGTTTTTAAGTCGAGTTTACATTGTTATATTCGAGTATTTATTTCTCAAGAAAACTCAAAATCAGTTTCAATCAAGGAAAATGATCTCATGGTGAGTAACTTCACTTCAAGAAGAGATCTTGTTGTTCTTCACGAAGACTAGGAGGTCTTGGTGCAAGCAATACCTGGCTAGGGTGTAACTGCGAAAATATAGGTGATCTTAGTAGACGAGATAGAGAGTTTAAACCAAGGTTGTCAAGTTGTAGAGTCCAAGAAAGTAGCGTCTTAGTTTTAACATTTAATGGAAGTTTGTGTGTATCAAACATATTTCAATAGTGAAGAAGAAAAATCTCACAGGATCAGAAGGGGAGGCATGATGTAGTTTGTAGTGGATCACAAACAAACCATGATAAAAATTTCCTTGTGCACAATTTTCTAACCCTAATCTCATTTAGTTTTGCTTATCATATTACTTCTAATTGAATTGATATTGTACTACATGTTATAATCTGTGTAAACATCATTGTGTAATCTCTATAATCAATTAACTACATAAGGATTGGTAATTAGTGACTTGCATAGCAAGAAACCATTAAATTCAAGAATCTGCGAGAACTCAGGATAATCTATTATCCGCACGCATAATCGATTAAGTAAAGCATAGATTAATTGATTAATACCAAGCTTAATAGATTAAGTGCAGTAGTTTTCTGTTTTGCGCAAAATATAGGAAAAGTGGAGTAAGTGATCGTGACATCTATTCAACCCCCCTTCTAGGTGTATTCTGACATGTTGATATCCAACAAGTGGTATCAGAGCTAGTATGAAAGTGGTAGCTTGACCACGTATTCGTTCGATCCTAGAGGATAATACAATGGGTTCCATAAACCCATTTGGTAGTGATGGTACATCCATTAACCGCCCTCTGATTTACAGTGGCGAGGGGTAAGCCTACTGGAAGGTGTGCATGAAGATCTTCATTGAGGCAATTGACACAGACATTTGGGAACTCATGATCAATGGTCCTTTAGTACCACTCCACTTGGTGGACGATGAATCCGAAGAAAAACCAAAAAGTCTTTGGACTGATGATGAGCATGGGAAGGTTTAGCATAACCTTCGAGCTAAAAACATTATCACATCGACTCTATCATATGATGAGTTCTTTAGGGTTTCGCAGTGCCAAAATGTGAAAGAAATGTTGGACACATTACAAGTGACTCATGAAGGCACAAGCAAAGTTAAGGGCGCTAGGCTAAATGCGCTAACACATGAGTATGAGTTATTTCCCATGTTGTCAAATGAATCTATTAGTGAAATGCAAAAGCTGTAAGACTGAGATTGCAACTAAGGGAATGAATTAGTTGACTAGAAATTATGAGAACTTTTTCTGCAAAATGAAGAGTTAAAGTGTAGCGGATAATATTGCAGAAAATAAACAAGAATAAATAAAAAATGTAAGGGAGAAGAGATTACACAAGGATTTTATACTAGTTCACCTTCTTGTCCACCGAAGGCTACGTCTAGTACTCTTGTAGCACAAGAGATTTTCCACTAAATATTATGAGTTGTGATTACAATATCTCACCCTGAGATCTCTATGTACCTTATGCACTCACTAATACTTATACCCTTGGAAAACACCTTTCCAAGTAAATCTATCCCCTTTCTATTCACACCCCGTGAAAGAAAGTAATTCTAATGAATGAAGAATTTGAATTATGGCTTGGATTGCCTTTACAAGTATGAAATATAATAACACTTGCAATCCAATCAACTCTTTTGTATACTTAGTAATAATGCTCTTTATGTTTACAAAACTTTTAACACTTTACTTCAAGCAACTTAGAAAAATAACTTTGAAAGTTTGAGTGCAATTTGCTAGAAGTGGAGAAAACTATTTCAGAAAAGTGTAGGAAAGTTGTGAGAAAAGTGTGAAAGAGTTGTTCAAAGAGTTGTTTTCATTGTGAGTTCTAAGTCCTTTAAATAGGCATTCCAATAAGTCATTGTGCCATTATGAAAGAGTAGAAATTGTTTGGAATAAAGGCATTGCGTTTGGGATGAAATCCCTTGAGTTTCAAATCTGAAAAATTGATGTAACAACTCTCAGTAACCGATTACAGCAAGTGGGTAATCGGTTATCCAAACATGACATTTTGAAAAATTATATTGAGTAATTGATTACTCATTTGAGTAATCGGTTACTCAAACTCTCACTCATGTAACCTGTTACTCAAATTTCAGTAACTTGTTACACAGTATTTTGAAAAATGTTTTCATTTAAAACTTGAAGTGTTTCATTTCCTTTTAAAATATTTTGAGCATTACTACTTTAGTATATTAAAGAGTATAGGATAGAAGTACCTATTTAGACTTAGACTAATTGTCTTGAAGCTTTAATCTTCTTGGTCTTCATAAGTAATCTTCATTTTCTTCTTTTTGGTGATGTTGGTGTCTTCATCAAAATCTTGCCAAGGTGCAAAGATCTTCTTCACAATCTCCTCCTTTTTGATGATGACAAACCAAGATCTTTTGGCAATGTAGTTTTCTTGAGAGTAGTCTACTTTGAGATATGTTGAAGTTTAACATGAGTATGCTCCCCCTTTCTTTTTGAGTAATGTGCCTGAAATAATTTTATAGAAAATACACTTCCCCCAACTTTTCTCCCCCTTTTGACTTCATCAAAAAGTAGAAAAACAAAGAGATTCCAACACAATATATATAGCATACATATACTTATATAATCAAGATATATCAATATGATATCATATACTCATGTATGGATCAAGATATAGATAAGCAAGTATTGCAATGCATAAATAAGATGTTTTAGCAATAACTTCAAAAAAAATAAGTAGAAAATAAAGATATAGATACTCATGTGTGGATCATGTATGGAACAATAAAACACAAAACATCATAAAGTAACTTGTTCAGGAATATGCAGCAATAACTTCAAAAAAAATAAGTAGAATTAATGACTTTTCCGAATATTGAAAATAATACAACCAGAAAATCCTAACAACAGATATTCTAAGACTTAGGCTCCAAATTGTCTTTATTAATATCCATGCTATCCATCCTAGAGGAGAGACAATGAAGTTCATATTGGATTTGTTGATTCTGAGAGACGAGAGATTCCATCCGGTTAGTGATGTAGCCTCGTGAAAGAATCCCTTTTGGGAGGATTCCAAATTTGATTGTTGATCGTTCTTGGATGCATGACTTTTGTTGTAACTATGGAATTTATGAGTTTGGATTTGTGTTTTTTACTTTGTCTTAGATGTATTTCGTCGTGTGTAGGATTGGTGAATATGTATTGGTTTTGGTGAGGGTATGGTAGTTTGGTCGTGGCTTGTGTGTTAGGAGTGTATGATTGTATGTAAGGGTAAAAGAACTTGGGAAAGGTAGAAGAGTGAAGGTGCCACAAGATTGATTGCTTGATAAGCCTAGTGAATTTCGCCACAAGGAATAAGAACCTTGATAAGAAATGATCTTGGTCCAACCAAGAAACTAGGAGAATTCTCAACTAGCAAAGGAATAATTTCCAAAATAAAATTCAAGTTGTTTTATTTCCATGTGTTGTTTGGTACAAATAGAGGGGAAATTCGGCTAGGCCTATTCCCATGTGCAAAAAGATAAATTACATTCATTGGTTGCTCCTAATTGTTTTCCCCATGTGTTAATTCGGTCATGCCTTATGTTTAGTAGACTTTTCTGATCTGTTTTTCCCATGTGCTGATTTGGCTAAGCTTAAGGAGTGATGTCTTTCCTTATTCCATTCTCCATGTGCTCATTCGACTAGCTCTCATAGTGTTGAATGCCCAAATTCGAAACGGGGAGCTCTTGGAATGAATAAGGAATTAAATCCTTGTCTTCATTATGGCTTCAATCTTCTTTAAGGAAAATTCAAATCTGATTTGATTTTCTGATTTGAATTCAAAGGCTCCACCAGATAAGGAAAGAAATCCTTGGTCATTTACTTGCTTGGTTTATTAAGGAAAGATTTGTCATGATCTTCTCCGTTAAGAATTTTACACGCCTAAGCCAAGAAAGGAAAGATTTGTCATGATATTCTTCCCTTTTGAAATTCACACACCTATGCCAAGTAAGAAAAGATTTGCATGATCTTCTTTAAAGTAAATTCAAATCAGATTTAATTCTCCATTTTGAATTCAAATGCTCCACCAGATAAGGAAAGGAATCCTTGGCTATACTTGCTTGATTCAATAAGGAAAGATTTGTCATGATCTTCTCAAATTTGAAATTCACACGCCTATGCCAAGTAAGGAAGGTTTTTATGGCATTCAAATGATATTGGATTCACGCGTGCTCTTTCAAATTAGGCAAGGATTCATTGTGTCTTCATGAGGTGGATTCACGACTGGATTAGTAAGGGATTCCCCTTGCTTTGTACATGGATTACATGGTTCTTAATGCAATTTATTACAACTATAAGTTGAAGTACTCAAAGCTGAAAAAGGCAAATAATGATTGTTCTTTGAAACAAGGAAAGGAAATAATTCCTAGACTAAATGTGGGTATGATAATCCCCACTTATTAAATGGGACTCCCATATGCCTCAAGTGTTCCCTCCTTGGTCGTGGCCAACTTGGGCTACTTCTATAAAAATGGTGCAATGTATGAGCCTGATTTCCTTGCTAGGCTTTGTTGATTTAGTCACTTCTTCCATTAATAGGGTGAGAGTTTGGTGTGCTTTCTTGGTTCTGGACCGGGTCATGGGCCCTCCTAGCCCACTTAGCTCTTCCTCGTTGATGGGCCTTGGTGGATTAATATCATCCCCTCCTTCTTGGAATGAATCCGTCCTCGACTCAAGGTCTTCCTTACCTACATCAAAAAGAGAAAGGTTAGCAACATTAAATGTGGCACTAATGTTTCTGTACTCACCTGGAAGGTCTAGTTTGTAAGCATTGTTGTTGATTCTCTCTAGTAAACGAAAGGGGCCATCTCCTCTAGCTTGGAGTTTGGATTTCCTTTGTGTAGGAAACCTGTCCTTCCTCCTGTAGACCCAGACTAAGTCTCCGGGCTCAAAGATCACCTCCATGCGCCCCTTGTTTGCTTTTTTAGCATAACCTTCTATCTTTTGCTCTATTTGGGCCTTGACCCGCTCATGTAGCTTTTTCACATAGTCCGCTTTGGACTTACCATCCTTATGCTGCAACACAGATGAGTTAGGCACAGGTAATAAATCAAGAGGGGTTAGCGGTTGGAACCCATAAAGTATCTGAAATGGAGACAATTTCGTGGTACTATGAGTGGCCCTGTTGTAAGCAAATTCAACGTGGGGAAGTCACTCTTCCCAGCTTTTTAAATTCCTTTTAATGATTTCCCTCAAAAGGGTAGATAAAGTTCTATTAACAACTTCAGTTTGGTCATCTGTTTGGGGATGGCATGTGGTGGAAAATAGAAGTTTAGTCCCAAGCTTCCCCCACAAAGTCCTCCAGAAGTGACTAAGGAACTTGCTGTCCTTGTCACTTACAATACTTCGTGGTAAACCATGTAGTCTTACCACTTAAATAGTAAGTCAGCAATATGAGTTGCATAATCAATTTTTTACAAGGTCTAAAATGAACTATTTTTTAAAAACGATGTACGACAACAAAAATTGAATCTTTTCCATTTTTAGATTGTGGAAAAGCAACCATAAAGTCCATGGATAAGTCTACCCACGGATAATCAGGTATGGGCAATAGAGTATAAAGCCCATGAGGCATGCTTTTAGATTTGCCTCGCTTGCAAACAATGCAATTCTCACAATGCCTTTGCACATCTCGCCTCATGTGAGGCCAGTAGAAGTGTTCTTGTAACATATCTAGGGTCTTTTGGAACCCAAAGTGACCCATTAGGCCTCCTTCATGAGACTCCTTAACAAGAAAGTCTCTATTGGATAATTTAGGCATACACAAACGTTTCTCTTTAAACAAATATCCATCTTGCCTATAGTATCCATCAACAACAACATTTTCACATTTATTGTACATATCAGTAAATTAATTATCATTAACATACAAATCTTTGATTAATTCAAATCCCAACCGTTTTGTTTCGAGAGTAGAAAGCAAACTATGCCTTCTTGATAGAGCATCGACCACAATATTGGCTTTTCCCTTCTTATGTTTTATGACATAAGGGAATTGCTCTAGGAATTCAACCCACTTAGCATATCTTTTATTTAACTTACCTTGCCCTTTCAAATATTTTAGTGACTCATGGTCACTATGTATGACAAACTCCTTGGGCATGAGGTAGTGCTGCCAAGTTTGTAGTGCCCTTACCAAGACATACAATTCCTTGTCATAGGTGGAATAATTCAACATTGGGCCACCTAGTTTCTCACTGAGATAAGCTATTGGGTGTCCTTCTTGCATTAACACAACTCCAATTCCCACATTAGATGCATCACATTCTATTTCAAAAGATTTAGTAAAATTAGGCAAAACAAGAATGGGTGCATTGGTTAATTTTTCCTTATGCCTCTTAAAGGCTTCCTCTTGTTTCTCACCCCATTTAAAGTCAACATTCTTTTTAAAAATCTTGTTAAGAGTTGCAGCTAGGGTACTAAAGTCCCTAACAAAGCGTTGGTAGAAGCTAGCCAAGCCATGGAAGCTTCGAACATCAGTTATAGTTTTGGGGGTGGGCCAATCCTGGATGGCCTTAATCTTTTCCTTATCAACATGGACCCCTTGGGCATTAATCAGAAAGCCCAAGAATATCACATGGTCCACACAGAAAGAACATTTCTCAATATTAGCACGATTTTTCTTTTCTGAACACAAGTAAGACATGTCTAATATGTTCATAGTGTTCAGTTATATTTTTACTGTATATTAATATGTCATCAAAATATACTACCACAAACTTTTCCAAAAACTCTTTTAAAACATGGTTCATTAACCTTATAAATGTGTTGGGTGCATTAGTTAACCCAAATGGCATAACTAACCACTCATACAACCCAAATTTAGTTTTAAAAGCAGTTTTCCATTCACGCCATTCCTTTATGTGAATCTGATGATACCCACTTTGTAAATCAATTTTTGTAAATATGCAGGCACCATAAAGTTCATCAAGTGAATCATCTAACCTAGGGATAAGATGACAATACTTTACCGTGATATTATTAATTGCCCTGCAGTCAGTACACATTCTCCAGGACCCACCCTTTTTGGGCACAAGGATTACAGGAATCGCGCAAGGACTCATGCTTTCCTGAATCCAACCTTTCTACATCAACTCCTCCACTCGCCTTTGGATTTCTTTAGTATCATGAGGATTGCTCCGATAGGCAGGCCTATTGGGCAAAGATGCTCCGGGAATGAGATCAATATGATGCTCAATTCCCCTTAAAGGTGGGAGGCCACGTGGGACCTCTTGAGGAAATATATCCTCAAATTCTGCAGAAAACTTTTTATAGAATCAGGTACAACAATATCAGAGTTAGTACTTAAACAGAATTGCTGACCAGTGAGTAGGTAAAGGGCTTGCCTAGAAATTCAAGCACCCTTTACTTCCCCTTTGGAAGCCATCAAACTTTTTCTCCTTTCATTCTTTTTTTTCTTGTCATCTTTTTTTTCATTTTTCATTTTTTTTATTCTTTTCATTTTCACTTTTGTTTTGTGGATCGTTTCTATTTTTTTCTTTCTCTTCTTTTTTTTCTCTATCCATTTTTTCTTTTAATTTTCTTTGATCTTCACCAACTTGCCTTGGGGACAAGGGTGCTAATACAATTTTCTTATTACAATGCATAAATGTATATTTGTTAGAGAACCCATCATGGATGGCTCTCCTATCATATTGACAAGGCCTACCAAGCAGCATATGGCTAGCTATCATTACTACTATGTCACATAGTATGGAATCCTCATATTTCCCTATAGAGAGAGGAACCTTCGCCTATTGGTTTACTACCATCTCTCCAACATCACTTAACCATTGTAGTCGGTAAGGGGTTTGGTGGGTCCTCGTCACAAGGTTGAGTTTACACACCAAACGTTCCCTGCTACCAAACATATAGTGTGGAAGATGTTCTCTCGCTGACTTTCCTCATCCTCCCTAACCTGGCTCCCTAAGAGCCTTCGTACCATGAGAAGATCTCCTTCTGGAACATCAACATCCTCTTCACTATCCTCTGAACTTGAAGCCTCTGATTGAGACTCCACCACTCCATTCTTCATCACCAGGGTCCTCTTGGTTGGGCATTCTGAAGTTATATGGCCATGCCCAAGACATTTGAAACACTTGACCTCCCTACTCCTAGTGGTGTTTTCCATGGGCTTCTTCCCTTGGGAAGATCTCACGACCTCCTTTGGAATGGGCCCCTGCTTCTTGGACTTGTCCTTCCATCCTGAAGATTGGAATTTTGTGTTGGAGGAGTATTTGGTTTTTCTCCTCCGCAGTTGTTGTTCTACCTTCATGGCTTGTTGGATCAGGTCCTTTAACTCCACATATGGTTGTAACTCCACTACATCCTGAATTTCCTGGTTCAGTCCATGAAGAAACCGTGCCATAGTGGCTTCACGGTCCTCATGAAAATTGGATCTCAGAAGAGCCAACTCCATCTCCTTGTAGTACTCATCCATTGATTTGTTTCCTTGGGTCAACCTTTAAAGTTTGTTATGGATATCCCTTTGATAGGATATCGGAGCAAACCTCTTTCTCATCACAATATTCATTTCATCCCAAGAGTCTACTGGTTCACATCACACCTCCTTCTCTCCTTCTGAAACTGGTCCCACCACACCATGACATACTCATTGAATTCCAAGGCTGCCTCCACCTTGACCTTTTTCTCATCAGAATAATTATGGCAATCAAAACCTTGCTCCATTTTCAACTCCCATTCTAGATAGGCTTCAGGATTATTCATCCCCATGAAGGTAAAGACTTTAATATTGACCCCATCCATTCAGTCATCCATCCTTCTCTCCCTATGGCCACCATCTTCATTCCTCCTTTCCCTCCGCCTCCTTCTCCTTTCTAGTTCAGAATCACTCGAACCACTATTGTGCTGCCTTCTAATTTGTTGAACTTGCATCTCCTCCAATTGTTGTTGGAGTGATCAGAATTGTGTACTCATTGCATCAATTGCTTGCATATAGGCCGTGATCCTGGGGGACTCGGCTTCATCTCTTGTAGGACTAGACAAATTCTCACTTTCTCTCGACTCTTTTCTGTCATAGTGTTTAGTGCGTATTGCTCCCTCACTTTTCTCTCAAATCCTCCTTGGGTGCTTGATTGAGTCAAATTAACCAAGAGTTGATTCCAAAATGGTGAGAACTCAGACTTATCAACCAAAATGTATTTTGTGTTTTCGGTTTTATGGGTAAGGAATTTTTGTTTTGTTTTCGGTTTTTGTGGGTGAGGAAAATATTTATTTTTTTTGCTTTTGCAATATAAATTTAAATAGACTTACAATAAGACTAGCTCTGAATACCACTTGATAGAATCCCTTTTGGGAGGATTCCGAATTTGATTGGTGATCGTTCTTGGATGCAAGACTTTTGTTGTAACTATGGAATTTATGAGTTTGGATTTTTGTTTTGTACTTTGTCTTGGATGTATTTGGCTGTGTGTAGGATTGGTTAATGTGTATTGGTTTGGGTGAGGGTATGGTAGTTTGGCCGTTGCTTGTGTGTTAGGAGTGTAGGATTGTATTTAAGGGTACAAGAACTTGGAAAAGGTAGAAGAGTGAAGGCGCCACAAGCTTGATTGCTTGATAAGCCTAGTGAATTTCACCACAAGGAATAAGAACCTTGGTAAGAAATAATCTTGGTTCAACCAAGAAACTAGGAGAATTCTCAACTAGCAAAGAAATAATTTTCCAAATAAAATTCAAGTTGATTTATTTCCATGTGTTGTTTGGTACAAATAGAGGGGAAATTCGGCTAGGCCTATTTCCATATGCAAAAAGATTAATTACATTCATTGGTTCCTAATTGTTTTCCCTATGTGTTAATTCGGTCAAGCCTTATGTTTAGTAGACTTTCCTAATCTGTTTTTCCAATGTGCTGATTTGGCTAAGCTTAAGGAGTGATGTCTCTCCTTATTCCTTTCTCCATGTGCTCATTCAGCTAGCTCTCATAGTGTTGAATGCCCAAATTCGAAATTGGGAGCTCTTGGAATGAATAAGTAATTAAATCCTTGTGTTCATGGCTCTTCATTATGGCTTCAATCTTCTTTAAGGCAAATTCAAACCATATTTGATTTTCTGATTCGAATTCAAAGGCTCCACCAGATAAGGAAAGAAATCCTTGGTCATTTACTTGCTTGGTTTATTAAGGAAAAAATTGTCATGATCTTCTCCTTTAGGAATTTTACATGCCTAGGCCAAGAAAGGAAAGATTTATCACGACCTTCTCCCCTTTTGAAATTCACACGCCTATGCCAAGTAAGGAAAGATTTGCCATGATCTTCTTTAAGGTAAATTCAAATTAGATTTGAATCTCCATTTTGAATTCAAACGCTCCACCAGATAAGGAAAGGAATCCTTGTCTATTTACTTGCTTGATTCAATAAGGAAAGATTTGTCATGATCTTCTCCAATTTGAAATTCGTACGCCTATGCCAAGTAAGGTAGGTTTTTATGGCATTCAAATGATATTGGATTCACACATGCTCTTTCAAATTAGGCAAGGATCCATTGTGTCTTCATGCGGTGGATTCACAAATGGATTAGTCAGGGATTCCCCTTGCTTTGTACCTAGATTACATGGTTCTTAGTGCAATTTATTACAACTATAAGTTGAAGTACTCAATACTGAAAAAGGAAAATAATGATTGTTCTTTGAAACAAGGAAAGGAAATAATTCCTAGACTAAATGTGGGTATGATAATCCCCACTTATTAAATGGGACTCCCACATGCTTCAAGTGTTCCCTCCTTGGCCGTGGCCAACTTGGGCTACTTCTATAAAAATGGTGCAATGTATGGGCCTGATTTTCTTGCTAGCATTTGTTGATTTAGTCACTTCTTCCACTAATAGGTTGAGAGTTTGGTGTGCTTTCTTAGTTCTGAATCGGGTCATGGGCCCTCCTAGCCCACTTAGCTCTTCCTTATTGATGGGCCTTGGTGGATTCTTATCACCCCGAAGAGAAAATAATTCATCTATAATCATTTGGTTCGTAGGCATGGCAGCAGATGAGGACGATTGAACGTGAAGCTCAGACGGTTGTGGTGCAGGAGGGTTAGGAGCTTCAGGTTCAGATGGTTCAACAACTATAGTCGGTTTATCGGTTCTATGTGCATAGGTGCGGGTTCGAGGGTTTTTTGTGAAACCCATTTTGTGGATCACTTCCACATCAATTTGGCTTTATCGAAGATTCAGAGGCACCTTTGTTTCACCATTTGTAGAAACATCGAAATGTTGAAGAATGTTGGTTATGAAGATTGCATATGGCAAAGGATTTTGATTACCTCTAACAATCCACATTTGTCTCATTATCATTAGAGCCCAATTGATCTTGAAGTTAAACTTTAAAGCATACATCAATTGGAGTTCTATGTCACTTATTTGAGAATGATTTGAAAATTTTGGTAAGATGACATAACTCTAAAAATAATGAAGCAAATGGTCCTCAAGCTTTAGATATCCAGCAGATAGGATGTCTCGGTGTTTTACGGTCTCGCCAAAGCCCTGTTGCTTATGCATTTCTATTTCCCTTTTTGAAGGTCTACATAAAGTATGATAAAAATCTTTCTGATCATAATTATCCCATTAACACACAAGGTCGTAACCCGTTATGCTACCTTGAGAGAGTATGTTACATAACAATGAACTAATGGTTTTAAGATCCAAAACAATGTGTTTTCCTTTGACATAGGAAATAAGACGATTTTTCCGAAAGTTCAAGTTACAGTAAAAAAGTCGCACAAGTTCTGGATAAATTTCATTTGTCTCACAACAAAAATAAAAAAGGTTTTGTTGATGTAAAAGATAAGGGAAAAGAAAATCTTAAAACTCAAAATTTCCAACATTACTGTATTTTGGAGTGAAAATGATGTGTCCATGGAAGTGTTCTTCAAACACTTTGAGTTGTTCCTCATTAGCTAGAAGCCTTGCCAAATCCAGAGGGTCGGACTCCATAGAAGTAGTTCCTTGTCTCTTTTGAGTCGTGGAGGTGCGTTGCTTCTTCGTTTTTGAAGAGGAAGCCATGGTTTTTCAGTTTCGAAGGTTTAGGTTTTGAGGTTTTGGAGATTTGGGGGGTTTTTGATTTATGTTACAAAACACGAAAATGAATGTTTAGAAGTGTTTAGGAGTGAAAATGTGATAAGAATAGACACAAAAATCACTTGAAACGGATAAAAAACGAAGATTTTTAGGGTTTGAGAGGGTGGAGAAGGAGAAAGCACGAGTTGAGTGAGGAAGATGAGTTTGAAAAAGTTTAAAAATGAAGAAAAAATACATATATAACAACACAGAGTAATTGGTTACTTAAATTAATTTTTTTAAAATGTTCAAAAAACAACTCAAAGTAATCTATTACTTACTTTAGGTAATCGGTTACTGAAACACGTTGTTCAACCCTGTAATCGGTTACTCTCCAGAAAAACTTATTTTTAGGCAAAATTAAGCTATGAAAATAATTTTTAACCCAAAAATTGAAATTTTTAAACATACTAAACATAAATAAACACATTTATGTTCAATTAGGCATGAAATAGATATAATGAAGCATACACATAAACATATATAGGCATTTAAGTGAAATATGCTTCATCAAGAATGCCTAATTCTCATCTAATTTTATAGAAAGGTTCTTTTTCCAAAGGTTTAGTGAATATATCTGCTAAGTTGGTTATGAGTATCAACAAATTCTACAGACACATCCTTCTTTTGAACATGGAACCTAAGGAAGTGATGCCTTATATCAATGTGTTTGGTTCTTGAATGCATAACCGGATTCTTTGTGAGGTTTATTGCACTAGTATTGTCACACTTTAGAGGAGTGCAACCCAAACCTAAACCATAATCTCGTAATTGTTGCTTAAGCCACATCACTTGGGCACAACAATTACCTGCTGCAATATATTCCACTTTACCAGTGCTTAGGGCTACACATGCTTGTTTCTTACATGACCAAGAAACTAAAGCATTCCCTAAAATATGACAAGTACCACTTGTACTTTTCCTCTCAGTTTTGCATCCTACAAAATCTGAATCCGAATATCCAACCAAGTCACATATACTTTCCTTTGGATACCACAGTCCAACATTAGTTGTGCCTTTAAGATATTTCATTATTCTCTTAATAGCAACTAACTGTGATTCTTTTGGTTTGGATTGATAGCAAGCACACAGACACACACTAAACATGATATCAGGTC
>NC_032014.1:17845185-17848269 GCF_001865875.1 Lupinus angustifolius
AGTATAAAAGAGATCCAATCATACCTCGATACTTTGATATCTCGATGGATTTTCCTGCTTCATCCGTACCGATGTAAGTTCCAGATCCCATAGGAGTAGCTATTTGCTTGCATCCATCCATGTCAAATATTTTTAGCAAGTCTTTGCAGTATTTGGATTGACTTAAAAAAATACCATTGTCAAGGTGTTTGATTTGTAATCCAAGGAAGTAATTTAACTTCCCCATCATTGACATTTCAAACTCTCCTTGCATCATATTGCCAAAATCACTACATAATAACTTATGAGTAGAACCGAAAATAATATCATCTACATAAATTTGAAAAAGTAGAGTATGATGATTTATTTTCTTTATGAAGAGAGTAGTGTCGCCCTTTCATTTGTTGAAACCTTTTTCAAGTAGAAATTTAGTTAGACAATCATACCATGCATGGGGAGCTTGCTTTAAGCCATAAAGAGCTTTCTTTAATTTGTAGACATAAGAAGGATGTTTGTAATCTTCAAAACCAGGAGGTTGTTCAATAAACACTTCTTCTTGAATGTGTCCATTGAGGAAAGCACTCTTTACATCCATTTGATGTAACTAAAAATTCAAAGAGCAAACATATGATAGTAAAAGCCTAATAGCTTCAAGTCTAGCAACCGGAGCAAAAGTTTCATCATAGTCGATACCTTCTTCCTGGTTTTATCCTTGGACTACTAATCTAGCTTTATTTCTAACTATTATACCATTTTCATCAGATTTATTTCTAAAAGTTCCAATAACATGCCTATTTTTAGGTCTAGGAACAAGTTCCCAAACTTCTTTTCTCTCAAACTGGTTTAATTCTTCCTGTATAGCAAGAATCTAGCGTTCATTCTCAATTACTTTATCAATCTTGGAGGGTTCGGTTTGAGAGACGAAGGCCATGTTAAGATAAGCTTTATCAAGCATTCGTCGGGTTATGATACCCATATTTAATTCAGTAATAATATTGTCAATTGGATGGTATCGATGAGTTCTCCACTCTTTTGGTAAATCTGAATGAGTATGCTCCTCTTGAGATGGTAGGTTATCCTTCATTTTCAATTGCTCAGTATCAGTTGTAGATTCAATAATAGAAGTTTCATTTGAAGAAGAACTTGGAAATTCCTCCTCATAAGGAGTTATAACATCTTTTATCTCAACATTAGTTTCATCAAAAGATACATGAACAAATTCTTCCATGACTTGTGTTCTTTTATTAAAAATTCTGTAAGCTTTACTCGTAAGAGAGTAGCCTAGAAAGATCCATTCATCTGCTTTTGCATTAAATTTTCCCAAGTTATCCTTTCCATTATTTAAAACAAAACATTTACAACCAAATACATTCAAATGAGAAATGTTTGGTTTTCTACCTTTAAAGAGTTCATAAGGGATTTTCTTGAGAATAGGGCTTATGAGAACTCGGTTCGAAACATAACAAATTTAACATTGTTTGAGCCAGTTCTTCAAAAGACCTATTCTTTCTCTCTACAACACCATTTTGTTGTGGTATTCTAGGAGCAGAAAAATTGTGATTGATACCCTAATCATCACAGAATTCTTCAAAAGAAGAGTTTTGAAATTCTCTCCCATCTTCTTATGACATCGATTTTAAGTGATTTTTCATTTTGTACTCTTTTAGCATAAATGCTAAAGGATTTGAATGCCTCATTCTTATGCATTAAAAATAGAGTGCAAGTGTATCTCGAAAAATCATCTACTATAATGAGGGCATAGTAGTTACCACCATAACTTTTTGTCCTTGAGGGGCCAAACAAGTCCATATGTAGTAGATGTAATGGTCTATCAGAAGAAACCATATGTTTTGGTTTGAAAGAAGTTTTTGTTTGTTTACCCATTTGACAAGCACTATATAGTTTGTCTTTAACAAACTTCATTTTGGGTAAACCAACAACTAAGTCTTTCTTTATAAGTTTGTTCAAATGGTCAACCAAGTCTTTCTTTATCAGTTTGTTCAAATGGTCCATATGAATATGAGCAGTTATCCTATGCCATAGCCATGCATCGTGATTATCGTTTCAAACTAAACATGTTATTGGTAAAGATGAATTCATATCAATCATATATATTGTTTATTCTCTTACCAACTAGTTTAGAGTGTAGAGGATTCTTACTTTCTATGATGCACTTATCTGGGTAGAATGCCACATAGAAGCCTTTGTCACATAGTTAACTTACGCTAAGAAGGTTGTGCTTGAGTCCTTCAACATATAACACACCTTCTATAGTAGTTGAGGGAGGCTTGCCAATTCTACCAACTCCAAGAATTCTTCCTTTGTTATTATCACCATATGTGACATATCCTTTTTCCCTTGGAGTAAGGACAGAGAATTTTGATCCGTCGCCCGTCATGTGTTTTGAGTAGCCGCTATCCAAATACCATAGGTTGCAGGCGGCTCCCAAATTATCCTGCAAAACAGGTTAATTTTTATTAGGTACCCAATTTTCTTTAGGTCCTATATGGTTAGCACCTTTCTCAACCAATTTATAATGACCAAAGGGTACACCATATTTTCTAATTTTGAAAGTGTTTGGTGTATGCCCATGATGTTTACAATATGTGCATGTGGGTTGATGGTTGTGTATCCTAGTTCTATCATTATTATGTTCATGAGCATGGATACTTCCTTTGTGAAAGTTTATCTTAATTGGGACACTAGGTTTCTTAGAACCATGGCCTTTTGAATAGCCAAGACCTCTTCGATATGTTGAGTGTCGTTGATCATTGATGATTCTATTTAAACTTTTACTACCCTTACTTATTTTATTAAGTTCAAGATTTAATGATGTAACTTTTTTTTTCAAGAGCAATACAGTTTTGACATGATGATGCTGAAGGTTTGTTTCTACATGAATCTAACTCAGTTTTCTAATTTAAAATCATTTTTGTGAGTTTGATGTACTCATCATGCAGGTCATTGAATGCAGTTTGTAATTCAGAAGGATATAGTTTTGAGTCATTTACCTCTTCATCATCGAAATGATGAGATGCCATCAAGGAGAGATGTGCTTGTTCCTCATTTTCTAGTGCAGAGGCGGAACTGGTATCGTTGTCTTCC
>NC_032014.1:17848369-17881611 GCF_001865875.1 Lupinus angustifolius
TTTCATTCTTTCCCTTGAACGAATTCTTTTTCAAATTTGGACAATCCATCTTCATGTGACCAGTGTTGCCATATTCGAAGCATGTAAAATTCTGATTTGAAGTAGAGGCATCATTGTTCTTGGTGAACTTTCTTATTTATCCAGTTCTACCATCTTTATTCCTTTTGAGGAATTTGTTGAATTTCTTCACAAGAAGACTCATGTCTTCTATCTCTTATTTATCAGATTCATCCTCTTATGACTCATATTCTTCTTTTTCTTCTCCTATTCTTCATGTTGATCCAGTTGGCTGATTTCTAACTCATGTTCAAGCAATTTTCCAAATAACACAGCCAAAGACATTTTCGATAAACTTTTCTTTTCAGAAATGGTTGTTACCGTTGGTTGACATGTTCTAGTAAGTGATCTTAGAACTTTCAAGTTCAAGTCATTGTTAGATAATACCTTACCAAGAGCAAGAAGGTGATTTGTAAGATGGGTGAATCTCTTTTGAGGATTCAGTATCTTCTCTTCAGGTTTCATTCAACACATTTCATATTCTTGAGAGAGGGTGTTTAGCCTTGACCTTTTTACTTCCTCCGTTCCTTCATGTGTGGTCTCTAGAGTATCCCACATTTCCTTGGCGGATTTACAATTAGATACTCTAAAGAACTCATCTATTCCAAGAGCAGTTGTGAGGATATTCTTTGCCTTTAGGTCATAATGCACCTTCTTCTTGTCTTCATCATTCCATGAAGATTTAGGCTTTATTTCCCTTACACTGTTTATAACTATCAAGGGTTCATAGGGTCCTTCTTCAATTGCGTTCCATATATCCAAGTCTTGGGATTCTATGAATATCCTCATTCTGATTTTCCATAAGTCATAGCATTCTCCAACAATACTTCGAGGGCGGTTTATGTTAGAACCTTCTCCTAGGAATGATCTTGCGGCCATCTTTGATGTAGGATCAGTTTTGAGAATAACTTACATACAAAAAAAGCTCTGATACCAATTGTAAGACTGAGATTGCAACTAAGAGGGGAGGTGAATTAATTGACTAGAAATTATGAGCACTTTTTCTACAAAATGAAGAGTTAAAGTTTAGCGAATAATATTGAAGAAAATAAAAAAAAATTAATCAAAGATGTAAGGGAGAAGAGAGTAGTACACAAGGATTTTATACTGGTTCACCTTCTTGTCCACCGAAGGCTACATCCAGTACTCTTGCAGCACAAGAGATTTTCCACTAAATATTATGAGTTGTAATTACAATATCTCACCCCGAGATCTCTATGTACCTTACACACTCATTAATACTTATACCCTTGGAAAACACCTTTCCATGTAACTCTATCCCCTTTCTATTCATACCCCGTGAAATAAAGTAATTAAAATAAATGAAGAATTTGAATGATGGCTTGGATTGCCTTTACAAGTATGAAATATAATAACACTTGCAATCCAATCAACTCTTTTGTATACTTAGTAATAATGCTCTTTAAGTTTACAAAACTTTGAAACACTTTACTTCAAGCAACTTAGAAAAATAACTTTGAAAGTTTGAGTGCAAGTTGCTAGAAGTGCAGAAAACTATTTCACAAAAGTGTAGGAAAGTTGTGATAAAAAGGAAAGAGTTGTTCAAAGAGTTGTTTCTATTGTGAGTTCTAAGGCCTTTAAATAGGCATTCCAATCAGTCATTGTGCCTTTATGAAAGAGTAGAAATTTTTTGGAATGAAGGCATTTCATTTGGAATGAAAACCCTTGAGTTTCAAATCTGAAAAATTGATGTAACAACTCCCAGTAACCGATTACAACAAGTGGGTAATCGGTTACCCAAACGTGACATTTTGAAAAATTATATTGAGTAATCGATTACTCATTTGAGTAATCGGTTACTCAAACTCTCTACCTAACAGTGAATTTAAAATTCACTTAGTGTAATCGGTTACTCAAATTTGAGTAATCGATTACTCCAATTTAAAATTTGTTGGATAACTGATTCTCACTCATGTAACCTTAACCCGTTACTCAAATTTCAGTAACTTGTTACACAGTATTTTGAAAAATGTTTTCATTTAAAACTTGAAGTGTTTCAATTCCTTTTAAAATATTTTGAGCATTACTACTTTAGTATATTAAAGAGTATAGGATAGAAGTACCTATTTAGACTTAGCCTAATTTTTTTTGAAGATTTAATCTTCTTGGTCTTCATAAGTAATCTTCCTTATCTCCTTTTTGGTGATGTTGGTGTCTTCATCAAAACCTTGCCAAGGTCAGGAGCAAAGATCTTCTTCACAAAAGCGACTTACAAACATTGTTAACCATTTAGTTGCCCGTGATAAATATTTTCTAAAGGAGAATTAACTGACAAAGTTTTGTATTGTGTTGACAAGAAATGGCAATCGAAAGTAAATGCAAACATGGATTCGTCAGACTTGGATTCCATGCCTTTAGCGACATTGTTTGGTCAACTCTAGGAACACGAGATGGAGTTAGGGTGCTTGACGATGAATGAGGATTTCAATAGGAAGAAGAAATGCATCTCTCTTAAAGCAACCATGTACAAGATCAAGAAGAGAAAGATGATGACAACTCTGATTCCGATTTGGATGAGGAAACCATGAATCTCCTAGTACGAAAATTTGGAAAATTCTTGAAGAAAAGAGGAGGATTCATGAGCATTTAGAAGAAAGAAGCACGATACTCAACCAAGAAAGGCAAGAATCCAAAGGAGCAATTCACTTGCCATCAATGTGGGAAGGCTGGACACATGGGGCTACAATGTCCGACCTACCTCAAAAGGGTTGAATCTGGGTGGATTACTCCTCGAGACTTCAAATCAAAGAGAGCATACATCAAGTAAGATGCTCCCAAGGAGGAATCAACATCGAGCACATCTAATGAAGAGGAGTCTGTGAAACTATGCTTAATGGTAAAAACGTAAGATGCTTGCAGCTCTAGTGGTCAGGATGAGGCAAATGAGGTATACTCTGACACTTCATATTTTTTCTGATGACTCCCCTACATATGATGAATTTTATAATGCATTTGTTGAATTACATGAGGAATTGAAAAAGCTTGCTAGGATTAGCGTAGATAGAAAACGGGTAATCCTATTGCATGAACAACAAACCATTAAAATGCAAAAAGAGTTAGATGAACTAAAATTGAAAAATGAAACTCTTGATTTAATATACTCTTGTAGTTCATGTGATTGCTCTAAAAATAATTTATGTCAACCTGCTGTATGTGCTACTTGCGAGACTTTTCAAATTGAGAATTCAAATTTAAAAGAAAAACTCGCAAAGGTCACATACAGTAGAGTTAATCTAGACACATTACTTACTGAATCGAGAAATGCTGGTAACCATATGGGAATAGGATATAAATCCCCAACTAATAAGAAAAGGCCATATAGGAGACCTGTAGTCCATACTCATAAAAAATCACATATTCACATGCCTACATGTTTCTGTTGTGGCACTCATGGCCATACCTCCATTACATGTTATATTAAAAAGTATGGTGTGTCTACTGGTACTTATATTTGGGTGAAAAAGGGACGATGTCCTTTGGTTAGTAATAAAAAGGAATCCAATATAACTTGGGTACCTAAACAAAATATGTAATATGTTGTGCAGGTATGACTTCAAACGCATGTACATCACTGGTATTAGGATAACGGGTGTTCGAGGCATATGACCGATGATAGATCGAAATTCCTGGATCTCTCACTTAAAGACAAAGGGTATGTCACCTATGGCGACAATTACTGAGGGAAGACACTTGGTGTTGGGACAATTGGAAATACTTCTCAATTGGTGATCGAGAATGTGCTCTATTTGGAAGGCTTGGAGCACAACTTCTTAAGCATAAGCCAATTATGCGATAAAGGTAAACGAGTATCCTTCGATTCTGATTGTTACATTATTCATGATAGTATATCTACTAATGTTAAGTTTGTTGGTCATCATATAAAAAATATATACATGGTTAATTTGGAGGATGTCACTACATTATTTTGAGAGTGTTTTATTTCTAGAGATAATGACATATGGCTTTGGAATAGGCGCGTTGTGAACATACATATTAAACACTTAGATAAATTATCATCTCACAATTTAGTTGTTGGTCTACCTAAACTTAATTTCAAATCTAATGAAGCTTGCGACACTTGCCAAAAGTGTAAGCAAGTTAAGAACTCATTTGAGTTGAGAAATGTTATCTCCACAACAAGGCCTTTGGAGCTTCTCCATATGGACTTGTTTGGACCATCACAGATCATGAGTTTTAGAGGTAGCTATTATGCTTTAGTAATCCTAGATGATTTCTCTAGGTCTATATGGAGCTTGTTCCTTTATGTTAAAAGTGACGCTATCAAATCCTTTAAAAGGCTTGCGAAGCAAATCCAAAACCAACTTAACCTAAAAATTGTATATATACGTAGTGACCATGGTGGTGAGTTTGAGAACCACCTGTTCTAAAAGTTTTGTGATAAACATGGGATCCTGCACCAATACTCAGCTCCTAGAACTCCTCAGGAAAATGAAGTTGTTGAGAGGAAAAATTGAGTATTAGAGGAGCTGGCTAGGACCATGCTAAAGGAAAGCAAAGTGTCTAAATACTTTTGGGCCGATGTTGTACATACAACCTACTATGTCATAAATCGATTACTTCTTAGGCCTAAACTGTTAAAGACTCCTTATGAGCTTTTGAGAGGCCGGAAACCTAATATATCTCATCTTCATGCCTTTGGACGCAAGTGTTTTATTCTAAACAATGGAAAACATGATTTAGGAAAATTTGATTCAAAGGTTGACGTTGGTATATTTTTAGGGTATTCGATGCATAGTAAGGCATTTAGAGTTTTTAATAAATACACTATGATTATAGAAGAATCGATCCATGTTGATTTTGACGAATCTTCTCCAAAAGAGAAGAGAAAGGTTTTGTCTAATGATGTTATATGTGCTTTGGAAGAAGCATACACTAAGGACTTGGAAATGGACAAAGAGGATCAAGATGATCAAGAAATCAATGAGGACCATCAAGACTTGTCGAGGGTGGTAACTCGTAGTTCTTTGTGTAACTTTTGTAATTTTGTTGATTTCGTATCATAATTAGAGCCTAAGACCATAGCTGAGGCCATAAAGGATGAGCACTAGGGTATAATTGGCACTAAGTGGGTCTTTAGAAATAAACTTGGTCCCCAAACCAAAAATATCATCGATAATTGGCACTAAGTGGGTCTTCAGAAATAAACTTGATTAATAATACAAAACAAAGCACGCCTTGTGGCTGATGGATACAACCAAGAAGAAAGTATGGATTATGATGAAATCTATGCCCATGTTGCGAGGTTAGAGGCTATTACGATGCTATTGGCATTTGCATCAATCACAAACTTTAAATTGTTGCAAATGAATGTCAAGAGTGACTTCTTGAATAAATTCCTTCAAGAGGAGGTTTATGTCGAATAATGTCTATAAACTCAAAAAGATACTTTACGGCCAAAAGCAAGCTCCTCGAGCTTGGTATGATAGATTAAGTACTTTTCTCTTAGAAAAGGGGTTCGTTAGGGGCAAAGTTGACACAACACTCTTTATCCATAAATCGGATAATCATGTTTTGTTAGTACAAATATACGTTGGTGAATTAGAAATGTCAATGATGGGAGAGCTTACCTTCTTCCTCGGATTACAAATTCAGCAAATGAAGAGTGGCATATTTGTGCACCAGTCAAAATACTGCAAAGAATTGCTTCGTAAGTTTCAGATGGAAAAGTGCAAAGAAGCATCCAGTCACATGACATCCTCATGCTACTTTGACAAAGATGAAAAAGGAAAAGCGGTATAGGTAACTAAATATTGTGGCATGATAGGCTCTCTATTGTACTTAACTGCGAGTCGCCATGATATTATGTTTAGCATTTGTAGGTGTGCAAGATATCAATCTATGCCTAAAGAATCACATTTTATTTATGTTAAATGAATCATGAGATATTTATAGGGAACCCTTAATATGGGGTTATGGTATCCTAGGGGTTCCTCACTCTCTTGGTAGGATATTCTGATTCTGATTTCGCTTAGTGTAAATTGGACCGGAAAAGAACTAGTGGAACTTGCCACCTATAAGTTAGCTCCTTAGTCTCATGGCACAACAAAAAGCAAGCTTGCGTTGCTTTATCCACCGCCGAAGCGGAGTACATTGCCGCTTGTATATGTTGCGCTCATATACTTTGGATGAAGCAGCAACTTATGAATTATGGTCTCAATCAAGAAAAGATACCAATTAAATGTGACCATACAAGCACCATAAACCTATCCAAGAATCCCATCTTGCATTCTAGAACCAAGCATATAGAAATAAGACATCATTTCTTACGTGATCATGTTCAAAATTACTTGACTTAAAATTATGGTCATTTTTTCTGCAAAATCAAGAGTTAACATGCAGCGAAAAATATATGCAGAAAATTAACAAACAAATAATCAAAGAGATAAGGGAGAAGAGAATAGACAAGGATTTTTATACTTGTTCACCTTCTTGTCCACCGAAGGCTATGTCTAGTACTTTTGCAGCACAAGAGATTTTTCCACTAAAGATTATGACTTACAATTCCAATTTCTCACCCCGAGATCTCTATGTATCTTATGCACTCCCTAATCCTTATCCACGCTTGGAAAAACAAATTTCCAAGTGATTCTAATCCCTTTTCTTATCATACCCTTGTGAAAAAACGTATTCTGCAATAATAATGAAGAATGTACAACAATGGCGAAATTGCCTTTACAAGTTTGAAAGTAATATAACTTGTAATCCAATCAACTTTTCTGTATACTTAGCAATAATGCTCTTTATAAGTTGTTAAACTTTGAAACACTTTACTTTAAGCAATTTCAAAAAAATCAACTTTGTAAGTTTAAGAACCAGTTGCCAAAAGTGCACAAAATAATTTCAGAATGTGTGTAAGAGCTTTTGAAATTTGTATAAGAGTTGAGTGTTTGTGTTGTGAGATTAAATGCCTTTAAATAGACTTTCTAATCATCCATAGTGCCTTTACAAAAAGGTAGGAATGGATTAGAGTGAAGACATTTCGTTTGGGATGAAAACCTTTCATTTTGAAATCTGAAATCTGATAAAATAATACTCAGTAATCGATTACAACCAGTGGATAATTGATTAATCAAACATTTTGTCCACTGGGCATTTAAATTCAATTTAGAGTAACCGATTACTGCAAGTGGTTAATCGGTTACTCAACTTTATTAAAACTAGTCATTTGTTAGTCAAAGACAGTAATGGATTACTCTGATCATTTTTTAGTTGGATAACTCTTTTCTCACACACGTAACCTGTTAGTCATCAATTTTCTTTTAAAACATTTTGAGCATTACTACTATTGTATATTCGAGAGTATAGGATAGAAGTACCTATTTATACTTAGACTAATTTGTCTTGGAGCTTTGTCTTCTTTGTCTTCTTTGTCTTCATAAGTATTCTTCCTTTTCTTCATTTTGGTGATGTTGGTCTCTTAATCAAAACCGTGCTAAGGTCAGGAGCAAAGATCTTCTTCACACTTAGGTTAAGTTAAGTGTCTTAGCATGCCTTGTAAATCTCAAAACCATACTTAATTCTGCAATTTTACTGATGTTAATTGATTAACTCGAGTTATAATCGATTAAATTGAGTTCTAGTAGCTTAAGCTATTTGAAAATCTCTATCTTCAATCGATTAAGTCTTCCTTTAATCAATTAATTGGGCTCAACTGCTTAAGACTTTAACTGGTCTTAATCGATTAATAGGAGCATTAATCGATTAATGACAGTAGAGTATATCAGATTCAATATGCGTTTGGGAATGACTTTTCAAACCCTAAATCACAAATTTCTACCCTTTCTTCTATCAATCAGTAAATTTGATCAATCCTAGTCATATAACAATGCAAACCGAACTTCCATAAGCCTAGTTAGTCATCAATTTGCCCTAAAATCTCAAGAAATTCAAAAACCTAGAAATTTCCCCAATTCAAAATCCTAGCTCAGAATCACCTTAAATCGATTATATAATTGATTAAACCACTCTAATCCTAGAAAGATGGCTGATGGAATGCAGAAAAGAGTCAAAATAATGGCTAATCGCCCAAGGAAAACTGAATTCGGCTCGGTATCCGGCCATAGTGATAGGAGGGATCGCGGTGACCCCTACTACTCACTAATTTTACAAGAAACTCGCTTAGAAAAATTCCAAGGAAGGAAACCAACGTACATCCGATATGCGGATATGGCTGGGATGATAGAACAAGGCTTTGAGTTTTCTCACATATTAGAAATTCAGGGTGTGAACCAGTTTCTTGAGCTTAACAGAAAGGTATACCCTACTCTAGTTAGGGAGTTCTATGCTAATTTTAGATACCAAGATGGTATATATTCGTATGTGGCTCGGGAAAATTATTTGAGCTGAACGATACCTTATTTCTAGATGTGGGTGGATTGTCCAGTTGCAGTTCCAGCCAAGGAGACTACTCAAATGAGTTATGGAACTCATTTGATGCAACTGAAATGTATAAATCTTGTCTTAGTGGACCACACTTGTACATGCAAGGAGAGTTAACAAAGACCGAATTGCTATAAGATATGACTTTTTCAAAACATCTACTCGTTTCTTATGTAATGTGTTCTTTGAATTCATTATCCCAAACGAGATCTAAGTTGTTTAATTTGTGACTACTAAATGTGAGTTTAGCCACTTTATCATTTATGTCTCTATTTTCCTTTTCCATGCAAGTGCAATTTTCACAAGTAGATATCAAATTTAATTTAGTTGTACAATTACATGAAGAGTTAGCATATTTAGCACCTAAGGTTTCATTTTCCATTTCAAGCATATCAATGAAATTTTGTAATTCACGAATTTTCTTTTCAAGATCTAAAATCAACCTTTTTCTATCCATATACTTTGTAGCTAAATTTTTAAGATTTTCATGCATTTCAACATAAGCATCATATAACATATCGTACGTGGGAAATATATCGGAATTTGAAATAGAATCGGAGGAGTGTACCTCACTAAGTTCATCTTGCTCACTTACTTTGCAAGAATTTAGATTTTTAGCCATTGGACATAACTTGTTTGATTCTTCATTTTTCAAGAAGCTTGTTGATGAATTGTTCTCTTTGGGTGCATCCCAAATGATGTATGTTTTTTTAGCTTTGATGTCCTGAGATTCTTTCTTGTTGTCATGTTCAATATTTTTGAGAGAGGTAGGACATGTGTACCCCACTCTTATGGCAAGTTGCTTTTTCTTTAGGAAACTTGCACATTTTGATGGAACCTTCTTCATCTTCCTTGTGAATCTTCTTGAGTCCTCCATTCTTTCTTATGTACTTTCTGAATTTTTTGCTGGGGGGCATGGCTTCATCACTTATGTCGGAATCAGACTCATCATCATCATAAAATTTCTCCTTTTGACTTCTTGAATATGATTTTGTCGCTTTGAAAGAGATTTCTTTGATGTCCTCGTCCATTTTCTCATTGCATGTTAAACTTCTTAATCCTATCTCGTGTTCTTGAAGTTTTCCAAATAATGTTTCGAGCATCATTTGTTCCTAGTCCTTTAACTCCATGATGACAGTCACCTTGGGTTGTCATTTCCTGTCAAGACATCTCAACACTTTATTCATTAGTTCATGTTTGGAAAATGATTTATCTAATGCAATGAAATGATTAATAATGTGAGTAAATCGCTTTTGCAAATCAGAAATAGACTCATGTGGAAACATACGAAATAGCTCATTCTCATGCATCAACGTATTTAATCTAGACCATTTGACCTCATTACTGCCTTCGTGGGTTACTTGTAAATTGTCTCACATATCCTTGGCACTATTGCACTATGAAATCCTAAAGAACTCATCGCATGAAAGAGCGGAGGTTATAATAGTTTTCGCTTTCAAATCAAGCTACACTTTTCTCTTTTCCTCATTGGTCA
This sequence comes from Lupinus angustifolius, assembly GCF_001865875.1. NCBI lineage: Eukaryota > Viridiplantae > Streptophyta > Magnoliopsida > Fabales > Fabaceae > Lupinus > Lupinus angustifolius. The sequence continues at coordinate 17,858,343 of NC_032014.1, forward strand.
AGAGACTTCTTGGTTTCTCTTTGGTTTCTCATTCCACCATGCATCATGGAACGAAAGGTCCATATTCTACAGCATCCCAAATATATGTATCAATGGTCTATCTAAAAATCCTCATATGGATTTTCGAGTAGGCATACCCCTCGCCACTGAAAATCGTAGGGCGTTTGATGGACGTGCCATCACCTTTGAAAGGGTTAGAAGAGCCCATGGTAAAAGTGCCTAGGATCAACGATCTAAGCGTTTAAGCTAGGATGGTCATACTAGCTCACATACCAGTTATTGGGTCCCATAGGGCTCTACAACTCACCTAGAGGGGGGTGAATAGGTGATACAGTATACAATTATCGTTGTTCAATAAAAAAACAGATTATACAAATTCACACACTGTTTAATCGATTAACAACATTTATAATCGATAAATTCATTCTGCAGATAATCGACTAACTAAACACCCTAATTGATTATTCAGTTCTTGTTCTATGAAAATAGTTTTCTTTTTATATCTATGATTACCAACATTCAACTAAACATAGGTGCAATCTTTTAGATGGTTAAGAACAGTAAATGCACAAAACAAAATATGCAATTAACTCATAATGATATGCATATCAAGTTAAGTAAATCATGTAATACAGAAATGTAAAGAGTTAAGGGTTGAGAAGAATGAGACACGACTTTTATCCTGGTTCGTTTGCAGTCCACTTGCAAACTACATCCATGCCTCCCCTTCTAATCTTAGGAGATTTTTCTTCACTATGGAAATTATGACTTCTTTTACAAACAAACTTCCAATTCAAGACAAAAGATGCTCCTTTCTTGGAACTGATGAGCCTCCCACTTCAGTTTGACTACTAAACTTATGTGCAATCTTTTAGATGATTAAGAACAATAAATGCACAAAACAGAATATGGAATTATCTGAGAATGATATGCATGTCAAGTTAAATAAATCATGTAATATGGAAATGTAAAGAGTTAAGTGTTGCGAAGAATGAGATACGACTATTATCCTAGTTCGTTTGTGGGCCCACTTGCAAACTACATCCAGGCCTCCCCTTCTAGTCATGGGAGATTTTTTCTTCACTGGAAATTATGAGTTCTTTTAGAAACAAACATCCAATACAAGACACAAGACGCTCCTTTCTTGGAACTGTTGAGCGTCCCACTTCGGTTTGAATTCTAAGCTCACCCACTCGGATACTAGCACCTTTCACGACTCTAGCCCCGAACTTTGTTTTGCTCAAACCAAGACCTCTTGCTCTCGTGAAGACACTTACCTAACCGCAGCTAGGGTTTCCCCAAACCAATTCTCTTTCGATGGTGATACTAAACACACCAAGAGAATATGTTGTTGCCTTGTCTAAAAATATTTCAAGTTATTGACGCACCTCAATGTGCAGAATTAAAACTCTTCTCCAATCTAAGAACTCCTCTACAAATCTCACAATTAGAATACATAAAACGTGAGATGCAATGTTTCTTTTTAGAAAAATATTTTACAATGAAGCTCTTCGGGATGTTTCTAAAGATTCTCCCTTTTCTCTTTTTCAAAATAACACTTTGAAAATATCTCTAAAGATTTTCAGAACAATGTGACAAATCAGTTTTTCATGTATGTGTTCTAACTTCTTTGAAAATATAATCATGTATCTTATGAAGCAATATGAAAAACTTGGGTTTATATACAATTCTCTTTTCAGCTGTAGTTAATCGATTATCACTAAATTTAATCGATTAACGATTCTTTAAAATACTAGAAATTGTAACAACCCTTAATCGATTAAACCCATACTTAATCGATTAACGGATTCCCAAAAATTCAATGCTTAATTGATTAAAATATCTCTTAATCGATTATTGGTTTTACAAAAAGATATTTCGATGTTATATTAACCTCCTACATGATTTTAATAGTATGATGCATGACTTTGAATGATATATGATTTAAAACTCTTTTTAATTGAATTCAAAATCATTTGATCATTTATGTATGCATGTGCATGTAAATCATGCATGTATGCATGTATGTCTCATCTTAGTTATGATTGATTTTAGCTTGTGAGACTTCCATTAGGTTCATCCTAGACTAGACTCTTTCTAAGAAAACATCTTAAGACCTAATAAAGATATAAAACACTTAGCCTCTAGATCTTCTTGAATGATTTATCATGTATGAATCTTGAGTCTTGACATTGTTGTTGACTTAGTGGTCTGTTGATTTTTTCATCCCTTCAAGCTTGTCCTTGATATACAATTCTTTTGCCCATCTTTGTCTTTATCAAACTCTATCTTTGATCAACCATTGTGTACATCAAAATCTATGTCATGTATGCTTGCATATACAATATGCTTATTCATACATGCTTAAATCTTCAACATCCATTCAACATGTCCCAAGAGAGCAGAATGTCCGAGTAGATATCTTATCCAAGTTGGCTAGTACAAAAAGCCCGAGTTATAGTAGGTTAGTGGTGCTAGGGAAAGTTTTGTGACCCAGTGTCATGGCAGTTGAACAAATACCTATCCCCAACGATGGATCGACCCCATCACCAGATACCTATTGCATGGCAACCTTCCTGCTGACCAAAAGGAAAAACATAGATTTCTGCAACATAGTTCATGGTTCACAATAATGCAAGGTTGTGTATATCGCAACATAGTTCATGGTTCACAATAATGCAAGTTGTTGTGATAGCGCATGATATGTCCTCCAAGAAATCCATGAAGGCAGTTGTGGTCACCATCAGGGTACATCATCTCTAGCCAAGAAGGTGCTCTAAGCAGGTTATTACTAGTCGACCATAGAAAAAGATGCCTCCAATATAACCAAGAAGTGTGTGCCTTGCTAGTTGTTTACCAGCCTCCAAAAAGCCCCATCTGAGAAATTGTCGACTAGGATGACTCCTTAGTCATTTTGCAGATGGGGTATGGACATATTGGGGCCCTTCCTATTGGTAGCCGGACAACTGAAGTTCTTGATCGTGGCGGTGGACTATTTCACTAAATGGATCGAAGCTAAAGCTTTATCAACTATCACTTCAGCCAACATTCGGAAGTTTACTTGGAGGAATGTTATCACATGGTTCAAGGTACTGGCCGCGATTGTCACAGATAATGGAACTCAATTCTCATATCACAAATTCGAAAAGTTGTTGTGAGGCCTACACATCAAGCAACATTTCACTTTAGTCAAACATCCTCAAACTAATGGTCAGACAAAGGCGACTAATAAGGTCATCCTGAGAGGAATAAAGAAAGGTTAGATGAGGTGAAAGGCGCTTGCCCAATCAACTACATCATGTCCTTTAGGCCTATTGAATAACCTCTCATTCTACTACCGGAGAATCACCATTCAATCTCACATATGGTGCTGAGGCAATGATCCCGGTAGAAATTGGAGAACCCACCTGGAGGACGTTACATTTTGACGAGACCACCAACTCTGTGCTCCCTTGAATGTTAATAGGCATAAGAACTTGTTCACCATTATTGACAAGTTCTTCGTCAAAGACAACATTTCTTAAGTTCTCTTCCTTCCAAAACTCATCTTCCTTAACAAATCCTGTATTTCCCATATCAAAGAGGAGTCTTGAAGTAGAATCATAAAATTTATAGCCCAAGAGCGTTCAACATAGCCAACAAAATAACTGCTAACTATTATTGAGTCCAATTTTATTTCACATGGCCTATAAGGCCGCGCCTCAGTTGGACAACCCCAAATGTGTAAGTTTTTTAAGCTTGGTCTTTTACTACTCCAAAGCTCATACGATTTGTTTTAACTGCATTATTTTGCATCCTATTAAGGATGTAAATTGTGATCTTTAAAGCTTGCCCCCAAAGAGACTCTAGAAATGAAGAATGAGTAATCATATTTGTCACCATATCCTTAAGAGTTCAATTTCGTCGCTCAACAACACCATTCATGCTAGGTTAGTCTAGCATAGTGTATTGCAGAACAATTTCACATTCTTTCAGGAAAAGTGCAAATAGCCCTAAACGTTGTCCTCTTGATCAATCATATATGCCAAAGTATTTACCAACATTGTCAGATGTGACAACCTACATATATCTATATGTATTAGTTCTAAGACATCTTGAGCTCTTTCGACACCTAATTTCCTTATGTTTGTCTGTTTTCACTTTATGCCTTCAATACACACGTCAAAGTATGATAAATCTAAAGGGTCAAGAATTTCATCCAACAGAAGCCTATGTACTCTTTTGCTTAGATATATGACCTAAATACTTGTGCCATAAGTTGACTGAATTCTCTTTTAATTTATGCTTTGTAACACATGAATTTGTTTGCAGTATTTCAATATTGGAACTAAAAACATCAAGCATCTACTGGTTATCAATTAAAGAACCAGAACCAACAACATTTGAATTTTGACAAATATTAACATTATTATTTCCAAAAGAACAAGAAAAATCAAATTTGTCCATTCTACAAATACTAATTAAATTCTACCTAAAAGATGACACAACAAAAGTCTCAAATAAATCCAAATAAAAATCAGTTCTTCAATGCAATCTAAACGTTCCAATAGCCTCAATTGCAATCCTTTTTCGTCATCCATGAAGACCAATGTTTCATCATCACTTGGCTATCAACTCCATAGGCAACCCTGAATAGTGATACTTATGTTAGTAATAGTATGAATAATATCTTCTCCCGACCTTGACATAGTTTTGATGAAGTCAACAAGATTTCCAAAAGGAAGAAAAAGGAAAACCATTTTTGGAATACTTAGTCGCAATGCTCAAAGTGAAAACCATTTTTTGAATCATTTGAAAACTTAGAGTAAAAAAGAAATCAATTTTCAAAATGTTAAGTAATATGTTACTTGACCTGAGTAACATGTTACTTGAACTGTGTAACAATAAGTAGTAGGTTACTGGGACTGAGTAACAAATTACCCAAACTAAGTAAAGGGTTACTCAACAAAAACAACATAGAAAAATCGATTAGTAAACGATTACTTAGTTGGACAAAATGTTTGGGTAATCTATTATTGCTTGCTGTAATCAATTATAGAGAGTTGTTACACCAGATTTTCAAATTCAAAATGAATATCTTTCATCCAATTGAGTGGCTTTCATTGCAAACATCTTGTACCTATTTAAAGGCACTAAGACTCCTATTTCTAAAAAAACTTTTGAACACACTTTTGAACATAACTTTCACACAACTTTTCATACAATATTTCTAAACAATTTTCTGCACATTGTTCTTGCAACTTGAGCTTTTAACTTTCATATTTTCCTAAAGTTGCAACTAAATGTGCTCTGCGTTTTTGTACCTTAAATACTCAGAGCTTTGTGTACTATATTTATATAAATATCATAAGGATGGAAAGTTATAGAAGTGTTATATCTTATAAGGCAATCATTGCCCTAGTTATATTCTTCATTCATCTATTATAAACTCTTCACCATAGGATATGGTGGAAAGGGGAAGAATGTTGCTTAGAAGAAGAGTTACTCTAAGTGTGAGAGATATTTGTGAGTGTGTAATATACTTAGAATCCCGGGGTGAGATTTATCAATGCAACTTAGAATATCATTGAAAATCTCTTGTGTTGCAAGAGAAGTAGACGTACCCTTCAGTGGACAAGAAGGTGAACTAATATAAAATTATTGGTGTATCTTTATTCTTCTCCATACTCTTTACATTTTTATTACATTTTGTGATTGGTTAATTTTCTAGAACATTTCCGCTTCAAATTGACGCCCTTTCTTAGTTTGGCATCTTAATCTTACAAGTAGAACTTGAATATGTAAGCATTCATCACATATATTTTGATGAAGACAAAGGACACATGTAGTTTGATGAAGACAAAAGGTAGATAAACACAAAGGATTGACAACATGATTAAATGTTCAAGGACAAGCTTGAGAGGAGGAGCAAATCAATAAGCAACAAGTATCAACAATGAAGTCAAGACTCAAGTCCATACAAGACAAAGCATTTAAAAGAGGATCTAGAGGCTAAGTCTTTAATATATTTATTAGGCCTTAAGATGCTTGCTTAGTAAGAGTCTAAGCTAGGATGAACCCCAATGGAAGTCTCACAAGCTACAATCAATCATATCTAAAATGAAACTTACATCATACATACATGATTTACATGTACATACATAAATATATGATCATATGTTTTGAATGTATTTAAAAAGTGTTTTTAAATCATACATCATTCAAAGACATGCATCATTAGTTTATAAATCATGTAGGAGGTCCATTCATAATTCAAATATATTTTTAGAAAACTATTAATCAATTAACACGTGTGTTAATCGGTTAATCATTGATTTCTTGGGAACCCATTAATTGATTAAATGAGGGGTTAATCGATTAAGGATTGTTACTATTTATGTTTTCTATTATTTTCAAGAATCCTTTAATCGATTAAGATTAAGTATAATCGATTAACTATAGTTTAAAATAGAATAGTATTTTAATCCAAGTTTTTCATATTGATTCATAATGCAGAAAAACGTTTCATAGAGTTAGAACACATATACGAAATAAAGATTTTACACATATTGTTCAGGAAATCTAAAGCTCTAACTTTCATATCTTTAGAGAGATTTCAAGGTGTTCTTTTGAGAAAAGAAAAGGGTGAATCTTTACAAGATGCCCATTGAGCTTTATTGTCAAATATTTTGTTGAAAAAGAAACCTAGCATCTCACACATTCTGTTTTTATAATTGTTTGATCTTTTAGATGGGTTCTTAGGTTGTGAGAAGAGTGTAAAATCTGCACATTGAGGTGCACATATAACTTGAAGAAAATTGTTAGACTAAGGCATTAACATATTCTCTTGGTGTGTTGTATCACTATAGAAGGACAATAGATTTGGGAAAAATCCTAGCTATTGTTAGGTGTGTCTTCATGAAAAGCAAAAGGTCTTGGTATTGAGCGACATCTGGCTAAATCCTAATCGCAAAAGGATATGAGATCTTAGTAGGTGATAGTGAGAGGTCAAACCAAGGTTTTCAAGTTCATAGAGATCAAGAAAGTAGTATCTTGCGTCTTGTATTGGAAGTGTGTTTGTAAGGAACATTGATTTTCCTTAAAAAATCTCCCAAGATCAGAAGGGGAGGCCTGAATATAATTTGCAAGTGGATTCACAAACGAACTAGGATAAAAGTCATGTCTCATTCTTCTTTTCCCTTATCTTTTAAATTTTTGCATTACTTGTTTTACTTAAGTTGGCATGTATATAATTTTGTGTTAATTTCATATTTGGTATTGTGCATTTACTCTTATTAACTGTCTGTAATAAGTGCATATAAGTTTAGTAGAATATTGGTAATCTTGGAGATCGAAAGAAAATTGTTTTCATTGAAAAAGAACTAAATAGTCGATTAAGTTTTTTAGTTAACCAATTAATAGCAGATCGAGCTAATCGATTAAATTTGTGTATAATCGATTAATCATTTTATAATTTTGAGTTTTTTCTTTGTTTATCTAGCAACGGTAATTGTGTATTGTATCACCTATTCACCCTCCTCTATGTGAGTGATAGAGCCCTGTGGGATCCAACAAGTGGTATTAGAGCTAGTACGACCTTGCTATCTTAGCCGCTTAGATTGTTGATCCTAGGCCCTTTTACTATGGGCTCTTCTAACCTGTTTAAGCTATGATGGTGCATCCATCGCCTGCCCTCCGATTTTCAATGGGGAGGGGTAGGCCTACTAGAACATCTGAATGAGGATCTTTATTGAGGCCATTGATATGAAATTTGGGATTTTATAGAATATGGAGCTTTCGTTCCACTACACATAGTGAACGCAAAAACGAAAGACAAACCTAGAAGTCTCTTGACCAACGAGGAAAAGAGAAAAGTGCAACTTGATTTGAAAGTGAAAAACATTATAACCTCTGCACCCTCATACGATGTGTTCTTTAGAGTTTCTTAGTGTGATAGTGCCAAGGATATGTGGGACAGTTTACAAGTAACCCATAAAGGCACTAGTGAGGTCAAACGATCTAGATTAAATACATTGATGCATGAGTATGAGTTATTTTGTATGTTTCTACATGAGTCTATTTCTGATTTTCAAAAATGATTTACTCACATTATTTATCATCTCATTGTATTAGATTAGTCATTTTCCAAACATGAACTAATTGTTAAAGTGTTGACATGTCTAGACATGAAATGGCAACCCAAGGTGACTGCCATCATGGAGTCAAAGGACTTGCAACAAATGACGCTCGCAACATTATTTGGCAAATTTTAAGAACAAAAGTTGGAATTAAGACGTTTGACACTCAATGAAAAAATGGAAGAGAACATCAAAGAAACATCCTTCAAAGCAACAAGATCACATTCAAGAAGTCAAAAAGAGACATATGATAACGATGAGTCCGATTCTGACACGGATGATGAAGCCATGTCCCTCCTTATCAACAAACTCAGAAAATACTTAAGAAATAATGGAGGAATAAAGAAGCTTCATAAGGAAGATGAAGAAAGTTCAATCAAGATGATCACGAATCCCAAAGAAAATGGATCTTGCCACAGGAGTAGGAAAGTGGGATGCATGAGGTACACATGTCCTACCTCTTCCAAGAAGATTGAACATGATCACAAGAAACACTCTCGGGACATCAAAGCTAAGAAGGCATACATCATTTGGGATGAACCCTAAGAGGACGATTCATCAACAAGCCTCTCAGAAGATGAAGAATCACACAAGATTTGTCTAATGGCTCAAAATCTGAAATCTTGCAAAGTAAGTGAGCAAGATGAGCCTAGTGAGTTATACTCATCTGATTCTATCTCAAATTCTGATATACTTCCCATGTATGATATGCTTTATGATGCTTATATTGAAATGCAATGAAGTCATAGATAAAAAGAATATAGTAATAAAAAGGTTAATTTTAGATCTTGAAAAGAAGATATGTGAATTACAAAACTTCATTAGTATGCTGAAAATTAAAAATGAAACCTTAGATGCTAAACATGCTAACTCTTCATGTCATTGTACTTTTAATTTAAATGTGACATCTATTTGAGACAATTGCATTTGCATGGAAAATGAAAATAATATCCTAAAGGATAAAATTTCTAATTTCACATATGGTAATCACAATTCAAAAACTTACTTGCTACATGTAAAATTATGGGATTAAATCTAGTTTGGGATATATGCATGCAAATAACACATTTCACAAGAAACGAGTAGATGTTATGAAAAATTCATATCCTGAATCCCCTACTTGCTTTTATTGTGGATTGTATGGTCATACCTCAAATGCATGTAATGTTAGAATGCATGATGTTCCAAATGGAAATTGTATGTGGATTACTAAGAAACAAAATACCCAAGCTACTAGCATCAAGAGACCCAAGGTTAGTTGGGTACCCAAGAAATGCAAGTAGTTGTGTTTTGTAGGTGTGCCTAAGGACATATGAACTTCAACTTTCATATGGGCAGCAAGTGTTCTAGGCACATACAAGGTGAGAAGATCAAACTTCTTTGACTTGTCACTAAAGGAAAGGACACTATGATACTTATGAGCAACTTGTCATCACAAATGCTTGAAGTTAGGAAGCATTGTGTAACAAAGGTAAGACAATATATCTTTTCTTAAATACAAGTATTACTTACTTTAAGTGTTATAAATATATTCTATAATAAAATCCTAGCAAGGCCATAAAACATAGAATCATGAATTCCCCCATAAATCATTTTTTGGCCTAATGCTTTGTATGTTACATTATATGCTCTTAAATGAAAACATGATATTATTGAAAAAAACATAAGAATCTTTCAACCATGTTTGATTAATAAGTAAATGTAGAAATACTATATAGGATTTTCTAATCACGTTGAAGCACACCAAGTTAAATATCATATTAATGAAATTTAACCAAAACTATTCTTTGGAAAGCCTATGCGAAATTAAGGCTTGATTAAGCCATCTCCAAAAGAGGATAGGAAAGGTATGCTTACTGTTTTGTAGGTACTCATGAGGATAAACACTTCAAGAATTGATATATTATGCAAGAAAAAGACAAGAATCAAGAATTGAAGAAAGGCCAAAGAAAACATCAAATATGGCAAAATTCAAACATCTTGATAAGGATGAGGTAAAGCATGTGAGGTAACCAAATATCGTGATGAATTATGTTCTATAATGTCTAATCACATGTTCTATCCGATATAATACCTAAGTGCTTGAGTGTATGCTAGACATCTAGATAATCCTAAAAGTTCACTTATCGCCACTATATGCATGTACTCTTAATTGTAAAATGCATTTTTCATTGTATATGCTTTCATGCTTGTTTAGCTCTCTATTAAGTGTACATTAGGTGTTTAGGATAGCTCTTTATCTTAGAGTCTTAGCAAACCTGTAAACTAATTCAAATTGTGCCAAAATCTGTTTCTATGACTTATTTAATTGATTGTTCTGTGTTTTAATCGATTACCTTGGATTTTTCAAATTGTCTTAATCGATTATTTGTTCCTTTAATCTATTAACTAGGATAAAAATGTTTTAAAATTTTAATCGATTAAGCTGAAACATAATGGATTAACTGTGTTAAACTTTAAATCTTGTTAATCGATTAACACAGAGGTAAATATATTAAGTGCGGTCATAAAACAGATTCAACCTCATATCTAGGTTACATTTGTTCAAACCCTAACCTCGTGAACTCTGTCTTCTTGTCTAAAATTGAACCCACAATTCACCCTCAAACTCATATTAGAGCTACTCATTCCCTTTTTATTTCCTCCTCTAAGCATCCAACCCATCAATTCAGTTGAAATTGAAAAAACCTAAGCTTATCCCTTTTCAAAACCCTAACTTCGAATTTCATCGTTAATCAATTATTCATCCTTATTTATACAAACATGAATAATGACAGACCAAAAAGAGTAAAACATACAGCTAGTTCAAACCGTTCTCTGCGTCATCCTGGATGTGCGATAAATCTCAACGCTGAAGGTTCCTCTTCACCTAGGTAGAATCCACCATAGGGTTTAGACCCATTTTATGCTCCTACTCTTCAGGAAGAGAGGTTGGTTCGGTTCGTAAGCTAGAAACCTACATACATCCGATATGTCGACATGGCATGGATGATGGAGCAAGGATTTCAATTCCCGCATGAATTGGAGGCACAAGGGGTCGTACGTTTTATGGAATTAAGTGGTAACATTTACCCCTCTCTCGTTCGGGAGTTTTATGCTAACTCTCAGTACAAGGATGGTGGATATAGGACTATGGTGCAAGGGAAGCTGATTTTATTGAATGATGTGTTGTTTATGGATGTGGGAGGTTTATCTTGTGATGGTGGTTCCCTTGGAGATTGCAACGATGACAAATGGAGCAAGTATGACTCTACAGAGATGTATAAGTCATGCTTAAGGGGACCTCATTACTTTTTCCAAGGTGAGCTCACCAAAAGCAGGTTCTTTAACCATAGAAAATAGGCTTTTACACTACTTAATAGCATACATGTTGGTTCAGTGCAACACTAATCATGCGCAATCAACTGTAAATGATCTAAATCTTATGTTTGTTGTTAAAGAAGAATTTTTGATTAGCTGGCCCAATGAGATTCTAAAAGTGATGTATGGCATTGCATCCTCTTGTTCAAGATTGGTGGCTTGTGGAATTTTTATCTCATGTGTCATTGATCATTTAGAGATTGACACATCTGGTGTAGAGATAATTGCTGTAAATTCCCGAGAGTACATGGTCTATGAGAACATCATTCACAAGATGAGTATCTATTAATATGGAGGTGAATGGATATATCAAGAAGACTACATGACCACTATGGATTTAGAAATTTTTGATGAAGAAGGTGGTGAGCAAGGTGAGCAAAACCAAGGGCAACAAAAAGACGAGGCGTCTAATATACCTCAAGGACCAACATTTGGTTTGGATCATCTGGATGCCATGGAATAACGCCTAAATGAGCATATTGAATCAAGGAACCAAGAAGTGGTATCAAGGATACAATCTATGGAGGAGAGGCTCATGGCGAAGTTTCAAAGACAAGATGAAGAGATTGGAGTCGATTCGAGCAGCTTCACTTTTTGTCCAGTTCCTTCGATGGATTTCCACAACCACCTCCTAGCTAGCTTAGGATGTCTAGTGTGTCCTAGTTAGGTGTTGTTTTTAGGAGTTTTTTGGTTTTTATAATCTTTTGGTTATTGCATTGTAACTTTCCAAACTTGATAGTTTGTCTTTGTGCTTTAACTTGAAATGTAATCACATAACATGTTAGGAAGGATTTGGTTTTGTGCTTTCAAATTGAATTATGTACTGTTTATATCACTTTTGTAACCATTTGATCAATGGATGAATGAATGCTTAATAATTTTCAAATCTATTGCATTGATCTAATTTTGCTTAATTTTCAATCAACAAGTGGTGGTATAGAAATGGAAAAAGGCATAAACAAATGGTATCATAAACAAATGCTTTCATGTATTGTACATAATTAGTATAAAACAAGTGTATGAAACTAGTGATATCAAATTGTATAACTCTCTGCATATAGCATGTGGCCTGAACTATAATCTATCGTAACTGTAGGTTTATTCAATTAAGCACATGCCATAATCGATTAACCATCACCTAAAGTGCAATTCTGGACAAAATTGAATTACTCATAACTGATTAAGCACTATTCTAATCGATAAATATTAGTAGAAATTGCATTGTGTTTTTCTTTCTTTTGACAATATACTTTCATATATCACTTTGCTTTTTGATCACGCCAAAGGGGGGAGAAAATTTGTTGTTTATGTTTTGCAGGACTTACAAGAGAAGATAAGTTGAGGCTTCTGTAATGAAAAAGAATAAGTAACCCAATGCTAAAATTGAGAGGGAGCAAGAGGGAAAAATGTGCATCAACTAATAAGAACATAGCAAAACACAATTGTTTGTCATTAAGCAGATCCAACAAAGAATTGTCAGATCCAACAAGTTGTTAACAAGTGTTAACAAGTGTTTGTCATCAAGGGGGGAGATTGAAGATGCAAGCATGCATCATATATGTTTTGATGAAGACAAAGGACACATATAGTTTGATGAAGACAAAAGGTTGATAAAGACAAAGGATCGACATCATGATTAAATGTTCAAGGACAAGCTTGAGAGGATGAGCAAATCAACAAACAACAAGATCAACAATGAAGTCAAGACTCAAGTTCATACAAGGCAAAGCATTTAAAAGAGAATATAGAGGCTAAGTCTTTAATATCTTTATTAGGCCTTAAGATGCTTGCTTAGTAAGAGTCTAGGCTAGGATGAACCCCAATGAAAGTCTCACAAGGTAAAATCAATCATATCTAAATTGAGACTTACATGCATACATACCTGATTTACATGTACATACATACATGATCATATGTTTTGAATGCATTTAAAAAGTGTTTTTAAATCATACAACATTCAAAGGCATGCATCATTAGTTTATAAATCATGTAGGATGTCCATTCATAATTCAAATATATTTTTACAACACCATTAATCAATTAACATATGTGTTAATCAATTAATCATTCATTTCTTAGGAACCCGTTAATCGATTAAATGGGGGGTTAATCGACTAAGGGTTGTTACTATTTATGTTTTCTGTTATTTTCAAGAACCCGTTAATCGATCAAGATTAAGTATAATCGATTAACTGCAGTTTAAAACATAATAGTATTTTAACCCAAGTTTTTCATAATGGAGAAAAACTTTTCATAGAGTTAGAAGACATATTTGAAATAAAGAGTTTACACATATTGTTCAGGAAATCTAAAGCTCTAACTTTCATATGTTGAGAGAGATTTCAAAGTGTTCTTTTGAGAAAAGAAAAGGGTGAATCTTTACAAGATACCCATTGAGCTTTATTGTCAAAACGTTTGTTGAAAAAGAAACCTTGCATCTCACGTATTTTGTTTCTGTAATTGTGAGATCTTTTAGAAGGATTCTTAGATTGTGAGAAGAGTGTAAAATCTGCACATTGAGGTGCACATATAACTTGAAGAAAATTTTTAGATTAACTTATTAACATATTCTCTTGGTGTGTTATATCACCATAGAAGGAGAAGAGGTTTGGGAAAAATCCTAGCTGTTGTTAGGTGTGTCTTCACGAGAAGCAAGGGGTCTTGGTATTGAGCGATACCTGGCTGGGGCCTAATCGCGAAATGATAGGAGATCTTCGTAGGCGATATTGAAAGGTCAGACCAAGGTTGTCAAGTTTATAGAGATCAAGAAAGTAGCGTCTTGCATCTTATATTGGATATGTGTTTGTAACGAACATTAATTTTCCATAGGGAAGAAAAATCTCCCAAGATCAGAAGGGCAGGCCTGGATGTAGTTTGTAAGTGGACCCACAAACGAACCAGGATAAAAGTCGCGTCTCACTATTCTTTTCCCTTATCTTTTACATTTCTGCATTATATGTTTTACTTAACTTGGCATATAATTTTGTGTTAATTGCATATTATGTATTGTACATTTACTGTTCTTAATTGTCCGTAATAAGTGCACATAAGTTTAGTAGAATCTTGGTAATCTTGGAGATTGAAAGAAAATTGTTTTCACTAAAAAAGAAATAAATAATTGATTAAGTTGTTTAGTTAATCGATTATTAGCAAATCGAGTTAATCGATTAAATCTGTGTATAATCTATTAAACAATGTATAATTTTGTGTTTTCTCTTTGTTTATCGAGCAACAGTAATTGTATACCGTATCACCTATTCACCCCCTCTAGGTGAATGACAGAGCTCTATGGGACCCGACAACACCAAAATCTACCCACCAAGTATCATTGGGTAAAAAAGCTAAATTAACGTCATAACAAACTAGAGTGAGAAATTTACATGCCACATAGCATATTTAGGATACTCTTTTGTCATGTGTCGTTGGTTCTTATAGAAGTAGCAGGTAAATTCCTCATCACTCTTAAGTTCATTTTGTTGAGAAGGCCATTTCACAATACCCTTATTGTTCTTTCATTTCTTATTTTGAGAGGTCATAGCTAGCCAAGTGAGCATTGGTATCCCTCTACAACCTCTATTCATCTTGCACATAGTAAGAAGTAAGCTCATTGAGGAACCATTTGTCCTTCTTCGTGTTATAGCTCACTTTGAATTACCAAAAGTGTGCCGGAAGCGAGATCAAAGTCAAGTGAACGGGCAAGTCATCACCAAGATCTAACTTAAGTGACTTGAGTTTAGATACGAGATTCGATATCTCCATGTTGTACTTCCTTATGTCCCCCTTGCCTTTATAATTCATGGAGATGAGTTTAGCCAAAAGGCTACTCGTCTCTGCCATTTCATCTTTGAAAACGTATTATTCTATTTCTTCAAGGAACTTCATTGCACTTTGACCCTTAGAAATATAGCCCTGAAATGCTTCAGGAATAGAGCGTTTCATGATCATTAGGCACGTTCGATTTGAGTGTTTTTAATTCTCAATTTTAACCTCATCGAGGTTTTCCAAATTAGAGATAGGTTTCTCCACACGAATTCCAGAACTAAATCAATACTGTGGAGAATAATTTCTACAACTTCCTTCCAGACCTTAAAGTTTGTCTCATTCAACAATGGGATAATGATAACATGAGCAGAAACATTTGCAACACTAGTAAAAGACACTAAATTCATAGAACAAGGAACTAATAACATGTTCGCATTTAAACAAACAAGTCATGTAATATATAAAACAAGATATGCTCATATAATAGACCCATGACAAGATACCTAGCACAACATTAATTTCTAGTCTTTGGATAGAGAAATTAAGTTGTAAGTGGTACTCTCAATGTAATGATCAAATATTAACAATTAGTTTTGTCAAACAATACCATTTCTTTAGACCGACTATTATTCACATGAAAAATATAACTTCACAATTGTTAAATATTTATTATCACATGTATGTTATTATTTGGCCAAATTGTATCTTCCTTTAGGACAATCACAATTGCATAAATAATTACATACTAACATCTATGCAATTTTAATCAAATGAAATTCCACAATAAAAGTTACTTTGGCAACATATTCCATCAATTAATATAATCAAAAAAATTACTAGACAAAAGGAATATAGGAGTCCATTATATAAAAAAATACAATTTGGAATTGAAACTTTAAGATTTGATCACTTTAATGATTAACAAATCTAATACCACAATATAATTAGAAATTATGACATATGTAGGTTGTGGGCATATGTTATCAATTACCAAAATTCACCTTAAAATCTAACAAGATGAAGGAATATAATCATACAATCATTATGCATGAGACTTCGTTCTCTTTCTTACAACAAATATTGAAGCATAAAATGTTTTATGTGAGAATTTATTTGTCTCAATCAAGAAATCAGTAAGCAAGCCTATGAGAATCATAGACTTATGGCGCCTTATGATATATGCATATTTCATAATAAAACATTTACTTAATTCTCATATATATACTTATGAATTCATAGAAAACATAACATGTATACATTTATTTATTAGCACAGTCTAGCGTCAAATATATACTTAATTCTTAGAGAACTGGGTAAAGCGGAAAAGAACAATATTAGCAATTCACAATGTATCAACAAAAACTCATGAAGCCCAAACATCTAGTGCAACAGAAAAATCATCCCAAGTATTTACAAATATCTAATTTTTATAACATGGGGTTGAACATTAGGGTTCATATAAAATTGGGGGAAAACACTCTTAATGGAGAATCATAAAATTCAGAACTTATGTTTTGATACCACTTGTTAGAATTTCCTTTATGATTGGTGAAATACCAATTGTAGGATCATGAATATCATGATTATCACACATGATATAAAACAAGGATACAAAATCATACCTAAATCCACGTTTCTCAAATATACTCCTTTGTATGCATTTGGAGAGTTATGGTATGATGGTCTTCATCAACCAAATCTTAAAATCCTTTTGGGATGTTCATTTTCTCTTTGATAGGGAGAGGTGAAAACTATTTGTGATTTGGTGCATTAGTGACCATAACCTTTTCTTATATGTTAACTTGTAGGATTCCCGTTATCCTTTATATGCCAACCGTTTGTGTATCCACTCATTAAGCCCATATATGTTATCAGTTTTAGAAGTCATATGGGTTGTCGGAATTAGACCACTTATTTTGTAACCATAAAAATAAATAGTCGATATAATTGTACTACATATATGATGTTCATCTTAATTAGAAATTATGATTTTCTAACACATCATCCTCGTTACCTTCCTCTTCATCAACCTTCTGCCTTGAATCATTCTTGTCAATCTCATGCTCCACACAAGGCACAACATGAAAACCATTCTCTTGATGTCTAAATCCATTTGCCCCTCTTAATGTCTATGTCTCCTCTTCATCAGTATCACTATATTCCTCATCATCACCAGCATCAACCCCCATCACTAACTGTAAGTATAAGATGACAAACTAAGAGGGGGATGAATTAATTTTCTGAAGAATTAATGGTTTTCACAAATTTGAGATAAGTATAGTGCAGTGCAGCGAAAATATTTTGTAGAAAATCAAAGTACAAAAAATGTAAAAGTAAAGAGTAGAGAAGAGATAGAGATATACCAGTTTTTATACTAGTTCACATTCTTGTCCACTTGAAGGCTATGTCCAATTCTCTTGCCATACAACAAATTTTACTGAATTGATGAGATGTAATTACAAATTTCACCTCGAGATTCTGAGTACAATACATACTCACCATAATCTCACCACTTAAAAGAACACCTCTTCTAAGTTTCACTCTTCCATTTTCCACCACACCCTATGGTGGAAAGTGTACAACAACTTTAAAAATAATGATGAACACAACAAGGGCAATGATTGCATAAATGATATGACAATTATAAAAATGCAATCATTATTGTCTTTTGCTATGAATAACACACAATGCTCAACTATTTTTAGTGTATGAAAACTTAGAAAAACACTTAACAACAACTTCATAAAGTTTTTGAAAGTTTAATCATAAAGTTGGATGAACAAAGTGTGAAAATTGTATGAAAGATTAGTGTGAAATTTGGTGTAATGATTGTGCACAAATTAGGGTGTCCTAGTGCCTTTAATTAGGCTTCCAACCAGCCATCATACCCCTAAGTGGAGGTAGAAGTCGATTGGAATGAAACCAATTCATTTTGGATGGAAGTTGTTCAGCTTGGATTTGAAAATTTGGTTTAACGGCTCTCAGTAACCGATTACCCAAAAAAATTGTCCAAATGAGTAATTGGTTACTCTCATTGAGTAATTGGTTACTCTGTTTTAAAATTGATGGGTAACTTGTTACTCAGTGTGGGTAACTTGTTACTCAATGTAGGTAACTTATTACTTAGTCTGAGTAACTTGTTACTCAGTTCAAGTAACATTTTACTCAAGTTCAATAACATGTGACTCAGGTCAAGTAACCTGTTACTCAAGTCAAGTAACTTGTTACTCAAGTCAAGTAACCTGTTACTCAGGTCAAGTAACCTATTACTCAGGTCAAGTAACCTATTACTTAGCTTTTTGAAATTTTAGTTCATTTATTCTAAGTTTCAATATGATTCAATAAGGCTTTTCACTTGAGCATTATGATTAAACATAATTAAAAGACTTTAGGAGAGAGGTACCTATCTTAGAAGACCGTACAAATTCTTGATATTTGAAAGCTTACCTTCTAAGTCTTCAAGGTCTTCTTCTTTTTTCTTATTTTTGGTGATTTTTGCATCCTCGTCAAAATCATGTCAAGGTCAGGAGCAAGATCTTCATCATAATCTCTCCCTTTTTTATTATGGCAAACCAAATCTTCTTAACAGTTTTGAAATTTCTGATTCAACATACATGGTTTGATTTAGCCTTGTAATCTTATGTATTTTCCCTTATCTTGTATTCCCCCCCGCCCCCCTTGTTTTTGAATAAGTGTCTAAAATGTAATCCAAAAAAATATATAACTCCAACTTTTCTCTCCTTTTAACTTCATCAAAAAGAAGGAAAAACTAGGTTTCCATAGGCATAAACCAAGGTTAAATCAGATTATGTGAACCATAAAATCTATATGCTATAAGAAGATGGAATCATTAGAAGCAACATAACATAATTAACATTAAGCATAAAATATATTCATACAAATATTGGTTCACAAAGTACAATTATTACATTCCAAAAGCAAATATATAGACTTAAACATCAAAATACAAGCATCAAATCCTAGATAACAACCCTAAGACTTTGGATCGTGACTATCATAATCCAGATCCATGTATTCAAATGGATTAGATAATCTTCTAAGTTCAGCTTGAAATTGTTGGTTCTGAACATCAAGGTCATCCATCCTTGTTATAATGAATCCTCGAAGTTAGACCAACTCATCCATGATCATCTGATTAGTAGGTATGGTAGACTATGAGCATGACTCAACATGTAATGGAGAGAGTTGAGGTTCAAGTTGACCAACAGAAGGAATATTCGTAGGAGCATTCGGTTGATCATTATAATATTTGAAATGCAGATCAATTGGTTCTCGAAAGAAGCCCATCTTGGGGATCACATCGATCTTGTTGTTTCTAGCATCAAGCTCGATCATAGATTCCTCGAAACTAGAAATATCAAAGTGCTTAAGTATGGTAGTTATGATGATAGCATAAGTTAAGGAGTTTTGTTTTCCTCTAAATAACCACATGTGTCACATTATTATTATAGCTCAGTTCATGGAAATATTGTTCTTAATAACATACACTAGTGTTAGCTCCATATCCTTAATTTGGGAATGCTTTGGAAACTTGGGAACCACAATGTAACTAATAAGATAATGCAACAAGTGATCATTCAAAGTGAGATTTCCAACAAAGAGTATATCTCGATTTTTGACAGAGTCAGACACTACCTTTTGCTTTCTATTTTATATTTCCCTATGAGAAAATCTACACATGGAATAGTACAGTTTCTTCCTATCAAACTCTTCCCATGGATAACGACGTCCATATCCGACTTCAGTGCCTTTGAAAGGTATAATAAGATATACTGAACTGAAAGTTCTCAAATCCATGACAATGTCTTGTCCTTTGACTGAGGAATACAACTTATTTTTCCTAACTTTTGGATTGAATTAAAATACCTTCTAAAGTTTAGGGTAATAGACATTTTGTTCCTCACAGAACTGATTGTTGACATATGTTTTCTTGCTTAGTGAGGCAAGACATGTTTCTGATCGATTTATTTAGTTACAGGTTTATTCTTTGCTCGCCATCTCAGCATTGTTGGAAAGAATCCCCAATGCCCATCATAATGGTTTCAAGAATATTCCATTTGATCAAAAACTTGACTTTATTGAATTATTAACAACTTCATACCATCTCGGTTTTGTGGAATAAATTCCAACACCAATTTATTGGTATGAATTTAACAAATTAACACAAGTGATAATGAGTGATATTTATTTCCATTTCCTTTTATTAACCAAACTACTTCCTCATGGAAGGTTGGTAAAGAATAAATAAATAAATAAAGCAATAAATTGTTAGTTGCAAAATTTGAATGACAGAAAGTAAATGTTAGTTTATGGAAATGTAAATGACAGAAAGTAAAAGTTAGTAGTTAGATCACTCATTATGACTGTATTTTTCCTTTTCACAAAGATACAATTTATGAATTAAATTGCCCATTGATTGAAGGTTTCTTTCTTTGTCAACAAATAAAATTTATTTGATATCACTTTACTATTTTACATTTGTATCTCTTTCAAAATTCAATTGCAGTATAGTATAGGGTTATGTCGAACCACAAGGAATTGCCTAATAGAACATTATATTATAAACATGTTATATTACTAATAAAGATTGAACATATTTTTGGTTGGTTTTGTTTATGAAATTTTAACATTCTAACAAGTAAACATAAACAACTAATATGTACAAATTCTGGAGGAGAAAATTTAGTTTGAATGATGGAAATATTTCTTAAAATGTTTCTATGAAAAATGTTTATAAAATTTATGTGTTATACTTTGTTTATTCCAAACATCAGTTCATAAAATTTCAAACCTTGCAAACTATACTACTCATTAGAAAACTGCCACTCGACGAAATAAGTTGTCACGCCTTATTTCAGGCTCTATAAACATTGATTAGCCATGATTAAAAGTTGCTTAAAATGGATTCTTTGATTTGGAAAATGAACTAAGGTGTATTCTTACTTTTTAGTTCATTTTCAAGACTTTAAAATGAAGCATTTTGGATCTTGTAATCAAGTTTTAGGTGATCAAGCTAAAACTGCATTAAGCAATTTCTAAAGAAATGAAATTTCCAAAGTAATAACTTCAACATAATGAAACAAGAAATTACAAGAAATATTAGTGAGCCAAAAATTCAACTAAGATTTAGGAGAATTAGCCATCTTAATCCAAGGATTTAAGACACTTTACCATGTACAAATGAGATTGGAAAATGAATTTTTGCATCTCATTTGATTACTCCTTCTCCTTTTGAATTAAAGAGAAATTACAAATAAAAATTATCTAAACAACTTTGTAGTAGAAATTCTCCAAGAAATTAAAAAATCGAAAATGTAGAAGAAGAGAGAAATTCAGATGTGGAAGAGTGAATCTGTGAAGTTGATGAAGTAATGAATGTATGAATATTTTTTAGCCATGAAGTGCCTCCTATTTATAGCAGTTCCAAGACCCATCTAAATTGTTCCCTTCCACCGCTAAGCTGCTTACCAAACCATTCAGCATGGGTTTGGTCACTTGGCCAACCAGCTTAGTCACCTACCTGGGGCTGAGTCACCTAGGCTATGGTGAGCTACAGGACCCAACTATTGTGAGCTACTTCTGAAAAGCCTAAGGAGGGTTCTTAGGGTGAGGTCACGCATGAGGAAAACATTCTTGGGAGCTAAGTTAACTTTGGCCAACTTGCTGCGTGCACATCGCCAAGCATTTATGGGGCACCGCTGAGCTGCCTGCTAGAGCAGCTTGACCGCGCGTGATGTTGATGTGGCTTGGTGCTTGGTTCCACGTTGGGAGCTCTAGGTGCCACGCTAAGCTGGTGAATGGGAACTTAGTGTGCGCCATTGTTGAAATATTTTTACCGAGGTTGTTTCTCCCCTCTCAACAAATCATCCCCGGCAACGACGCCAATTTGTTGAAAGCGAGTTTTCGGTGTTGTTGAGATTTTTTTCCGTCAACAAATCGTCCTAACAGCAGTGCAATTTGTTGAAAGATTATTGCTCTATTTTTTGGTATGTTCTTTTTATTTGATTAAGTAAGTGAACTCGGTTTTATTCTTTGTTCGCCATCTCGGCTTTGTTAGAATAAATTCCAACACCAGTATAATTGTTTCAAGAATACTCCAATTACAACTTACTTTTAAATAATCATGTGAATAAGTCATTCCTTCTTTGCCCCATCTCGGCTTTGTTAGAATAAATTCAAACGTTGGTACAATGGTATCGAAGCAATAACCTATTACATAATTATTAAGTACCTTTGAATACCATATCGGTTTTGTGGAATAAATTTCAACACCGGTTTAATGGTATTCTAAAGTAAAAAAAGTGATGAATAGTTAGTTGTTAGAAACAAATAAATAAATAAAGAACAAAGGAATAATAAATTCAAGTGACCTTTATTTATTTACTCCCTTTCGGGTTCGTTTTATTAACAAACCAAACTTATTCCTTAAGGAAGGTTGGTATTAAAGAATAAATAAATTGGGGAATGTAAATAACAATAAATAAAAGTTAGTAAGTTAACTTCATCACTTTTATATATTAAAAGGTGTTTCAACAAATAAATTTATTGATAACACTTTACTATTTTACAATTTACACCTCTTTCAAGATTCAATTGTAGTATAGTATAGGGTTATGTCGAACCACAAGAAATTGCCTAACAAAATGAATCATATGAATATGTCAATGCACAAATAATGAGTAGACATGTTTTAGTTGTTTTTGGTTTGATGCACATAAAAACTTAACAAGAAATATAAACTAAATATTAACAAATTCTTGAGGAGACAAGATCATTTTGAATGATGAAAGTATTTCTCAACTTCTTATGTATTTGAACTACTTAGACAAGTTCTTATGTTTTACTTTCATTAACTCCAAACACCAAGTTCTAAAATCCTCCTTTTAGTGTATGTCCTAAAATGGTAGAATGATAATAACTTATATTTATTACTAAACAATATTACGTCCACAAGAGACTAGGTTGTCACACCCTAATCTTGGCTACTCTAATATTGAAGTAGTAATGAA
>NC_032014.1:17881711-17888127 GCF_001865875.1 Lupinus angustifolius
ACTTGAATGATTAAAATTCAAACTTTTAGAATATAAGAAGAAGTAGAAATTACATAACCATATTCACAAGAAATTGTTAGGAGCATGAGCCATCCATCCAAGGATTGGATGCTTTTGAGTTCCAAATGAGAGTACAAAATTGATTTTTGCATCTCATTTGCCTTCTCCTTTTCTCCTCTTGAATTCTAAACTGAAATTACAAACTTACTTGAAATAAAGCTCTAAAAACTAAGAAATGAAAAAAGAACTTCAGAAAAGAATTTCTAGTGAGAGACGTGTTAATTTCAAGTGGAATTGGTTCTTTTTGCTGGAATGAATTGATCCCTATTTATAGAATTCCTTTCTGGACCACTGTGTTGCTTGGCTGGACCGCTAAGCAGATGACCAAACCCTTCAGCATGGGTTTGGTCCCTTGATCAAGTAGCTTTGCCACCTCCTTATGCTTGACTCATCAAAGCTAGTTGTGGGCTACGAAACCAGATATTGTGAGCTACTTCTAAAACGCCTATAGTGGGCTACTTGAGGTGAGGTTATGGGTGACTTCAAGGTTGGCTTGATGGTTAAGTCAAGTCTGGGTGCACACCGCTTAGCGCACTTGTTTCACCGCTAAGCTGCTTATTCAGCAACTTTTGACCGTGCTAACTGGGACGTGGCCTGGTGCTTGCTGATCTGGTCAGGAGTCTGGTTCATTGTTGAGCTGCTTGGTTGGACCGCTAAGTTGCTTGTTTAGCAGCTTGGGCATGTGCCAAGCTTGTGTCTGATCGTGTCAAGCTAAATTCTGACCGTGCCAGGACTAGCCTGCTCCTAGGCTGAGCCGCCAAGCAGGTCCACTCAACTGCTTGGTTGAGCATCTTGGTTCAGGTCAGGCTGGTGTCCAGGTCAGCTTAGCGTGGCTTGGTCCACGCTTAGTTTCCTGGTTGACAACCTTGGTTTTTTACTTCTTTTTCTTTTTGACAATGAGTCTTTTTTTCCTTCTTTTCTTCTTTCTAATTCCTACAAAATACATTAAAAAAAAGAAATACAAACACAAATATACTAGATTGTGATATTTTATACAAACAGTATTGTTTTAAGTTGTTTTCTCTCAATTATGCTTAAGATAAGTGCCATAAAAGTGTATGAAATTTGTTTGTCCTCAAACAAAGGGTGAAAATTATCCGAAATCAATTTGTCTATAAAAATAATAATAATGATGATCAACATGATTTCAAATGTATAAGCATGTCAAAAAAATAGTTATCAATGAGATTTGTCATGATTTGTGAATTTTGACACATAATGCTTCAAACAGGAAATCAATGCTTTTGCTTATAAAATTGTGTAATAGTTTACCTAAGCAAATGTTTTTCTAACCAAAAAGTGTTTCTTTGCACACAAGTTCAAAGTTGGAACTTTTGAAGGGGAAGTGTTTCACTCAAATTTTCAAACATTTGTTTGTAATCATTTGAACTTGTTCTTTGTCTCACCTATTCTCTTAAATTACATAATTACTCAAAGATCACTAAGGTCTTCTTTTAGATTGTAATGAGGCTTGGTTTGGATAATGGTTTTTATAGATTTTCAAGTCTTAGTTAAAAAGAGAGCATTTTCGAAATTTTTCTCAATGGAATACTTTACTCTTCTTTTTTCCATTATTTTTCCCAACCTCTCTAACTTTTTGAACCTTGGCTTCTATTTTTCTCAATCTCTTTTTGTATTCTTTTTCATTTGTAAAGAGATTGATTTTTTCTTTTTCTTTTGAGAAGCAAAGTCCACCAATTTTTCCCTCAACTTAACCCTTTCAAACTACTCTTTAAAAATTTAATGCTCTCTTAGAACATTTTTTTTTAATTCGGTTTCATGCTATAGTTTGAAAAAACAAATATTTCATTTGTTGGGCTCAAAGGGGCTTACAAAGGATGTTCCTAAGTTGGTGTGGACTTTTTGGCCTTTCGTTCTACTAATCAAAGAACATGCCTGGATCATTTCTCATTATTCTTATGCAATTAAGAGATTTAAAGACTCAAACAAGTTTAATTAGACAAATCAAATGTTGATTCTCACTCATGTGTTTGGCTCACTCCCTCACTTGGTTTGGATTCACACTTTTTAATAGAAAAATGTTTGCAAAGATCTTGTTACATAAAATTGAATTTTTAATTTGCATAAATTTTCAAGTTATGACATTAGATGACTTTTTTCACAAAAGTTTAGCATATATCTCATTTTTCTCAATCAAAGCTTAATTTTATAGTATGCTTAACATTTTCTAATCATGTGATCATGCTTCAAAAATTTTGTTTTAGCCATTTTGTTTTCGGTTTTGAAATTTGTTTTGAGTTTTTGTACAAACAAATTTACTTTTTACATTTTTACACAATCTAGACAAGAAAACAAAAAAAAATTAAATCACATCAAGTCTTGTACTTGATGTGATTTAAAAATTAGGGATCTACTTGATGTGATTTAAAAATTTGTTTAGTTTTTCTAAAAATAAAAATATAAAATTAACATTACTAACAAAAAGACACTCTATTAATTGTAACTTGCTCATAACATAAATTTAAAACATAATGGGAAATGACATAAAGAAATGCAACATAACATGAGATTTGAAAGTTTTAGGGAAAAGAAACAACCGGAAAAGCTTTTTCTCATGCTTCATCATCTTCCTTTTCTTCCTCTTCACTTGTGTCTTGGGACCTCCCCTCCGGCCACTTAGTCATTGCTACGAATTCTTCATAGGATCCTCCCTTGAAATTACGTTTCTTCCCAAAAATACTATGCAAACTTTTGTAGATGCCCTTAAGCCCACGGTAGCATGCCTTTTGTTGCAAATTTTGCATGTGTTGTTCCTTTATTATGGCATCTACCTTAGAACTCATGGTTTTCCCATATCAACTTGATTGCGTTGAGTTTAAGTCACCAAATTTCTTTCTAATCTTGGTTTGAGCTTGGGAAAGGGTTTTCTCTTTGCATTTTTTGGTGACATAAGCTTGATTGATTTCGGATTTGAGAGCCATCATTTCTTTGTTGGGTCCAGGCATATTTTGAAATTTGCACAAGTCAGTGATAAAAGATGGAAGAATAATTGCATGGATACCTTTGTTGATGCAATCCCAAATAGCATCTGAGATCACTGCGACAATTTGATGGACTCTTCATCATAAATGGAGCTAATTAGCTTTGCTTTATGAAGAGGGATGTCTGAAACATGTGAGGAAGGCCATATGTTGGAGAGTATGAAGCTTGCCCACATTTGGGTTTGTTGTGTCATGCAAAATTTGAAAATGGGCCCAAACACGTTGAGCTCCAAGTCCTCCAAACATAGACTTTTTCTCACATATTCTTCTTCATGACTTTCTTCCTCACCCAATTAGGATGCATTGAGCTTCGTTTGGAAGTCACACAACTCATGTCCTTCACTTGGTGGACTCTATGGGTTACCCAAGTACTCATTGATTACATGCTTGTTGTAGAAAACTTGAGTCTCATTTACCCAAGTGTAGCGGTTTCTCCTTGCCTCACTTGATGTAATTGCGTTGGCAAAAAATTGTTTGACCACATGCAAAGAAAAAAATTTCTTTGGTTGAGCAATTTTTGCCAACCATATTTTTCTATGATGACAAGAAAACCTCCAAAGTCATCTTCACTCAAGTTGACAATTTTTTTCTAAAGTGATAGCATTCTTGAGTGTGATTTCTTTGAATTTTTCCTTAGCATCATTGGAGACAAATTTGAAGTTTTTGTCCTCCCTTGCAACTTCCTTTCCTCTCCTTGATGAACTTCGGAAATTCATGATGAAGGTAAAGAGAAAACTTGAAATGTTGAGAGAAAAAGTTTTTGAGTTAAGATGAGTTTGCAAATTTTGCTTGATGCTTTGTGTGTCAAGAATGGGTGTTTATATAGGAGTTGGAAGTCCTTTGTCAAGGTCCTGGGTCAAGAAATGTCGGTCAAAAATATAAGAAAAACTCCTATTTTGAGGAATTTTCAGTTCCAAGGCATATGGCCTGGTCAGACCTGCGCTGAGCACATGGTCCCCATGCTAAGTGGTGGGTAAGTGGTCCAGACTTGACCAAGTAATGAGCCTTGACCAAGACTTTGACTATGTTTTGGGCCCCTTTTTTATTTTTGATTTTTGTGTATTTGGCATAATAACCCATTTTTTAAAACAAAATTTTTCTCTTGTTCTAAAAATTATTTTCCGAGTTTTGACCCCTAAAAAGTTTTTACTTATAAACACAAACAAAATTAGAATGAGGATAAAGTGTAGAAAAAGGAATAAACATATTATATATCAAAATATAATGGGTTGCCTCCTAGCAAGCGCTTCTATAATGTCATTAGCTTGACATCAGTTACCAACAAATTTTATTCCTTCTGCTGCCCCGATGGTCCGGATTCACCCCTCAGGTTTGCATGGCCATGTTCTCTAGGGTTTATTTATGTGTTAGCTGAAAATGTTGATTTTTCATTTTCAGCTATTTGTTTGGCCAGCTGTCTAATTTGTATTTCCATATTCCTTAGAGAAGCATCAGTGTTTTTCTAATTTGCATGGTCATTTGCATAAACTGGTTCGAAGTATCTTCCATTTTGATGTTTTTTTCCTGAGTTGGATGCTGAAACTGATTATTCTAGGGGTAGAAGTTTTGTCTCTGAGGAAGCTCTTGCCTCCAAGGTTGATTCTTTTGAAATTGATTATTACCCCCTTGAGGGTAATTACCTTGAAAATTTTGCCTTGGAGTGTTCCCAACAAAAGGCACTTCCTCATTATGGCAGACATTGGCATCATGATCCTTATTGCAGTTGTCACACCTATAAATCTGCTTCTTTGAGGTTTCCCGTAACTGTTTTGGTAGATCATTGAGTTTCTGGGTCACCTCTTCTAATTTTTGTTGAAGCAGTTTATGTTGGGCCAAAACGGCATCAGCTGAGTTCGGTTCAAGCATTCCACCTTAACTAGGTGGTGGCCTTCGTTGGTGTTGACTTTTCTAATCGTTTAATGGCATGGGTTTGATAATGTCAATTGCTTCCTGTGGAGGTTTGGCCATTAATTGTCCGCCTGCAGTTGCATTTAATATCCATTTATGCTACTGCTGAAGTCCATTGACAAATATATGAATCTAGGTTTGCACGTCGAATCCATGGTTTGGGAATTTTCTGAGCATAGATTTAAATCTATCCCATGCCTCGCATAGGCTTTCCCCAGAAGGCTGGATAAAGATGGAGATCGCAGTTTTCAAGTCCATAAATTTTCCTTGCAGAAAATATCTAGACATAAATTTTTCTTCCACCAGAATCTAGTTATTCTACATATGTTGTGGGAGATCGAGGAACCACTCTTTGGCTTTTCCGATTAATGTTAACGGATATAGCCTTAGAAAGATGGTCTCCTCCTCGGACTCAAAGATCCCAACAGTACCAACCAACTCATAAAATTTAGTGAGATGGTTCTATGGATCTTCATGATCTAATCCAGCAAAAGGGTTGGCGTACATGAGTTGTACTGACCCTGTTTTCATTTTCGTCGGCCTTTGAGAGCCGGAAGATCTCCCGATTCTAATCATGTTTCTGGGGTTGAAGCTGACAAATCCTCCTATGTTGTTCTGATTCTCTGCCCTGGACTCATGATTGTCTGCCATTTCTATTCTATTTTCTTGTAAAATAGTTTTTGCTTTACGTGCCTTCTTTTGTGCTCTTTTCTATTTCTTGAGAGTTTTCTCTATTTCAGGATCAAGAGAAAATTCAAGTTATTTATTCCTGCTCATACACAGAAAAAGGTTCTTCTGTCTATTTTCCAAGAAGAATTAGTGGATAAATAATGTACACATTTAATAATTCACATTTTTGTACAAGGCTAAATACAATTTGTACAAAAGAAAAAATAAGTTTATGCGCAATTATTTGATACATGACATATAAATATGAAATGTTCTATTATTAAAGCAATACCCTGGCAACACTGCCAATTTTTTGAAAGATTTTTACCGAGTTTGTTTTTCCCCTCTAAACAAATCGTCCCCGGCAACGGCGCCAATTTGTTGAAAGCGCTTTTTCGGTGTTGTTGAGAGTTTTTCCCCTTAAAAAGTCGTCCTGACAACAGTGCCAATTTGTTGAAAGGTTATTGCTCTCTTTTTCGGTATCTTCTTTTTATTTGATTAAGTAAGTGAACTCGATTTTATTCTTTGTTCGCCATCTCGGCTTTGTTAGAAAAATTCCAACGCCGCTATAATGGTTTCAAGAATATTCTAGTTTCAACTTACTTTTTAATAATCATGTGAATAAGTCATTCCTTCTTTGCCCCATCTCGGCTTTGTTAAAATAAATTCTAACGCTGGTACAATGGTATCGAAGCAATCCCCTATTACATAATTATTAAGTACCATTGAATATCATCTCGGTTTTGTGGAATAAATTCCAACACCGGTTTAATGGTA
>NC_032014.1:17888227-17896229 GCF_001865875.1 Lupinus angustifolius
ATAGTTAGTTGTTAGATACAAATAAATAAATAAAGAACAAAAGAATAATAAATTTAAGTGACCTTTATTTATTTACTCCCTTTCGGGTTCGTTTTATTAACAAACCAAACTTCTTCCTTAAGGAAGGTTGGTATTAAAGAATAAATAAATTGCGGAAAATATATAACAATAAATAAAAGTTAGTCAGTTAGCTTCATCACTTTTGTATATTAAAAGGTGTTTTCAACAAATAAATTTATTGATAACACTTTACTATTTTACAATTTACACCTCTTTCAAGATTCAATTATAGTATAGTATAGGGTTATGTCGAACCATAAGCAATTCCCTAATAGAATGAATCTCATATATATGTCAATGCACAAATAATCAGTTTAATCATATTTTGGTTGGTTTTGTTGAATTGAATATAAACAATTAAAAATAAACATAAAACTAAATATTAACAAATTCTTGAGGAGACAATATCATTTTGAATAAGGAAAATATAATTCTCAACTTCTTGTGAGTTTGAACTACTTAGACAAGTTCTTATATTTTACTTTGATTAACTCCAAATACCAAGTTCTGAAATCCTCCTTTTAGTGTATATCCTAAAACGGTAGAATGATAATCACTTACATTTATTACTAAAAAATATTACGTCCACAAGAGACTAGGTTGTCATACCCTAATCTTGGCTACTCTAATATTGAAGTAGTAATGAATATAAGATCTTAAGAAAAGTATGCTTAACTTGGCAAATAAACTAAGTAGTACATTTATTTCTTAGTTTATTTGTTAAGTGTTTAAGACAAGTAATTTTTATGACTTGAAATCATTGTTTAGGTGATCCATCTAAAAAGAGCATTAAGTACTTCTCAAAAAAATAAAATTAACCCAAGCACCTACTTGAATGATTAAATTCAAACTTTTAAAATATAAGAAGGAGTAGAAATTACATAACCATTTTCAAAAGAAATTGTTAGGAGAATGAGTCATCCATCCAAGGATTGGATGCTTTTGAGTTCCAAATCAGAGTACAAAATTGATTTTTGCATCTCATTTGCCTTCTCCTTTTCTCCTCTTGAATTCTAAACTGAAATTACAAACTTACTTGAAATAAAGCTCTAAAAACTAAGAAATGAAGAAAGAACTTCAGAAAAGAATTTCTAGTGAGAGACTTGTTAATTTCAAGTGGAATTGGTTCTTTTTGCTCGAATGAATTGATCCATATTTGTAGAATTCCTTTCTGGACTGCTGAGCTGCTTGGCTGGACTGCTAAGCAGCTGACCAAACTCTTCAGCATGGGTTTGGTCTCTTGATCAAGTAGCTTTGTCACCTCCTTATGCTTGACTCATCAAAGCTAGTTGTCGGCTATGAAACCAGCTATTGTGAGCTATTTCTGAAAAGCCTACGGTAGGCTACTTGAGGTGAGGTCATGGGTGACTTCATGGTTTGCTTGATGGTTAAGTCAAGTCTAGGTGCACACCGTTTAGCGCACCTGTTTGACCGCTAAGCTGCTTGTTCAACAGCTTTTGACCGTTCTGACTGGGACATGGCTTGGTGCTTGCTGATCTGGTCAGGAGTATGGTTCTCCACTGAGCTGCTTGGTTGGACCGCTAAGCTGCTTGTTCAGCAGCGTGGGCATGTGCAAGCTTGTGTGTGGCCGTGTCAAGTTGAATTCTGACCATGCTAGGATTAGTATGGTCCTAGGCTGACTGGCCAAGTAGGTCCGTTTAGTTGCTTGGTTGAGCAGTTTGGTCCAGGTCAGGCTGGTGCCAGGTTAAGCTGGTGTCCAGGTCAGCTTAGCTGCCTGGTTGAGCACCTTGGTTTTTTACTTCTTTTTCTTTTTGACCATGAGTCTTTTTTTTTCTTATTTTCTTCTTTCTAATTCCTAAAAAATACATAAAAAAAAAGAAATACAAACACAAACAAACTAGATTGTGATATTTTATACAAAAAGTACTGTTTTAAATTGGTTTTTCTCAATTATGCTTAAGATAAGTGCCATAAAAGTGTATGATATTTAGGTATGTTTGGCACTTACCAGCCATGCGTGTGGTGGCTTGTACAAAGCTTGTGTTCTGACCGTGCTTAGTTGAGTCTGACCATGCCAAGTTGGTGTCCAGGTCACGCTGGGCGTGCATCTGGTCCAAGGTAAGCTGCTTAGTGAGCAGCTTCATGTTGACTTCATGCTTTCTACATGGCCAAGTTTTGTTGAGTCAATGCTTAATGCTAAGCACACAGCTTGCCACACTAAGCTTAAGCATGTCATATATGGATCATTTTGGCCTATTTTGAGCATTTTGCTTGCACTTGAATATTCCATCTCTTTTCTACCTAAATCCTACAAAATGAAGTAGAAAAGAAATACACAAAGCATATATACAAGATTGTGATATTTTATCCAAAAAGTGTTGAATTAAGTTTGTTTTCTCAATTTTGCCAAGGATAAGTAACATAAAAAGTGTACGAAATTTAGGCATTTTTGGCACTTATCAACTCCCCCCAACTTAAGACTTTGTTTGTCCTCAAACAATTGGTAAAGCACATCTGAATTAAAGACTTGGCTAATTTTTCAAGATATGATTGACATTATTTCAAATTTGCTTAAGCATAAAAAAATATTTTCAATGAGATTTTTCATGATTTGTGAATTTTTTTACCCATAATGCTTCAACAAAAAATGTATGCTTTTGTTCATCAAAAGTGTGTAACAATTTACCTAAGCAAATATTTTTCAATCAAAAAGTGTTTTTGCACACAAGTTCAAAATTGGAACTTTTTCAAAGGGTAACTGTTTCACTCAAATTTTTTCAACCATTTGATTATAGTAATTTGAACTTGTTCTTTGTGTCACCTATTCCCTTATTCATGGTTTTTCTAGATAATCAAGTTAAGTTCAAGTAAAAAGAGAGCATTTTGTAAAATTTTCTCGATAAAGCACTTCACTCTACTTTTGTCCATAATTTTCTTTTCCAACCTCTTAGTTTTTTGAACTTTGGCTCTTTTTTTTTCTTTTCTTTGTATTTCTCAATCTCTTTTTGATTTTCACTTTCTTTTACAACTTTTGTTGTTTTTGTAAAGAGATTGAGAAAAAAAATTCCTTTTCTCTTTAAGAAGCCAAGTCCACCAGTTTCCCCCTAACTTGATTCTTTCAAACACCCTTTTAAAAATTAATGCTCTCTTTTTAGAATATTGTTTTCAATTTCGGTTTGTGGGATAATTTGAAAAAAAAAATGTTTTACTTTGTTTGGCTCCAAGGGGTTATCAAAGGATAATCGTAATTTTTGGTTTAGACTTTTTGGCCATTTGGTTCAACTAAAGAAATAACATGACTTGATCACTTCCTATCAATCTTATGCAATTAAGAGATTTAAAGATTCAAACAAGTTTAATTAGACAAATCAAATGGTGATTTATAATTTGATCCTCGCGTGTTTGGCTCACTCCCTCACTTCGCTTAGATTTACACTTTTTGATTTAAAAAATGTTTGCAAACATCACGTTACACAAATTTAAATTTCATTTGCAAAAAATTTCAAGTTATGAAACTATGTGATGTTTTCACATACAGTTTAGCATATATCTCATTTTTCTCAATAAAAGCTTAAGTCAAAATATGCTTAGCAATTTCTTAATCATGCAATAATGCCAAAATTGTTTTATTTAGCCACTTTGATTTAGGTTTTGAAATTTTTTGAGTTTATGGACAACCAAATTACTTTTTAAATAACTATACAATCTTATACACCATAGTAACTTTCTTTAAAAAATTACATATGCATTAAACCATGTTCCCTGTCTTTAAAGGATGGCTTGTCCTTAAGCCAATGGAAAAATTGGTTATAAGGAGATATTTGATGCATATGAAATTTTTAAAAGAATGACATATTACTTTTGAACACAACACCTATATAACATAACATAAAATTTAAAACAACATACCAAATATAGTACCAACTTAAATTAAAATAACAAAAATAGTAGCAACTTAATACAACATAACAAATATTAGATATGCAGAATAAAGATAAATAACTTAGAAATTCATGTAAGGAAAAAGAGAAAACCAGAAAGAGCTTTCTAATCCTCCTCTTCTTCCTCCTCACTTGAGTCTTGTGATCTTCCTTCGGACCACTTTGTGCTTGCCACAAATTCCTCATAGGATCCTCCTTTGAAGTTGGATTTCTTTCCAAAGATGATATGCAAGCTATTGTAAATCCCTTCGATTCTTCAATAGCATGCCTTTTGTTGTAGATTTTGCATTTGTTGTGAGATGCTTTTCTCCTTGCAGTAAGTGCTTATATATGCTGCATTGATTTTTGTCTTCAACGTCATGACTGAAATGGAAAATAGTCAAAGGATACCATTATAACCGACCCACGAAGTTTTGATGAAGACAAGGTCTTATATGGTGGTGCAACGGTTTCAAGAAGGAAGTTTATGTCTAGGATTATTGGAAGTGTGTTTGTTACTGAATTACATTTCTAATGATGAAGAAAAATCTCCTAGAACAACCGGGAGGTCTGGATATAGTTTGTAGGTGGACCCGCAAACGAACCAGGATAAAAATCCTCGAGCACATTTCCTTTTTACCTATCTCTTTACATTTCTGTCTTTACTACATTCTATTATGAAATTGCATTCTATGATTAATTGCTAACTTGTGTTCATCATTGTTTTACAAAGCAAGAAAATTGTTTTCAAAGAGTAATCAACTAGTATAGTCGATTAACATAATGACCATAATCGATTTACAGAACTGTCCTTAATTGATTAACCATGTTGATAATCGATTAACTGCAACAACTTTGTATTATGCGTAAATATTGGAAAAGTAGGATTAGTGATCCACTATACATATTCACCCTCCCCCCTCTAGGTGTAATAGTACCTCACTGATACCCAACTGTGACCTCCTTCTAAGGTCTAGGTACTTGTTGATACTTGCAAAAGTCAGTGATAAACGAAGGCAGAATCATTGAAAGAGCACATCTCATGATGCAATCATGAATACCATCGGAGATGACTACAATAGTGTCGATGGAGTCTTCATCATATATAGAACTGAAGAGCTTTGTCTTGGAGATTTGTAAATCAGAGACATGTGAGGAAGGTCTTATGTTGGACAACACAAGAATGGACCAACTTTGTGAAATTTGGGTCATACAAAACCTGAACACTAGCCCACTGATTGAGCTCCAAACCTTCCAAACATAAGCTTTTTCTAACATAAGCTTCATCATGTCCTTTTCCTTCCCCCGAATAGGTAACACTTAATTTCAATTGATAGGTGCACAAGTCATGATCAATTATTGATGATGGGTTCCATGGGTTGCCCATGTAGTCATTTATCATGTATCTGGCATAATAAACTTGGGTCTCATTCACCCATGTATACTGATTCATCCTGCCTCACTTGAAACAATGGAGTTGGCATAAAATTGCTTCACCACATCCAATGAGAACATCTTCTTGCATTGGGTAAGCTTTTTCCAACTGTACCTCTCCACTATGAAAGTGAACCCTCCAAATTCATCTTCATCCAAATTGACAATTTTCTCCAAAGTGGTTTTACTTTTTTGAGTTATTTCCTTGGACTTTTTCTTGGCATCTTTTGAAGCATATTTGGTGCTCTGTTCCTCATTAATGACTTCCTTTCCTCACCTTGATGAACTCATGATGATGAAGACCTTGAGAGCTTTTAGGCAAAATAAAAGCTTTTTTATTTTGAGAGAATTTGAAAATGCCTTGGTGCTTTCAAAATCAGAACTTTGAGGGGTTTAAAAAGAGTGGGATTCTTGGTCAAAAGTTGATTTATTCGAAGGGAAATCCTCTTTTGAGGAGATTTTTGTCCCCTTCGCCACATGGCTTGCGTCATCAAGGCGCTGAGCACCAGGTCACCAACGTTGGGCGGTGGGTCTTTTGTAAAAGCTTGACCGAGTTTGGTTGAGTTATGGCCATGACTTGGCCTTGTTTTGGGCCCTTTTTGAGTTTTTGCGAGATTTTGACTTGGCCCAACATACCATTCTTGAATTTTTATATTTTCCCATTCTTTTTTTAATTTTATAACTTATTTCCTAAAAACTCAAAAAAATTATATTTTCAAAGAAAAAATAATTTTAACTTTGATGATACAAATTGTTCTTCTTTTTGTCAAAAAATAAAATAAACAAGAGAAGAAAGAAATGAAGGGGAAAACATATTATATATTCAAAAGGTATTGGGTTGCCTCCCATCAAGTGCTCTTTTAATGTCAATAGCTTCACGCATGTTACCTACTTAACCAGAATTTGCCATCTTCTTTCTACTACTCAAATGAGCTTGGTTCATCCCTTAGGGCAGCATTGCAGTGCTCCCTTGAATTGACTTCTATATTAGCTGAAAATGTTGATTTCTGATTTACAGCTAATTCCTCTGGGCTTTCTTTATCTTTCGTAAAGTTTTTTCAAGTTATGGGTTGAAAGAAAACTCTACCTATTTATTCCTGCAATGCATGCATCAAAGGAAATGTCTCTATTTTTTCACAAGAAGGTTAGTGATTTAAGAATAGACAATATTTATAATTACAAATTCAAATTAATTTATACAAAAAGTGAAAAATATTTTTATACAAGATTATTAATAATATAACACAGTAACTAATAATTTCTATTATCTAGCAATTCTCTGGCAACTATGCCAATTTGTTGAAAGATGTTTTCTTGCTTGGTGAGGAAAGACATGTTTCTGATCGATTTAGTTAGTTACAGGTTTCGTCTTTGCTCGTCATCTCAGTTTTGTTGAGAAGAATTCCCAACGTCGGCATAATGGTTTCAAGAATATTCCATTTGATCAAGAACTTGACTTTATTGAATTATTAACAACTTCATACCATCTCGGTTTTGTGAAGTAAATTCCTACACTGGTTTACTGGTATGAATTTAACAAATTAACACAAGTGATAATGAGTGATATTTATTTTCATTTCCTTTTATTAACCAAATTAGTTCCTCATGGAAGGTTGGTAAAGAATAAATAAATAAAGTAATAAAATGTTAGTTGCTGATAAGTGTCAAACATACCTAAATTTCATACACTTTTATGACACTTATCTTAAGCATAATTAAGAAAAACCAATTTAAAACAATACTTTTTTGTTTGTATTTCTTTTTTATGTATTTTGTAGGATTTAGAAAGAAGAAAAGAAGAGAGTAAAAAGACTCATGGCCAAAAAGAAAAAGAAGTCAAAATCAAGGTGCTCAAGCAGGCAGCTGAGCATGGACTAAGCCACGCTAAGCTGACCTGGACCAAGCTGCTCAAGCAAGCACCTGAGTGGACCTGCTTGACCGCTCAGCCTAGCACCAGACTAGTCCTGACACGGTCAGAACTCATGCTTGACACGGTGAGACACGAGCTTGGCACATACCCAAGCTGCTAAACGAGCAGCTTATCGATGCAACCAAGCAGCTTAGCAGAGAACCAAACTCATGCCCATATCAGCAAGCACCAGGCCACGTCCCAGTCAGCACGGTCAAAACTATTGAATAAGCACCTTAGCGGTGAAACAGGTGTGCTAAGCGGTGTGCACCCAGACTTGACTTAGCCATCAAGCAAACCATGAAGTCACCAATGACCTCACCTCAAGTAGCCCACCATAGACTTTCCAGAGTAGCTCACCATAGCTGGTTTCATAGCTCACAACTAGCTTTGATGAGTCAAGCATAAGGAGGCTACTTGATCAAGTGACCAAACCCATGCTGAAGGGTTTGGTCAGCTGCTGAGCGGTGCTAACAAGCAGCTCAACGGCTCCAGTCACATTTCATTCGAAAAGAGAGAATCAATATCTCACATATCATTCACATATTGGCTGGAAATTCTTCCCTGGAGTTCTCTCTTCTTGTTTTTAGTTCATAGGAACTTTATTTAAGTAAGTTTTGTAATTTTACTTTATAATTCAAGAGGAGAAAGGAGAAGGCAAATGAGATGCAAAAATCAATTTTGTAATCTCATTTGGAACTCAAAGCATCCAATCCTT
>NC_032014.1:17896329-17985935 GCF_001865875.1 Lupinus angustifolius
ATACACTTAAAGGAGGATTTCAGACCTTGGTGTTTGGAGTTAATCAAAGTAAAACATAAGAACTTGTCTAAGTAGTTCAAATTCATAAGAAGTTGAGAAATATTTTTCATATTCAAAATGATCTTGTCTCCTCAAGAATTTGTTAATATTTAGTTTTATGTTTCTTTTTAATTGTTTATATGCAATTCAAAACAAAAACCATGAAAATATGTTTAACTCATTATTTTTGCATTGACATATTTATATGATTCATTCTATTAGGCAATTCCTTGTGGTTCGACATAACCATATATTATACTACAATTGAATCTTGAAAGAGGTGTAAATTGTAAAATAGTAAAGTGTTATCAATAAATTTATTTGTTGAAAACACCTTTTAATATACAAAAGTGATGAAGCTAACTAACTACCTTTTATTTATTGTTATTTACATTCCACCATTTATTTATTCTTTAATACCAACCTTCCTTAAGGAAGAAGTTTGGTTTGTTAATAAAAGGATCCCGAAAGGGAGTAAATAAATAAAGGTCACTTAAATTTATTATTCTTTTGTTCTTTACTTATTTATTTGTTTCTAACAACTAACTATTCATCACTTTTTTACATTAGGATACCATTAAACCAGTGTTGGAATTTATTCCACAAAACTAGATGGTATTCAAAGGTACTTAATAATTATGTAATAGGGGATTGCTTTGATGCCATTGTACCGGCATTAGAATTTATCCTAACAAAGCCGAGATGGGGCAAAGAAGGAATAACTTATTCACATGATTATTAAGAAGTAAGTTGTAAGTGGAGTATTCTTGAAACCATTATACCGGCGTTGGAATTTATTTCAACAAAGCCGTGATGGAGAACAAAGAATAAAACCGAGTACACTTACTTAACAAAATAAAAAGAGAACACACAAAAGAGGAAATTCCAATTTCAACAGATTGGCACCATTGTCGGGACGATTTGTTGAGAGGGGAAATCCTCAACATAAATCTTACAACAGTTGCAAAATTTAAATGATAGAAAGTAAATGTTAGTTTGCAGAAATGTAAATGACAGAAATTGAAAGTTAGTAGTTAGATCACTCATTATGAGTGTGTATTTTTCC
Organism: Lupinus angustifolius; assembly: GCF_001865875.1. NCBI lineage: Eukaryota > Viridiplantae > Streptophyta > Magnoliopsida > Fabales > Fabaceae > Lupinus > Lupinus angustifolius. The sequence continues at coordinate 17,897,435 of NC_032014.1, forward strand.
TTTTCACAAATATACAATTTATGAAATAAATTGCTCATTGATTCAAGGTTTCTTTCTTAGTCAACAAATAAAATTTATTTGATAACACTTTACTATTTTACATTTGTATCTCTTTCAAGATTCAATTGTAGTATAGTATAGGGTTATGTCGAACCACAAGGAATTGCCTAATAGAATATTTATTATAAACATGTTATATTACTAATAAAGATTCAACATATTTTTGGTTAGTTTTGTTTATGAAATTTTAACAAGTAAACATAAACAACTAATATGAACAAATTCTTTAGGAAAAATTTAGTTTGAATGATGGAAATATTTCTTAAAATGTTTCTCGAAAAATGTTTATAAAAGTTGTGTGTTATATTGTGGTTATTCCAAACATCAGTTCATAAAATATCCCCCACTCCCCCAGTGAGAAGACGTGATTTTCAAACCTTACAAACTATAATAATCAATTGAAAACTGTCACTCGATGCAATAAGTTGTCACGACTTATTTTAGGCTCCGTAAACATTGATTAGCCTTGATTACAAGTTTCTTAAAATGGATTCTTTGATTTGGAAAATGAACTAAGGTGTATTCCTACTTTTTAGTTCCTTTGTCAAGACTTTAAAAAGAAGAATTTTGGATCTTGAAATCAAGTTTTTGGTGATCAAGCTAAAACCGCATTAAGCATTGAAATTGCCAAAGTAGTAACGTCAATATAATTTAACATAATGAAACAAGAAATTATACGAAATATTAGTGAGCCAAAAATTTCAACTAAGATTCATGAGCATTAGCCATATTAATCCAAGGATTTAAGACACTTTACCATGCACAAATGAGATTGTAAAATAAATTTTTGCATCTCCTTTGATTACTCCTTCTCTTATTGAGTTGAAGAGAAATTATAAATAAGAATTACCTAAGCTTCTTTTCAATAGAAATTCTCCAAGAAATTACAAACAAGAAAATGTAGAAGAAGAGAGAAACCCGCTAAGTTGCTCCCTTCCACCGCTAAGTGGCTCCCTTCCACCGCTAAGTTGCTCCCTTCCACCGCTAAGTTGCTCCCTTCCACCGCTATGCTGCTCCTTTCCACCGCTAAGTTGCTGCCCAAACCCTTCAGCATGAGTTTGGTCACTTGGCCAAGCAGCTTAGTCACCTGATTGGGGTTGAGTCAACCAAGCTATGGTGAGCTACTTGGCCCAGCTATTGTGAGCTACTTCTGAAAAGCCTAAGGAGGCTAATTAGGGTGAGGTCATGCATGAAGCAAGCATGCTTGGGTGCTACGTTAATTTTGGCCAACTTGTAGAGTGCATGTCGCCAAGTGCATATGTGGCATCGCTGAGCTGCTTGCTTGAGTAGCTTGATCGTGTCTGATGTTGATATGGCTTGATGCTTGGTTCCACGTTGGGCTCTCCAGGTGCCATGCTAAGCTGCTGAATGATCACTTAACATGTGCCATGGGTGTGGTGGCATGTGTCAGGCTTGTGTTCTAGCCGTGCCTAGTTGAGTCTGACATTGCCAAGTTGGTGTCCAGGTCACGTTGGGCGTGCATTTGGTCAAGCTAAGATGCTTAGTGAGCAACTTCATGTTGACTTCAGGCTTTCCACACAGACCAAGTTTTTTTGAATTAATGCTTAAGGTTAAGCACACAACTTGCCACACTAAGCTTAAGCATGTCATGTATGGATCATTTTTGCCTATTTTGAGCACTTTGCTTGCATTTGAATATTCCATCTCTTTTCTACATAAATCTTACAAAATAAAGTAGAAAATAAATACACAAAGCATATATACAATATTGTGATAGTTTATCCAAAAAGTGTTGAATTAAGTTGGTTTTCTCAATTTTGCCAAGGATAAGTGCCATAAAAAGTGTATGAAATGTAGGCATTTTTGGCACTTATCACTCATAAAGGTTTTCATGCCTAAGGAGTGTAGGGAAATGAAAACCATCAAGTTCAAAAGAGTATAACATACTATTTTAGGAGAAATCAGTGACCTCAAAAGGAAAACAATTGTGAACACAATGTGTTGCTCTTCGTTTGCAAGAAATGTAGCCAAATCCAACGAGTTAGCCTCATAAGCAGTTTGTTCACTCCTTTGAGAAGCATCGGAGTTTTGCTTCTTGGTTCTTGATGAAGAATCCATAAAAATGAAGGATTGAAATTTCTAGGTTTTGGAAAGTTTTGAAATTTACGGTTTTTGGTTGGGTGCTCTAAACTCGAAAATAGTGGTTGGGATGACTTAAGAATTGAAAATGTGATACAAATAATCACAAAATTCAAGTAAAATGCGCAAGAAATGAGATTTTGAAGTAGAGGGGGGTTCCACCTGTGGAGAGTGAGGAACAAAGTGAAGATGTCTAAAAATGAAAAGACATATTTAAAGAAACCAAAGTAATCAGTTACGAACTGAATGAATATTCTGTTTTTTTTAGAAATACAACTCAACTAATCGGTTACTCTCTAAAGTTATCAGTTATCTAATGTCTCAGCCAAATCCAGTAATCGATTAATGTCCTCAGATATTGAATCCTTCAGGCATCTCAATTCCTAGTAATCAGTTACTCTACCAAGTAATTGGTTAATCACCCCAAGAGATGAAAAATGAAGAATTTAAACACATTAGAGAACACAAAGGCATGCAATAAATATCATGAAGCAATCATGTATGAATATAAACATGTTAAGACAAGTCAGATTCATCTAAAATGTCTAGTTCTCTTCTAATTTTATAAAGAGATTCTTTTGCTAAAGCCTTAGTGAATATGTCTCCAAGTTGGTCATGAGTATCAACAAACTCGAAGAATACATCTTTCTTTTGGACATGCTCCCTTAAGAAGTGAGATCTTATATCAATGTGTTTGGTGCTAAAATGCATTACTAGATTCTTTGTGAGGTTTATGGCACCAGTGTTATCACATTTCAAAGGAATGTTTCCCACGTCCAAACCATAATCACTCAATTTTTGTTTGAACCATAACACTTGAGCATAATAACTACCTGATGCAAATACTCTGCCTCAGCAATACTTAGAGTAGCACATACATATTTCTTGCATGCCCATGAGACTAAAGCATTTCCAAAGATATGACAAGTACCACTAGTAATTTTCCTCTAAGTTTTGAAACCAGGAAAATCAGAATCAGAATATCCAACCAAGTCACACACACTTCCCTTAGGATACCATAATCCAACATTTTTCATTCCTTTCAAATATTTCATATTTCTTTTAACAATGACAAGATGTGACTCTTTGGATTTAGATTGATATTGTGCACATAAGCAAACAGTAAATATAATATCAGGACTACTAACAGTAAGAAAAAGAAGGAAATTGATCATACATTGATGCTTGCTTATATCTATGCATTTATTAGCCTCATTTGTATCGATATATGTGTTAGATCCCATAGGAGTGGAAATCTCTATGGATTCGTCTATTTCAAATATTTTAAGAAAATCCTTAGTATATTTGGATTGACTAACAAAGATACCATCCTCCATTTGTTTGATCTGAAGTCCGAGAAAGTAATTCAACATTCCCATCATGGACATCTCGAATTCACCTTGCACCATCTTACTAAATTCACTATACAATTCATCGTTAGTCGAACCAAAAATAATATCATCCACATACAATTGTGTTTGGTCCCATGGGGCTGTGCCACTCACCTAGAGCATAGTGAATAGGTGATACGGTACACAATCACCGCCGCTCAATAAACAAAGAAGAAACACAAATTTAATATTGTTTAATCAATTAAAGACAGACTTAATCAATTAATTCGATATGTTGTTAATCAATTAACTAACTACTTAATTTATTATGTAGTACAGTTTAAGTTAAAACAATTTTTTTTCAATCTTCCAGCATTACTAAGATTTAATCAAACTTACATGCACTTGTTACATACAGTTAAGAACAGTAAATTCACAATGCAGAATATGAAATCATCATAGAATTATATGCATGTGAAGTTAATTAAATCAAGTCATGCAGAAATGTAAAAAGGTAAGGGAAAAGAAGAATGAGACTCGACTTTTATCCAGGTTCGTTTGCAGGTCCACTTGCAAACTACATCGAGGAAAAAGAAATTGCAAGTTCTAATGATTTAAAGGAAAACAAGTCCAAAAACAAACAGACAAAAATCACGAGTTGGCTCTAAAGGCACTACTATCTTGGAGAGGATAGTAAAAATCAAGGAGAATGCAATTCTGAGTTCTCCTAAAAAAATTTGGTTAGTTTTTAATTTTATTTCTTTCAAAATTTTACACAAACTTCCTTAGAATGTTTTAAAAATGACTTGAGGACATGTCAAGAACTTAAGTTGGGGGGAGTGTGTATAACATTTTGAAAGAAATTCATTTTGGTATGTTTTTGAAAAACTTAGTGTATGTTTGTTTGCTTTATAGAGTGTTTACTTGCTTTAATGTTTTTAGTGTGTTTAAATTTTTGGGTTGTGTGTTTATTTTAGTTTCTTTTTGATAATTTGTTCAAAAAGTGAAATTGTTAAAACTAAACTTAGTAGATAACACAACTTGGCTTAATTTTAACAAGATCGATGACTTTGTAAATTAACATCCTAAGATGAAAATCTGAAATTTTTTATGAATAATTCATAATGTCATAACTTTGATAAAATGCAAACTCTTTGGAAACTCATTTATCATGAACTTGTGAATTTGTTTGAAAATCTAAGAGTTGTACATAAAGCAACCATGTGAGGGAGTGTAAGCCAAATACAATTATTATATGAGCGTAGTGAGAAAGTTTTTGGTTTTGCACAATTGATTTTTTCTGGATCTTTCTTTACTTGGTTGCACACAATTTAATAGGAAATGATCAAGGCAAGTTCTTTCAATTAGAATGAGGCACTTGACCAAAAATGACCAACCAAAAATAGGAACATCCTTTGTTAACCCCTTTGAGCCTTAAAAAGAAAAATTATATTTCAAACACAACCCTTGAGCCTAATATAGAAAAACAAAAATGAAATCTCCTATATTTTTTTCGAAGTAAAAAGAGAGCATTTTTCAAAAATAAGGTTCTTGAAAAAAATTAAGTTGGGGGGATTGGTTGGCCATGTAACGAAGTGTTCAAAAAAAATTCTCAATCTCTCTACAAAATCAAAAAATGTAATGAAATTCTCCAAAAACAAAAAGGAGTAAAAAGAGATTGAAAAAAATCAAGAAAAGTTACAACAAAAAGGTCAAGAAAAAGAATGAAGAAAGGAAGAAAAATAAGAAAGGTGAAAAGGTTTAAAAAGAGTATGTATTTAAAAAAGACAAATCAATTTTTGCTCTCTTTTAAATTTGGAAGTATTTTTGAATATCTTGGAAAACCAATTTTCTTTGATAGCTAGGCCTCATAACAACCTAAGGAAGACCTTAGTGATCCTTGAAAAATTTGTGCAATCAAAGTAAGTGTTGAGAAGAAAAACAAAATTAAATTCTTGCAAACCAAACAAGTTGAGTTTTGAGTGAAACACTTACCCATTTGGTTCCATTCTTGAACCATGTGTGATAATGCATCTCTTTGATTGATAACATTTTCTATAACTGAAGTGCTAAATGAATTTTTTTAAAACAGGTGTTTATGCTTAGTTTTAAACATTATGTGTTATACTCACATAACCATAAACGCGTCACATGAAGCTAAAAAGAATCATGCATAGTTTTGATCTTGTACAAGCTGAATTTTTAAAGCCAAGTAGTTGTTATTTTACCTTTGTTTGTGGACAAACAAATTGTAAGTTGGGGGAAGTTGATAAGTGTCCAAATGTACTTCTTTTCATACACTTTTTATGGCACTTATTTTGATTTATCAGGCTTAAAATCCAACTTATAACACACTTTTTAGATAAAATTCACGTGTTTAAATAATATAATTTTTTATCACCTCATGTCCAAGTGCCCTCTAATTTTGTAGGAAAAGTGTTAAAAAAAAAATTTTAAGATGCCCAAGAAATCAAGTCAAAGCTCTAGCCAAAAGCCTGAAAAGAATTGCTCAAAACACACAAGCTAAGCATGGCATGTTGTGTGTTTAGTTTGTAGCCAAAAAGATTTATTAGGCTTCAAGAAAGGTAGCTTACTTCACCATGAAGAAACCTAAGCTAAGTGAGCCAAGCAACTCGCAAAATCAAAAGCTTAGTTTACTTTGAAGAAATAATGGGAAAAAGTGCAATGCAACCAACCAAAATTAGCCCAACAATTATTGAAAAGGTTTCTTCAACTTGAAGAAAGGAGGTTGCCTCATGTTGAAGAAAGCTTGGCCAAACGCTTAGCACACATGGCTAGGTGCTAATGCGTAGGCCAACTTGGCCAAGACTTCACCATGCAGAAATCCTCTAAGCCACCAAAAATTTGTTAAGCCTGGACTTGAAGACCAAGTATATGACATCATGCATGACACAAGCCATGAAAAGCCAAGTAGGAAGTCTCAACATGCATGTGGCCTCGCCCACCATAGGTTGTCTAGCCTAGGTTAGACCATGGCAGGGTTAGAGCAGGCCATGGCAGGGTCAGAGCAGGTTAGGCTATGGCTAGAGCCTGCCAAGTTGGGTGCTAGGTGCCTGTGTTTAGACGTTGGGCACAAATATGCTTGGCCAGGACAGTCAGGTAGGCCATATGTGGCCATATTTTGTGTGTTTGGTTCACAAAAAGGCAGCAAGTAAGCCCCTCAAGCTGGCAGCTTAGCTCAATATGATCCAGCATCTTGCAAATAACTTAAACTTGAAGCAAAAAGTCCAGCTAAGTCTAGACATCAAAGCCCACCATAGCCCACCATGCTAAAAGGCTAGAAAGCATGACAAAGCAAGGGTAGGCATAGGCTAAAGGTGGCAAGTAGCTAGGCAGCAGCTTATGACACATGGAACAACCCCACCAAAGGGGTTTTCCTCATTTTACAAGTCCAATATGAAGGGCAAAGTGTTGGCCACTTTTCATATAAATAGGAGGCTTTGTTGCCCCATTAAAAAGACCATTCACATCACTTTTTCATCACTTTTCACACATTGTAAATATTTTGTAAATTCTTCTTCTTCCCATTTCGGTTCTCTCTTCTTTTAGAGTGTTCTTAGGTTGTTCTTAGGCTTTTAGTTTATAGAAATTCAAGGGGAATGGAGTTGGAAAATAAGGTGTAAAAACATGATTTTGTAACCTCTTTTGGAATCAAAAACATCTAATCTTTGGATATAAGGCTCATGCTCCTACATATTGAGTTGGATTATGTGTAATTTTATTTCTTCTCTTCTTTTGTATCATCTTTTGATTCAATACATTCAAGCTATTACTTTTGTTTAAGTTTTGATTCTTTATGAAGTTATTAATGCAGTTTTAGCTTGATCACCTAAAACCTGATTTAAAGATCCAAAAATGCTTCTTCTTAAAGTGTTGACAAGTGAACTAAAAAGTATAACCTACACCTTACTTCACTTGCCACATCAAGCGTCCATTTTAAGCAACTTATGTTCAAGGCTAAATGATGTTAATGGAGCCTGAAGTAGGGTGTGACAACATACTCCGACGAGTGTATTACATAAGAACATAGGAACATCCACTTGACCAACAATTAGGAAATGATCAAGGCAAGTTCTTTCAATTAGAATGAGCCACTTGACCAACAATGACCAACCAAACATAGGAACATCCTTTATTAACCCCTTTGAGCCTTAAAACGAAAATTTATTTTTCAAACACAACCAATGAGCCTAATATGGAAAAACAAAATTGAAATCTCCTATACTTTTCAAAGTAAAAAGAGAGCATTTTTCAAAAAGAAGGTTCATGAAAAAAATTAAGTTGGGGGGATTGATTGCCAATGTAACAAAGTGTTCCAGAAAAATTCTCAATCTATTTACAAAATAAAAAAATGTAAAGAAATGCTCGAAAAACAAAAAGAAGTAAAATGCGATTGAGAAATATAAAGAAAAGTTACAACAAAAAGGTCAAGAAAAAGAATGAAGAAAGGAAGAAAAAGAAGAAGGGAAGAAAAAGAAGAAAGGTGAAAAGGTTGAAAAAGAGTATGTATTTAAAAAAGACAAATCCATTTTTGCTCTCTTTTAACTTTGGAAGTATTTTTTAATATCTTGAAAAATTAATTTTCTTCTCACATGGCTATTATGAAGAAATATGAAAAACTTGGGTTAAAATACTATTCTGTTTTTAACTAGAGTTAATCAATTATTCTGAACCTTAATCGATTAACAGGTTTCATGAAGGATCGCTTTGATAATTGTGTGTATGATTGTGCATGCAAATCATGTATGTATGCAAGTAAGTCTCTTTTTTTAGATACGATTGATTTTAGCTTGTGAGACTTTCTTTGGGGTTCATCCTAGCCTAGACTCTTATTAAGAAAGCAACTTAAGACCAAATAAAGATATAAAAAATAATTAACCTCTAGATCTTCTTTTGAATGCTTTACCTTGTATAATCTTGAATTTTGACTTTATAGTTGATACTTAGTTGTTTGTTGATTTGCTCATCCTCTCAAGCTTGTCCTTGAACATTCACCATGTTGTCGCTCCTTTGTCTTTATCAATCTTTTGTCTTCATCAAACTATGTGTGTCATTTGTCTTCATCAAAACATATATGATGCATGCTTGCATCTTCAATTTCTCATTCATACATGCTTGCATCTTCAATATCCCCCTTTTGATGATGACAAACACTTCTTGACATTGGTTAACAAATTGTTGGATCTGACAATTCTTTGTTGGATCTGCTTGATGACAAACAACTATGTTTTGCCTTGTTCTTGTAAGTTAATGTGTGTTTCTCCCTTTTGCTCCCCCTCAATTTGAGCATTTGGTGATTTATTCTTTTTTGTTGCGGAAGCCTGAACTTATCTTATCTTGTAAGTCCTGCAAAACATAAACAACAACCTTTTTTCCCCTTTTGGCATGATTAAAAAGTAAAGTCATATCTGAAAGTATATTGTCAAAAAACGGACAAACAATGCAATTCTACTAGCATTAATCAATTAAAATAGTATTTAATCGATTAAGCCTTACTCAATTTTTCATAGAAATGCATTTTATATAATGGTTAATCAATTATGATCTCCTATTAATCGATTAAACCCATTTATATGGCAGAAAACAGTGCAGGCCACATGCTATTGGAAAAATGATATACACTTGGTTATTACTGGTTTCATGCACTTGTTTTTGTATAGTACCACTTGTTCTATATCACTTACGTACATTTCATGAAAATGTTTTCTTTACCACTTGTTGATACCTCTTGTTAATGACATTTATTTATGATGTCACTTTCAATACCACATGTTAATTGAAAATTGCATGCAATTACATCAATGCAAATAGATTTGAAAATTTCTAGCATTCATTCATCCATTGATCAAGTGATTTACAAAAGTAAAAAAGTCGTACATAATTCAATTTTAACAACACAAAACCAACATATTCATTCATAGCATGTTATGATTACATTGTTCAAGTTAAAGCACAAAAAACAAACTTAACAAGTTTGGAGATATTACAATGCAACACCAAAAGATTACACAAACCACAAAACTCCTAAAAATAGTACCTAATTAGGACACACTAGACATCCTAAGCTAGCTAGGACGTGGTTGCGGAAATCCACTGAAGGAACTAAACATAAAGTGAAGTTGCTCGAATCGATTATGATTCTCTTCATCTTGTCTTCAAAACTCCGCCATAATCCTATCATCCATAGATTGTATTTTAGGTACAACTTTTTGGTTCCTTGAGTCAATACGCTCATTAAGGCGTTGTTCCATGGCATCTAGATGAGCCAAACTAACTGGAGTTCCTTGAGGCAAATCAGATGCCTCGGCATTTTGATGTCCCTGGTTTTGCTCACCGTGCTCACCACCTTCTTCTTCAGACATTTCTAAATCCACTATGGTCCTATAATCCTCTTGATACATCCATTCACCTCCATATTTGTAAATACTCATCTTGTGAATGATGTTCTCGTGGACCTATGCTCTCTAGAACTTACAGCAATTATCTCCGAACCAGATGTGTCATTCTCTAAATGATCAATGACACGGGAGATAAATATTCCATAAGCCAACAACCTCGAAGAAGATGATGCAATACCATACATCATTTATCGTGCTAGCTAATCAATATTCCTTCTTTAATAGCAAACATAAGCTTCAAATATTTTAGGTTGCACATGATTAGTGTTGTGCTGAACTAATATGTAAGCTATCAGGTAATGTAAAAGCCTATTTTCTATGGTTAATGAACCGGCTTTTGTGAGCTCACCTCGCACAAAGTAATGAGGTCCTCTTAAGCATGAGTTATATACCTCTATAGAGTCATAACTACTTCATTTGTCGTCGTTGCAGTCTCCAAAGGTACCACCATCACACGGTAATCCTCCCACATCCATAAACTTCACATCATTCAACAAAATCAGCTTTCCTTTCACCATACTCATATACCCACCATCCTTATATTGAAAATTAGCATAAATTTCCGAACCAGAGAGGGGTAAATATTACCATTTAATTCCAGAAAATTCACAACCCCTTGTGCCTCTAATTCATGGGGAAATTGAAATCTTTGCTCCACCATCCACACCATGTCGGCATAACGGATGTATCTAGGTTTCCGGCTTATGAACTCAGACAACCTCTCTGCATGAGGAGCAGGATCGTAAAATGGGTCTACACCTAGTGAAGGATTCTGCCTTCTTGAAGAAGAGCCTTCGATGCTGAGATTTATCATACATCCAGGATGACGCAAAGCCTTGTTTGCACCAGTTGTATGTTTCACTCTCTTTGGTCTCTCTTTACTCATAGTTGCATAATCAATTGGATGGGTAATCGATTAGGGTGAAAAAATGACATCAGGGTTTCGAATGGGGAAAAGCTTGATTTTTCAATTTGAACTGAATTGATGGATTGGATGCTTAGAGAGGGCAAGAAGAAGGGAATGGGTAGCTGTAATACGAGTTTGAGGAAGAATTGTGGGATCAATTTCATCAAGAGGACAGTGTTCACGAGGTTAGGGTTTTGCAAAAATGTAACCTATAACTGATTTGCAATTTGTTTTATTACTGCACTTAATCGATTAATGTATGTGTTAATCGATTAACGAGATTGAACTTTTTACATAGTTAATCCATTATGTTCCAGCTTAATCGATTAAAGTTTTAAAACATTTTTAGCTCAGGTAATCGATTAAGGGAATAGTTAATCGATTAAGACAAATTGAAAAATCCTAGATAATCGATTAAAATACATAACAGTCGATTAAATAAGTCACAAAAACATATTTTGGCACAGTTTGAATTAGCTTATAGGTTTTCTAAGACTCTAAGATAAAGATCTATCCTAGACACCTAATGTGCACTTAACACATAGCCAAAAAATCATGAAAGCATATACAAACAAGAATGCATTTTATAATTAAGAATGCATGCATATTATGGCGATAAGTGAACTTTTAGAATTATCTAGAAGTCTAGCATGCATTCAAACACTTAGGTAATATATCAGACATAACATGCGATTAGACATTGTAGAGCAGTATTTATCACGATATTTGATTACCTCACATGCTTTATCTCATCTTTATCAAGATGTTTGAAGTTTGCCATTCTTTAATGTTTTCTTTGGCCTTTCTTCAATCTTTGACTCTTGTCCTTTTCTTACATAGAATACCAATTTTTGAAGTATTTATCCTCATTAATACCTACAAAGCAGTACGCATACATTTCCACTCCTCTTTTGCAGATGGCTTAATCAACCATTAAATTCATATAGACTTTCCAAAAAATATAGTTTTGGTTAAATTCCATTAGTACGTTATTTAACTTGTTGTGCTTCAACATGATTAGAAAATCCTAAATGGTATTTATACATTTAATTATTAATTAAAACATGATTGAAAGATTCTTATACTAGTATCATAATATCATGTTTGCATTAGGCCTAAAATTGATTTATAGGGGAATTCATGATTTTTGAGTATATGGTCGTGCTAGGATTTAATTATTGAATATATTTATGACAGTTAAGGTATGTAATACTTGTAGTTAATAAGCGATAGCTTGTTTTACCTTTGTTGTACAATGCTTCCTATCTTCAAGCATTTGGGATGACAAGTTGCTCATAAGTGTCATAGTCTTCTTTCCTTTGGTGACAAGTCACTGAAGTTTATTCTTCTCACCTTCTTATGTGCTTAGAACACTTGTTGCCCATATGAAAGTTGAAGTCCATATGTCCTTATGCACACCTATAAAACACAATTACTTGCTTTTCTTGGGTACCCAACTAAGCTTGTGTCCCTTGATGTTAGTAGCTTGGGGATTATGTTTCTTTGTAATCCATATACAATTTCCATTTGGAACATCATGCATTCTAACATTACATGCATTCAAGGTATGATCAAACAATCCACAATAGAAACAAGTAGGGGATTCAAGATGTGATATTTTTAGAACATTTACTTGATTCTTGTGAAATGTGTTATTTGCATGCATATATTCAAAACTTGATTTAATCCCATCAGTTTTACATGTAGCAAGTAAGTTGTTTGAATTGTGATAACTAGATGTGAAATTAGCAAGATTATCATTTAAGACATTAACTTCAAGTTTAACACAAATACAAGTTTCACACATAGATGTCACATTTAAATTAGAAGTACAATCTCATGAAGAGTTAGCATATTGCATCTAAGGTTTCATTTTCAATTTTCAGCATATCAATGAAGTTTTGCGATTCACATATGTTCTTTTTAGCTGAAATTTTAATTTATTCATGCATTTCAACATTAGCATCATAAAGCATGTCATATATAGGAAGTATATCAGAATTTGAAATAGAACCGGATGAGTATACCTCACTAGGCTCATCTTGCTCACTTACTTTGCAAGATTTTAGATTTTGAGCCATTAGACAAATCTAGTATGATTCTTCATTTTCCAAGATGCTTGTCGATGAATCGTCCTCCTTAGGTTCATCTCAAATGATGTATGCCTTCTTAGCTTTGGGATTCAATCTAGACTATTTGACCTCACTAGTGCCTTCGTGGGATTCAATCGTCCTCCAAGATGCATTTTCTTTGGGATTCTTGCTCATCTTGATTGAACATTCTTCATCTTCCTTATGAAGCTCCTTGGTTCCTCCATTCTTTCTTAAGTACTTTCTGAATTTGTTGATAAGGAGGGACATGGCTTCATCATCCGTGTCGGAATCGGACTCATCATCATCATATATCTCCTTTTGACTTCTTGAATGTGATCTTGATGCTTTGAAGGAGGTTTCTTTGATGTTCTCGTCCATTTGTTCATTGAGTTTCAAACATCTTAATTCCAACTCATATTCTTTAAGTTTTCCAAATAAGGTTGCGAGCGTCATTTGTTCCAAGTCCTTTGACGCCATTTCTTGTCTAGACATCTCAACACTTTAACAGTTAGTTCATGTTTGGAAAATGATTTATCTAATGCAATGAGATGGTTAATCATGTTACTAAATCGGTTTTATAAATCAGAAATAGACTCATGTGGAAACATGTGAAATAGCTCATAATCATGCATCAATATATTCAGTCTAGACTATTTGACCTCACTAGTGCCTTCGTGGGTTACTTGTAAAGTATCCCACATATCCTTCGCACTATCGCACTGAGAAACTCTAAGGAACTCATCATATGAGAGTGCGGAGGTTATAATGTTTTTCGCTTTCAACTCAAATTTCACTTTTCTCTTTTCCTCTTTGTTCAAGAGCCTTCTAGGTTTCTCTTTCGTTTTTTCGTTCACTATGTGTAGTGGAACGAAAGGTCCATTTTCTAAGAAATCCCAAATTTTTGTATCAATGGCCTCAATAAAAATCCTCATTCATATTTTCTAGTAGGCGTACCCCTCGCCACTGAAAATCGGAGGACAGACGACGGATGCGCCATCACCGCTAAATGGGTTAGAAGAGCCTATGGTAAAAGTGCCTATGATCAATGTTCTAAGCAAATAAGCTAGCACGGTCGTACTAGCTCTGATACCACTTGTTGGGTCCCATGAGGCTCTGCCACTCACCTAGAGGGGGTGAATAGGTGATATGGTACACAATTATCGTCGCTTGATAAACAAAGAAGAAACACAAATTTACACATTGTTTAATCGATTAAAGATAGACTTAATCGGTTAAATCGATCTGCTATTAATTGATTAACTAAGTACTTAATCAATTATGCAGTATACTTTCAGTTAAAACAGTTTTCTTTCGATCGTTCAAGATTACCAAGATTCAACCAAACTTACATGCACTTATTACAGACAGTTAAGAACAGTAAATGCACAATACATAATATGCAGTTAACAAAGAATTATATGCATGTCAAGTTAATTAAATCAAGTAATGCGGAAATGTAAAAAGATAAGCGAAAAGAAGAATGAGACTCGACTTTTATCCTGGTTCTTTTGCGGGTCCACTTGCAAACTACATTTTGGCCTCCCCTTTTGATGTTGGGAGATTTTTCTTCACTGTGGAAATTCAATGTTCTTACAAACATACTTCCAATACAAGATGCAAGACGCTCCTTTCTTGGATCTTAAACCACCACTTCAGTTTGACTACAAAGCTCGCCTACTAGGATACCTCATCGTTCGCGACTCTAGCCCCAGCCTAAGTATCGCTTACAACCAAGAATTCTTGCTTCTCATGAAGACACTTAACAAACCGCAGCTAGGGTTTTCCAAAACCTATTCTCCTTCTATGGTGATACAACACACCAAGAGAATGTGTTTATGCCTTAGTCTAACAATTTTCTTCAAGTTACATATGCACCTCAACATGCAGATTTTACACTCTTCTTACAATCTCAGAAACCTTCTCAAAGATCTCACAATTTCATAATACAATGCATGAGATGAAAGGTTTCCTTTTCGCAAACATATGATAATTAAGCTCAACGGGTATCTTACAAAGATTCACCATTTTCCTTTCTCAAAAGATATGAAAGTTTGAGCTTAAGATTTTCTGAAAATGTGTCAAACTCTTTGTTTCGTAAATGTGTTCTAACCCTTTATTCTTCTCAAATGGTAATTATGAAGCAATATGAAAAACTTGGGTTCAAATATTATTCTGTTTTTATCTGAAGTTAATCGATTATTTGAATCTTAATCGGTTAACAGGTTTCTTGAAAGTAACAGAAAACATAATCAACAACCACCTTAATCGATTAACTCACCATTTAATAGATTAATGTGTTCGTCCCAAGGATTAATCATCAACACGTCTGTTAATTCATCAAACTATGTGTGTCATTTGTCTTCCACAAAACATATGTGATGCATGCTTGCATATTCAATCTCTCATTCATGTATATCCAACCAAGTCAGACACACTTCCATTAGGATACCATAATCCAACATTTGTCATTCCTTTCAAATATTTCATAATTCTTTTAACAATGACAAGATGTGACTCTTTGGGTTTAGATTGATATTGTGCACATAAGCAAACAGTAAACATAATATCAGGACTACTAATAGTAAAATAAAGAAGGAAATTGATCATACCTTGATACTTGGTTATATCTATGCACTTACTAGCCTCATCTAGATCGACATATGTGTTAGATCCCATATGAGTGGAAATCTCTTTGAATTCACCCATTTCAAATATTTTAATAAAATCCTTGCTATATTTGGACTGACTAAAGAAGATACCATCCTCCATTTGTTTGATCTGAAGTCGAAGAAAGTAATTCATCTTACCAAATTCACTACATAATTCATCGTTAGTCGAAACAAAAATAATATCATCCACATAGAATTGTAAAAGGAAAGTATGATAATTTATTTTCATTATAAAAAGTTTAGTATCAACCTTTCCTTTCACAAAATATTTTTCACTTAAGAAGTTTGTAAAATGATCGTACCACGCTCTAGGAGCTTACTTTAAACCATAGAGAATTTTCATGAGTTTATATACATAAGAAGGATGCTTATAATCTTCAAAAACGGAAGGTTGTTTCACATACACCTCTTCTTGTATATATCTATTAAGAAAGACACTCTTTACATCCATTTAGTAAAATTGAAAATTTCAAGAACATGAATATGCAAACAATAACATAATAGCTTCAAGTCCATCAACTAGAGCCAATGTTTAATCAAAATCAATTCCCTCCTCCTGGTTATATCCTTGTTCTACAAGTCTAGCTTTACTTCTATTGATAATGCCATTTTCATCAGATTTGTTACGAAAACTCCATCGAGTTCCTATAACATGCTTATTCTTTGGTTTAGGAACAAGTTTCCAAACCTCATTTCTCTCAAAATGATTAAGCTCTTCTTGCATAGAAAGAATCTAATTCTCATTATCAATAGCATCATCAATCTTTGATAGCTCAATTTGAGATACAAAAGCCATGTTTAAACAACCATCATTTAAATTATAACGAGTAGAAACTCCCTTGTTCATTATTCCTTGGGAAAGTCAGAGTGTGCATGCTCATTGTGCTCATGTAGATCATCATTTATCTTCGCTTGCCTTGAGAAGTGCTTGGTAAATCACCATCAGCAAAAACTACTTTGCCCTCCTTAGAGGGGTTAGTTTCATCGAATTATACATGCACGGATTCATCAATGATTAAAATTCTCTTATTGAAAATTATATAACCTTTACTTGTAGGAGAATAGTCAAGGAATATTCATTCATCAGCTTTTGCATTGAATTTACCAAGGTTGTCTTTACTATTATTTAAAAGAAAACATTTACAACCAAAGACATGCAAATGAAAAATATTTGGTTCTCTACCTTTATACAACTCATAGGGGGTTTTCCTTAAGAATAGGTCTTATTAAAATACGTTTGGACACATAGAAGGTCATACTAATTGCATCTCCACAAAAATATTTTGGAAGATTGGTTTCGCTTAATATGATAGGACTAGCTCTTTCAATGACCTATTCTCTTTCTCTACAACACCATTTTGTTGTGGTGTTCAGGCACAAAACAATTGTGTCATATTCCATACTCATCACAAAATTATTCAAAAGAATCATTTTGAAATACTCCCCATAGTCGCTTCTAATATCAGCAGTTTTTAGAGATTTTTCATTTTGCGAAAGGCGTGAAATGGCTCATTTTTATGAACCAAAATGAGAGTCCAATTAAATCTGGAAAAATCATCTATTATTACAAGAGCATAAAATTTTCCACCAAAACTTATTGTCCTAGAAGGACCAAACAAATCCATATACAATAATTGTAATGGCCTATCAGAAGAAACTATATTCTTTGGTTTGAAAGAAACTTTAGTTTGCTTACCCTTTTGACATGCATCACACAATTTGTCTTTAACAAATTTCATCTTAGGAAAGCCAGCTACAAGATCCTTCTTAATCAATTTATTCAAATGATCCATATGTATATGAGCAATTCACCTATGCCAAAGCCATGCATCATGACATTTTACTGCTAAACATTTAATTTTCATGGGAATGTCATTCTATGCAATCATATAAATATTGTTGATTATTTTACCTATGAGTTTAGTATCTTTTGATACCTTATCCTTGATGATGCATTTGTCTAGGTAGAACACCACATGATAGCCCTTGTCACATAATTGACTAATGCTCGGCAACTTGTGTTGGGGGACTTCAACATAGTGTACTCCTTCTTTGATAGTAGAAGGTGGCTTCATGACACGACCAACTCCAAATATATTTCCTCTACTATTGTCGCCATAAGTGAAGAATCCTTTGTCTCTTGGACTCATTACAAAGAATTTATTCTTGACACCCATCATGTTTTTGGACCAGTCGTTGTCCAAGTACCACATTTCATATGCGGCTTCCAAGCTTTCCTGCAAAGCAATCACGTTACATTAGGTACCCAATTTGATTTGGGTCCCAGTGGGTTAGAACCTTTCTCTAACCATCTATATTCTACATTTGGCACCATATTTTCTAACATGAAAAGTATTAGGCGTGTTACCAGTGTTATTACAATAACAGCAAGTAGGTAGAGGCTTATGTGTCCTAGATTTTATTTTAAAAAGAGGATTGGTATAGACACTTTCTTTATGATACTTTATAGTGCTCCTCATGATTATTTTTTCCTAAGACATCTTACTTTTAGCCACTTCACTATTTGCATAGCCAAGACGTCTATGGTCTATTAAATGTTTTTGAACTTTTATTTATTTTGTCTAAATTGTGACTACTCTTGTTAATTTTATTAAGTTCAAGACTTAATATTGAAACTTTGATTTCAAGAGAAATGAAATTAGGACATGTGGAAGAGGAAGGTTTATTTTTGACAAAATCTACATCACTTTTTAAAGCCTTGTTATGACTTTCCAAAATAGTGTTTTCATTTTTTTTTTATTTTAAAAGAGTCTAGAAAGCTTAAAATACTCACTATATAGATGATTAAAGGCATTTTAAATTTCAATAAAAGAGGGATTATATGAAGGTTCCAATTCACTTACCTCATCAACATTAGAGTTATGAGACACAGTTAGAGACAGTTGGGCATGCTCTTCACTTTCCAGTTCTGAATTTGAATGTGTGTTATTGTCCTCCCATGCAATACAAGCTCTTCTATCAATCTTCTTTTCTAGCTTCCCTTTGAAGGAATTTTTCTTCATGGTTGGACAATTCGCCTTCATATGGCATGGCTTCCCACATTCAAAGCAAGTTAATGTTTTATTTGATGTCGTAGCCTCATTACTCTTGGTGAATCTTCTGGTTGGTCCAGACCTTGCGCTTTTGCTCCTCTTTAGAAATTTGCTAAGCTTCTTCACTAAAATGATCATGTCCTCCATGTCTCCTTTTTTTGATTCATCTCTTGAGGATTCGTATGTGTCCGCCTTTGCCTTTAAGGAAATACTTTTCTTATTCTTTTCATGTTTTTTGTGCTATTCGAGCTGGCTTAACTCCAACTGATGTTCTTGTAGTTTTCCAAGAAGAGCAACTAATGATATTTTTGAGAGACTTTTCCTCTCGGATATGAGTGTCACTTTGTGTTGCCAATTTCTGGTAAGGGGCCTAAGAACATAGGTTTAGGTTGTTAATGGACAATACTTTGCCTAGGGCAATCAAATGGTTTGTAAGGAGTAAACCTTTTCTAGAGATCAAGTATCTTTTCTCTATTTTTCATGAGGAACATCTCATACTCTTGGGAAAGAGTATTGAGTCTATAACATAAGTTTCTTCTTCAATCGCATTTCAGATACCATGATCATGATATTCTATGAAGATTCTCATTTTGATCTTCCAGAATTCATAACATTATCCTATAAAACTTGGAGGGTGGTTGATGATGGAATCTTCTCCCAAAAATTATTAGAGACCATCTTAGAGTATAGGATCTAGGGAGTAACGATTTTCACAACTTTGAGATAAGTAGAGTGTACTGCACTGGAAATATGTTGCAGAAAATCAAAGTAAAAAATGTAAAAGTAAAGAGTAGAGACGAGATAGAGATACACCATTTTTTATACCAATTCACCTTCTTGTTTACTTGAAGGCTACATCCAGTCCTCTTACCACACAAGAAATTTTATTGATTTCATGAGTTGTAAATAAAAATCTCACTCCGAGATTCTGAGTAAAGTACACACTCATCAAAATCTCACGTCTTAGAAGAATACCTCTTCTAAGTTTCACTATTCCTTTTTCCACCACCCTATGGTGAGAAGTTTAGAGCATATTTACAAAGAATGAAGAATACAACTAGGGCAATGATTGCTTACATGGTATGACAATTCTAAAAGTGCAATTCTTATGGTCTTTCACTATGAATAACATGCAATGCTCAAGTGATGTTAATGCATGAAAACTTAGAAAAACAATGGACATAAACTTCAAAAACATTCTGAAAGTTTACTCACAAAGTTGCATGAACAAAGTGTGAAAAATGTATGAAATATTAGTGTGAAAGTTTGTGTAATGATTGTGTACGAATTAGTGTGTCTTAGTGTCTTCAAATATGCTTCGAACTAGCCATCATACCCCTAAGTGAAGGTAGAAGTCGATTGGATTAAAACCCATTCATTTTGGATGAAATTTGTTCAACTTCTGAATGTTCGGAAGCTGTAGAAACTTCTGAAGCATTGAAATTCGATGTTTGCGATTGAAAGGTTCTGAAGTTTCTAGAACCTGTCTCGAAGGTTCGGAGAGGGTAAAAACCCTTGGATACACTTAACAACATTGTCTAAGGTTAACATACGCGCCTAAGCATGGTCCTCCATGCCGTCTAACATTGTTTCTAGAACCCTCACCCATATCTCATTCATGATAAAGAAATTTATTTTCAAATATAACAAAACTGCACCCTCCAAAAAAATTCAAGCCCTCCAATTATCACCTTTTCATAGCCTAATACATAAATTTTCAGAGTGAAGCTGCAAAACTACAATGAAATAGGAATTAGACTCACTTGTTGGGAGGGACAGCCAAACACCTAGAAAGAGACTAGTTGATTACGCCATAGGTTAAGGGGATACCCTAATTATACCCAAAAAAATATAACATGTTTGTGTGAGATATTGATTATTGAGAATTGTGTTTTTTTGTTGGGTATAGTGTTCAAAGTTTCAAGCGATGGTTTATATTATTTTTTGTCCAAGCTTGTTTATATTTCCAGGCATAAACCTCTGTTAGGGGGAACGTGTTGAGGGTCTAATATAGGGTTCATGTAGGGTGAGACTTTGTTGTTCGAAAATCTTTATGTTTTGTCGTATAGGGAGATTTTTGCACTGTTGGATTCGAAAGGATGACGACTGATGATGTGAGGGAATGGATGGGTAAGATTGTATGCTTATGTGTTTGTTTTGGAGAAGAGCATCGATGCCATTTATGAAAACGACATGGATTATGTAAATGAGGGAGAGGGGTAGATCTTTGCATCCTAAGATGACTAAATTTACCATAATGTTGTGTGTGTAATGTGCTAAGTAACTCCACTATCGATGTTGTTTTTCGTCGATAATAATTTACATGATAAAAATAAATTCTAGAAGAAAAAAAGGGAAGGCAAGTCGTCCTAATCTTTTTTTGGAGGGAGAGAGAATAAAGAAATGGTTTGGGAAGTGTTTCCATTGCTTGGTAGTTAGGTAAAATATAGACAAGTTTTAGAGGTTTTATGGAGCTCTCTAAAACTATTCAGATGTCTATTTTTACTGTTTTCATAATTTGCAATTTTTTTGGTAACAAATATATCAAAGTACCTAAATTCCTTTATAAAATTTTGTAATTTATTATTATTTATTTCTCGTTGTTAATTTAATTTTCAAAGGGAGAATAAAACAATATTCTTGCATTTTTTTTACCCTTCATTCTCCTCGCATCTTAATGTCATGTTCCAAGGAAGAGATAGATTTAGCTTAATTTGTCTCATTTTCTAATTCCATTCCCCCTCCTTGCCTAGTGATTTGTCTCATTCCTTTTCCCTCATAACTCATATGTATTGTTTGGTTAAGGAGAGGAAAATGGGAGAAGAGATAGAGGTGAGAAAGAGAGGGAGAAGAAAGAAATATATGAGAAATAGCGTAATTTTTTGTATTGTTTTGTAGAATGAGTAAAGAAAGAGAAGAAAAAGAAATGGATATGGATTTTAATTGATAAAGATATCATACAATAAAATGAAAAGGTAGCTTCAAGTCTAACAACAGTGGATATGTTTTTTATCAAAATGTATGTCTTCCTCTAGATTATAACCTTCATTTATTAGTCTAACCTTATTTGTAACAGTATTTCCACTTTCACCTAACTTATTTTTAAACATCCATGTAGTACTAATTATTTGTCTACTCTTTGGTTTTTGGCAAGTTTTCATGTCTTATTTCTCTTAAATTGATTTAGCTCCTCTTGCATGGCTGCAATTGAATGCTCGTCTTATATAGCATCATTTATTCTAGATGGTTCAAATTGAGAAACAAAAACTACATTAAAACATGCATCATTGAAATTAAGTCTAGTGAATATCCCCCTATTTTAACTCTAGTAATGGTCTCAATTGGATGATCTCTATGAGTTCTCCATTATTTTGGTAGATCATCATGCATTTTCTCTTCAAGTTGATGTATCTCGTCATTATCTTGCATTTGGTCATTATCATTTTGCTCTTCTACTTCATTTGACGCGTCATTATTTGATGTACTTGGTAAATTTTCTTCATATACTTCATCAAAATTAACAACCTTTTCCTCATTAGAGGGGTTAGTCTCATCAAAAGAAACATGGACTGATTCTTCAATAGTAGGGATTCTCTTGTTAAAGATTCTATAAGCTTTATCTATGAGTAATAACCAAGAAATATTCATTCATTTGATTTAGCATCAAACTTATCAAGATTATCTTTTTAATTATTCAAAACAAAACATCTACATTAAAAAACATGCAAGTAAGAAATAATAGGTTTTCTTCCTTTACAAAGTTCATATGGTACTTTCTTCCTTTATAAAGTTCATATGAGATTTTCTTCCTTTATAAAGTTCATATGGTACATTCTTTTGACTTGGTCTAATCAATACACTATTGCACACATAGCCAGTAATGTTTACCGGATCAGCCCAAAAATATTTAGGAAGATTTGTTTTAGTTAGCATTATACTAGCTAATTCTTCTAAAGACTTATTATTCCATTCTAAAAATCATTTTGTTGTGGTGTAGTTTTTGAAAGGGTTTTTCGCACCATCAGATTGTGGTGATCCAATGGCATGATCCAATTAGAGTGATTTATTTAACTTTATTAAACTCCCTTTTCAGGTTCCATTAACCATACCATTTCTTATGAAAGGTTGGTATCAAGAATAAAGTTAGATATTTCAATGCATTTTCTAGTCTCATCAGCATCTATGTATGTTCTAGAACCCATAGGTGTGACGATAGGTTTGCAGTCATACATTTCAAAACATTTCAGCATATCCCTGCAATATTTAGGCTGACAAACAAAGATGACTTCCATGAGTTATTTGATTTGTAGTCCAAGAAAGTAGTTCAACTTTCTCATTATGTACATCTCAAACTCCCCTTACATCATTTTACCAAACTCACTATACAAAAGATCATTACTATAACCAAAAATGATATCGTCAATATAGATTTGAACAAGCAGAGTATGATGATCTATTTTCTTAACGAATAATGTGGTGTTGACCTTTCCTTTAGTAAAACTTTTGTCAAGTAAAAAGCTTGTTAGACGGTCATACCACGCACGAGGAGCTTACTAAATTTGTTTATTGTCTTTGGTTGTCAAGTTCTAGTTAAAGACCTAAGGACTTTAAGATTTAGGTTTCTATTGGATCAAAATTTCCCTACAGCAATAAGGTGATTGGTTATATGAGTAAATATTTTTTGAAGACCAGGGATTTTCTCTCCAAGTTTCATCCTAAACATTTCATAGTCTTGTGAAAAAATATTAAGTTTTGATCTCTTGACTTCCTCAGCCCCCTTGTGTGCTGCCTCAAGAGTATCACACATTTCCTTAGCGAAATTTTAGTTTGATATTCTGAAGAACTCATCTAATCCTAAAGCATAGGTGAGAATGTTTTTAGATTGGAGATCATATTGGACTTTATTTTTGTCCTCGTCATTCCAGACACCTTTTGGCTTGGGTTTCTTAATATCATTAATAACAATGCTCTTCTATTGTGTTCCAAATATCTAAATCTTGAGACTCAATAAGGATTCTCATACGAATTTTCAAAAATATTGTAATATTCATTAACAAAGCTTGTAGGACGTTTATGTTGGAACCTTCTCCTATAAAGGACTTTGAGGTCCTCTTAGATAGTTAGGATTTCGGGAAAAAAATTACCTAACCTTTACTTTGGTGCCAATTGTAAGTCTATATGGCAAACTAAGAGGGGGTGAATTAGTGTTCTAGTTTTTCTGCACTTAATTCATATTTTTGCAACTTTACAAAAGCATAAGATTCATAGATGCAGCGGAAGACTAAGTATGCAAAATTCAAATACATAAATGTAAAAGAGTAGGGAAAGAAAGAACACCGAGATTATCATGATTCACCTTCTTGTCCACTAAAGACTACATCTAATCATCTTGCAAACCACAAGAGATTTCACTATATGAAGAATGTAAATCTTTACAAAACTCACTCTGACACTTTATCGCAGATTATACTCACCAATTTAGAAGCACAACACTTCTACATTCTCACTTTTTCCTTTCACCATATCCTGTTGTGAGAATTATAGAAAATTGTATATGAAGAACTTTTGTCTCAGGCTAAAGACTGCTATGAATTTGTAATGATTAAACTTTCAATCCTTGTATGTCAATCACTCCAAGTAATACATAAATGCTCAAGTATTTTCTATGTAAAAATTCAAGTTCAGAAACTTGGTAAGAAAATGACCTCAACAACTTTTCAGAAATATCAAAAAGTTTGATCAAGTTGTTGCAAAAGTATATAGAAAGTTGTAGCAAATGTTGTGTGATTGTTATGTTTCGAATCTGAATGCAAAGCCTCTTAAAATAGGCTTCCAACCAGCCAACATACCCATTCCAATAGGTAGAAGGCGATTAGAGTGGCATCCATTCATTTTGGAAGAAGTTGTTTGAGTTTGAATCTGAAAATTATTGTAACAGCTATGAGTAATCAATTATTTGAGTAGTGTAATCGAGTAATCGGTTAATTGGTCGAGTAATCGATTATTTTAAGTTATTTTTGCTTAATAACATATTAATCTATTAGGGTAATCGGTTACTCTGTCATAGTAATCAATTACAAAGTTCGAGTAACTTGACACTCAACTTTTTGAAAAATTAAGTTCATCTTTTTTAAATAACTTCCAAACCAAGTTGATTAGTAAGATAAAGTAAGCACTTTACCAAGAGTAATTAAATGATTTTTCAAGTCAGTAAAACTCTTTTGCAAGTCAAGAATTTTCGCTACTGGTTTCATTCTAAACATTTAATATCCTCGAGATAGGTGTTTAATATAGAGTATCCACATCACTTTATTATATTTACAATTTGATACTCTAAGGAACTCATTTCAGACACTCTTAGCCTTTGGTTGATTAACCCCATCAACAACTAGATTGTGGATAAAAAGGGCATTCTTCAACGTCATTCAAAATATCTAAATCTTGGGACTCAACGAAGATTTTCTTTATCATTTTCCAGAAATCATAACATTCTCCAATGAAAATTGAAGGCATGTTAATGTTTGACCCTTCACCTAAAAAGAGTTTGGAGAAAGCCATCTGTGATTTTTACTAGGATCTAGGAGTATTTTATTCAAACTCGCTCTCGTGCCAACTCTAAATACTAGATAGCAATCAAAGTGGGTGATGAATTAGGTATGCAACAATATTATCCTTTTTAAAATTATAATTCATAATATATAACTAAAGCCTAAATTGGTGAACAATATTTGGAAAAAATGAGTAAAGGATAGAGGAAATTAACACAGCAATATATACAGGTTCTTCTTCTACTGAAAGCTATGTCATGTCCCCTTTTCATATTCCACGCATTTCCAGTATGTAACTAGATTTTCATATAAGCCTTGCACCGAGAGTTTCTCTAGAAAACTTAATTCTCAGAAGAAAACAAACTACTTTCATTTTTGTACAATGACTCACCAAACCCTATGGCCACCCTTGATTTAATAAAATAGAAGACTTTAACAATGGCTAAGGAATTCTTGACCCAATCTATGATGTCAAAATCCTTGTTCATAATATTTTAAGATCAATATCACACTAGGCTCTTAGTTTTTCAAAAATTATGAAAGTTCATAATTTTTCCTTTGGTTCTATGAAAATTTTGTGATAATTGACAACTGAAAGTTGTTGTATGATTTTAGAATCTTAGAAGTGTGTATATAGAGTATAAAGGGATTCAAAGGTCCACTCCAAGAGGTATGAAACATTTGGGAGTATATTGGTCGTTTAGATACGTACTGGTTGAGTTCATATTTGAACAAATCATTCTCCTGTTAATGTAATGTAGTATTTGCTTAATGGACTTTATTGTCCAGTTTATTAACCTATTACTCAGATTCTAGTAACAGATTACTCTATTTCAAGTAAACTTGTTACTTAGTTTCTGGCATACTGCTACTTGGTTTCTAGTGATATCAAAATTAAAATGAACTATCAAAGGTAAAAAAAAAACTAGAAAGCAATAAAATTTCTCTATGTAACTTGTCTTTTCCAATTCACAAGGTCTTCAACATTTTTCCTTTAATAATATTAGTATCTTCATCATAACCTAGTCAAGGTCAACTACATACTCTTCTTCATTAAAAATAATGAAATATCCATCATCCAGGAGGAGAGCATTTATTTGAAGAATTGGAAAAACGAAGACTAAG
The DNA here is from genome assembly GCF_001865875.1 of Lupinus angustifolius. NCBI lineage: Eukaryota > Viridiplantae > Streptophyta > Magnoliopsida > Fabales > Fabaceae > Lupinus > Lupinus angustifolius. Next base: position 17,923,740 of record NC_032014.1, read on the forward strand.
ATAACTTTGCAGAAAAGATTCCACAATGGTGAACCACCCACCTCCCATCATCAAGCCTTCCTTTAGTAAGAACAATGCCTCACAACAAAGCTAAGAACACCTACATAGGCTCCTTTTCCCAATCAAATAAACCCCTACACAATTCAAGTCCATCTCTTATTATTCCATTAACCACATTCATGAATAAGTTTTCTTTTATTCACATAGATAGCATAAATAGAAGGAAAGATATCGATAAAGCGGCGAGTTATCCACCATACATCTTCCTAGAATAACATTTTATTAGCACAATTGCTCTTTTTTGCAATACAAGAGTAAAACCAACCATCATACCTCCCCATATTAGATAAATCTTTATACCATAAGGAATTAGAAGTAAAAGAGGAACATCTCTTTAGTTTCAAAAGAGCAACATCAAAGTTACCATATCAAGGAAGAAGAACTCTCACCCATAAATATTTTGTTTTGGTTAACAACCTCCATCTCCATTATGTAAGAAAAGATAAATTAAAGCAATTCAAATCCTTAATTCCTAACCCTCCCCCTTCTTTTTTTTTGCATAACTACTCTCACTTTACCCAAGCAATCTTTGGAAGGATATCACTTCTAACCCATAAATAGATTTTTTTATTGTTAACAAAAATCTTCAAAACACATTTTCGCAGTCTAAAAATGATAAATAATAAACTTGCAAACTATTAAGAACTAAGTTTACCTTGGTAATTCTTCCATCCAAAGATAGATGCTTCCCCTTCCACAGCCAATTTCTTCTTCAATGAAACAATGACCGGCTGCCAGCAAGCACTCTTCTAAGGTTAGCTCCAATAGAAACACCCAAATACATAAAAAGCAGAGAACTCGAAAAAATCATGATAAAATTAGTGAGAACTATAGTATTAAGATAATCTATAGATGATTTTTTGGAAATGTAATTTGAACATTTATGATTTAAAATTCAACCAATTTTAGTACAAATAATATCTGATAACTCATCCACTAGATTTTCTCATATTAACTCTTTCTCTTGCCAAAATATATAAAACATGTAGTTAACATATTTAATATCACTTTTAGAATTCCCTTTTGAATAACTACTAGTAAGATAGAAAATATTTCTACTAGTAAAAGTAATGATAAAATTACTGAAAACTGTACTAATATAGTCTATGAGAAATTTTACTTGGAGATTTCATTTAGACTTTATGATTTGAAATGATACCAATTTTTAAACAAATTTTACTTGTATATTATAATAAGTAATATTTTGTAAATGTCATTGGTCATACTCTTAATATGAATTTGTTATTTATAATTCATATGTTAATTATTATTAAGTTACATGAACAATGCTAGAATCATTATCCTTTAAAAACTTTATATTAACCACGCATATATTAAACTCTATTTAATTTTTAAATAAAATTCCTCCAAAATAGAGGGTGTGATTCATCTATATATATTTTAGTTAACATTCATTAATCTAGATAATTAAATATAATTGATAATTAAAATCATTATACTCAATTAATAGATAAACATGAAAATGTGAACTAAAATTTCCAAAATAATTATACGTCATTTTTTATCTCATTGTGCTCACACCATTTCCTCTTCAAATAGTTGGGTCACTTCCTTACCAAGTAATACTTTCTTGAAGAAGCTAAAAGAAAAATATTGAAAAATATAACTAATTAAAGAGAAGAAATTATTAGTCATGAAAAGTTGAATTTTATGGAAGAAGGGATTGACGTCTCCTACTATGTTCCTACCTATTATAAGTATATGAAGGCAAAAGTAATAGACAATCTCTAAATAAAAGAAAAATTATTGAATTTAATATATATATATATATATATATATATATAAATAAGTGTTTTTTACACATTCAGCAAATCATCATCATTCATATATTAACCATCATTGATTCTCAAGCAAAAGTAATATAAATCAACAGTTGATGATGTGCTAACAATATAAAAAACTTTACATTGATGTATATAGATTTTAAACTCAAATTTATTTGGTATTTTACCTAGAGAGTAGCGCCCAATTACTGTAGTACACTGGATATGGTGGAATAACCTAATAGCATATCTTCTGTCCCAACAATTATGACATTTTATGTGTCACTTGCTATAATTGTTTAGAAAAACATTTTATTATTAATTTAACTTAAATATATATATTCCAATCAATGACATATGTAAGTTTGTTGAAAGTGAGACTCTGTGATTTGGATTTGGTCCATTTGGTGGTATAGGATGAGTTTGGTGGAGCTGCTAGATAAAATTAAGTTCAAGCCTTGGTTGTGAATCAAAAATAGAATCAATGATTCTTCAATATCTTGGTTTGAATGGATTTCTAATCCGATTGTTTGTTTGGAATGTTACTGTTAATTCTCCCTTTGATACTTAAGTGTTGACAACCTTCTTTTGTTCTATAGAACTGTTACTGTTTACCATCTTTTTATTTTGTATTTTGTTTCCATAAAATATATTTACGTGTTTTTTTAATAAAATCTTCACCATATTGACCCTTAGAATTTACACAAAAACAAGTAAACATATATCAGATAAAAGCGGCAATTACTAACATTTTTATGTATGGCTTTGACTTATACAGAGGAAATGAGACTGGACAGTAATGAATATTGACCCTTAGAATTTACAAAAAAAGAATTAATTATTGAATATTAGTGATAACTCTTAAAGAGGGTAAATTTAGAAAGTAGAAATTATATCTTCCGGATAATATCTTTTTTTAATGGCAAACTTATATGAATGCTGGAAAAATGGGAGACAACCAAGAAGGCCCTTTTTCTAACAGGTTGAACCCAAATACTCAAACTTTATATCTCAAATTTAACGAAGTGAGCAATTTCTAAGAACAGCTATCTCTGTTGTCATAAAAAACAATATGCAAGGTTTCAAATAAAAACTATACAAAATGCTTTTTTTGCTAATATCACTAGAGACATAACATTGAATCTCAACAAGCTTAGAAAACTCCATTATCTACCAACCATTACAGCTAAAACTCACGTCACAAATGATTCGCAGTAGCAAATAGCCAATGATAGATGCCTCTATTAATTAGTAGCTTAAATTAAAATAATATAATATTTATGATTGACAGTTTAAAATTTTGTACATTCAATACATCATCTACCATTCATTTATATCACTTTTATTTACGAGTCAATGATAATTAAAAATGAATAGTGGACGATACAGAGAGTATAAAAAACTCTTACAGTATCTTGCATATATCTTTTCTCAGATTAAAAAGGGCTGGAGTAGCATACATTTTCTATTCTTCCACATTGGTACATATTACAAGTGACGTGTAGATAACAAATATAGAAAGCAATTACAATTGAGAGTTAATGGTATAATTAGTATTTAGCAGAACAAGATCAAAAAAATTTATATCTTATTCTCAATTAAGATAGTCCATTGATATTAAAATGACAGAAATTTCAGCTACAGATTCATCTGGTCTACTATGAGTCTCAGTCAATTCTTGCTATTACCATCAAACACAACACTGAGAAATGTTGTGTTCATGTTTCATCCAAGGTTAGTAACTGCTTCTTGCCCACACAACCTTTCCAACTCTTCCTGTTTACAGCAATTATTTTCAGATGATAAAATTTGACCATGTCAACATGGAAATTGCTCTGCATAATATAAAACATTAATGCATGTGAAGGCGGAATCAGTGTGTCAAATTGCAGACCGCATCACGTGATGCGACCGCAATATTACAATTGTGATGACCGCCGTAATCACATAAGACCACAATTACAATGTGATACCGAATCACAGTGATGCGGCTGTATCGAGCCATAGTGCAACCACATTTGGGCCACATAGGACCATATTGAATTCAAAAATATTTTTTTAATCATAAAAGAATTCATACCTCAACGGCCGCAATCCGTATCACAACGGCCACAACCGTGACCGCCATTTAAAACACTAGGCAGAATGGTAAGAGAATTTTACCTTCATAGAATTATTTTCAGATGTAAGCTTCTCGCATTCTTCAGAAAGTGACCGAAGCTCTTCTCGGAGAGTTTGATTCTCACCTCCGAGTGTCTCCACCCTCTTTTGTAACTCTTCACACTCAGCCTGGTTGGTGGTACAAGAATGTAAAGCACATCAACATTCTTTTTGTGCAATGGTACGACATATATCGTAAAAACTGATAGCTTCTAGTCTCCATATATCAAGCAAACAAGTAAACTCTTATCTGGCTTAATCTCTCCTTTAACAAGGGAGAAGGGTATAGAAATTTGAAACTAACCTGCTTGCGCAGCCTTGACCTCCTAGCCGACTCTCTGTTAGACTGTTTCCTCTTCTGTCTTTTCAGCTCACGCTCATCCGGCTAAAATCAAGGGTCGGAGGGAAGTTAGAGAAGGTAAGGAAAAGTAAGCCAAAGCTAGGTAAAGGTAGCTAACATACATTAGAATGCGATATTAAAAATATGATAATGTTCCATCCGATGGAACAAACAGAACAAATAAGTATAATATTGACACAAGAATTCGCTTTTAACATCTATTAGTAGTATAAAAAAGATATAAAATGTTTACTACAAGAAGAAATACTGTGGGACTGATAGCCATACTTGCATCCACTGATCACCAAGTGCAACTTCACGTCCCATAATGGTTGACGGAGCAACAGCTCCTGGGGCACCAGACTGATTATGTCTCATTTTCGAAGATTGGGCACCTGCAGGTGATGCATTCCATAATTCCATTCCAATATTAAGATTAGTTCCAGGCATTGAGACAACAGGGTTTCCAGGCACAGAAGATTGAGAAATGGCACCAGCAGAATTATTCTGTGCATTGGCTCCTGGAAAAGTTGACCGGGATTTAATAATTTATTTCAGCAACCAAGTAAAAGAAAAATAACCATTAGTAAGGTAATTCATACCTTCAACAAGCATCTGGTTAAAGCTTCCCTTCCTGGTTGCAGCTGATTCCTGAAGAGATAAAATCATCAGACAAAAACACAACAGAATGGAAAAAATATCAAAAGGCTATTAATTTAACGATTATAGACCTATTTTGATCGCTCAAAACTTTTGCTAGTACCAATTTGGTCACTGAAAAATTAAAAACCCAAAATGGTCCCCATAAATATCAAATGTAGGTCAAATTAGTCATTTTTAGCATTTTTTGTGACCCTTGACCGGGATTATTTTAACTCGCATTCGTGACATTTGTGTACTAGTTTGAATTTGTACATTTTTTAAATCAAATTGGTCCACATAAAAAATGATAAGGACTAAGGTAAAGTTCACTCTAATTTAACCAATTCAATTGAGATTGAGGAACTTTTAGATGAAATTGGAGGTGTGTGCATATTTTCAATATTAGATTTAAGATTTGTATACCCCATATCCTAATGATACAAGAAGACATTGAAAAAACTGCTTTTCAAACACATGAACGTCATTATGATTTTATGGTGCTTCCTTTTAGTCTTACTAATGCTCCTTCTAGGGGAGGCTATTGATAAGGGGCGACTCCCAATCGCCCATGTCTACAATCGAAAACGCTGGAAGAAAGGCACCACCCAAACAGACCATGTTTCGTGAACAGATGCGACCCAAACAGAGCCTGATTCCTGAACAGATGCAGAAGGCAACATATACAACCACCCAAACAACCCCTTTTTCACGAACAAATGCAACCCACACAGGGTCTGATTCATGAATAGATGCAAAAGGGAACAACCACATCCATTTTGAACTAATGTATCACTAAGGAACAAATGTTAGATCCATTATAAATAGAAAGTAAACTTGATAGCTTAGAGCATTCAGAAATTGGGAGGGATACCAGAGAACTATTTCTCCTCTTCTTTCAATAATATTTCCATTTCCTTTCCATCCTTATCAATTTATTCTTATTTCATTTCCATCCTTGTCAGTTACTACTGAGTAAAAATAAGTGAGAAAACATGTACTGATGCTAATCTGTTATGTACCTGTTGGTTAGTGTTCTCATCACTAGCATTTGATGAATCCTCTGAATCACTTTCAGCACTGTTACATAATTTTAATTTTATTTTTAGAAATCATTATTCCAAAAGCAAATTTAAGAGAAAGAAATCTAAAACAGAAAATAACTATTGGTTTGACAGACCTTTGTGAGATGCCATCATTTGCTGAACCTGAGCCTGTCTTTCCACTTTCTCCTGCTTTGGAACCTGTTTTTGCAGACACTCCTTTCAATTTTTTGGCTGAATTCCGATCTTTTCCATCAGGTCCTCTAACTTCAAACTCTGTACTGTGCTGCACAGCATTTGGAGTCTAGAAAAGAGACCAAGAACCCGAAAGGAACAATTATAAATTACAAAGCGCTATGATGAAGGTAGCAAAAAAAGTTGCCTAGTGACACATTTGAATTCATCATATATCAAGGGCTAGGCGTGCAGGGAATAGATAGTGAGCAAGTGGTTTACCATTGCCATTCTAGGATGAGCATAGACACTCCCAGGAGGGTACATAGCTGCATATGGAACTGGAGTCCCATATGGTGGCATTAAGGGATGCTGTAAAAACGAGAACTGTAAATAAGAAGCTTCTCTTCCATAAAGTATGAATGCATATTTTCCAAAACGATTCATGACATATACCTGGCTTCCCCACATATAGGGGTGGGGAGTTGGGGAAGCGACAGTTGAAGCATAAAAGGGAGGTGGTGCGGCTCCAGGAGCATAATAAGCCTAAATAAGAAGCTGATGCATCAGTTGCTAACATAATTTATCTGTAGATGAGCTTAAACAGAACTGAAAGCCTGATGAAACAAATCTATCATATATTTCACCACCTGCATGGAGCTTGACCAATCAGGATATGAAGGTGCTGTTGGTATTTCCTGTTAATATAAACAGAAATCATAAGGAGACATGAAAGAAAGGAAAGGCATAAGAAGTTATGGAAGATAGTAGGGAAAGAACATGAGTTGACGAAGATGATTTAGAAGGTTTAGCTGTGCTCTCTTCCCCAGTTCCCATACAGATCAGTTTGAAACACTAATCTTTCAGTGCCACCAAACAAAAAGACTTATGATCAAGTCAAATGCTGATATCCATGAGGTCACAAGATCACCTTGAACAGCTACAGATATTAGAAAACACAAACTCAATACAGGAATATAAATTACATGTGACTAGTATAAATCAGATCAAATAGCAGCAACTATCAAAGCTGATGCAAAATAAGTAAATGAGTTTAAAATGTTACAACTACAACAACCAAGCATTTATCCTACTAGGTGGGGTCGGGTACATGTATCGAACAACATCATAATGTTCTATCATAAATCACATTCAAGGACAAAGCATTAAAGCATTAATCTCTAAGTCTTTCTTTATCATTCCCCCTATGGTTTTTATTGTTCTCCCTCTTCCTCTAGGAATTGGAAGAGCTTCCATTTGGTCAACTCTCCAAACAACCTACAGCGTAATTCTATCTTGTCTAGTATGTCCACTCTTCCAATCATTTCTAACTCTATCTAATACAATCATTTCTAATTCTATCTTGTCTAGTGTGTCCACTCTTCCAATGCAACATTCTCATCATTGCTACATGGAGTCTATTATCATGTTGTCATTTTATCGCCCATCGCCCAACGTTCGATCCCATATAACATTGTGGATCTTATAGTCGTGTTGTAGAACTTCCCTTTAAGCTTGAGTGGTACCTTTTTATCACAAATGACACCTGAAGCACTCTGTCATTTATCCAACCCGCTTGAATCCTATGGTTCACATCTCCGTCAATTTCTCCATTGTCTTATACGATTGACCCAAGATACCTAAATCTAGTGACTTGTAGTATGATATGATCTTCAATCTTTAATCTTTAATCTTTACCTCTATTATATGGAGTTTAAAATGTTATTTTAATTAATTTTTCCAACAAAGAAATGAGTGACTAAACACTTATTTTACAATCTTAGAAATTTACACCAAGAAGGGAGACAAGCACACCCTTCTCTTGATGATATCTGAATTTTTTAACTTCCCCCCTACCTATTGAGCAGTTCTGTCATACGGGCATATGGCCATAACCTGAGCTCTCCATATCTCATCTGAATAACTTAAGAATATGATAATTTAAATAGATTTCAACTAGCAAAGACCAAATAGCACAGAACAATTTTTTTTATAAATAATGATCCTTTTTTGGTGACAAATAGGTGTAGGGTGATCTAAAGTATAGGTAAAGCATCCCTGGACCCTAGGCCAGGAATTTGACCTGGGGATCAATCAGTCTTGAAAATACTTGAGCTACATGACAATTTCACTCAAAGATCTAAACTCCCACAAGGAATAACGTCAAATGAAGCAAAAACAGTACAGAGTACAGACACTGGCAGAACATTGTTTTCTTATGCATGTATCTAAAGATGTGTAAGAGCGCATATATTTTTAACTGTGTGGTGGTTACTGCAAAACCCGTTGCGTGAGCCTAGGATGAGTGATCATTGATGCAGATCTTGGTGGTAGTAGCAATATTCAAATGAGAACTTGGAAGGCCGAAGAGAGGGAAGTCCATGTGAACGATACTTGCATATGGGTTAGTCGATCTTAAGGGATGGAGGAAGGTCGTCATATAGCACTCTAAGCACACACTCCGAGAGGGAATCGGGTTAAAGCTCCTGAACTAGGACATGGCAATCAAGTTAAAATTCTTGAACCAGCACATGCCGCTTGGCGGCAACATTAGGGAATCCGAAGTGAGGAAACGTCATTAGCTCAAATAATCTTAATATAATGCAATTGTACATCCTCATTTTGGCATTATTAGATAACACATATGTAATGATTGAAATGAGTATTTTATTGTACAAAACTATCACCTACCTACCATGGCAACACCTTATCCTAATGATTTTATTGCGGAGTTTGGAACATTATATCCTTCTTTTTCAATATGGACGGGCAGTATGGTTTAAGATAGAAAATACATTAAGATTTCATTAACATCGATATAAATTTTAAAATAAAATATAAATCTTGTCTTGTCTACACCTTATCAATTAAAACCTAAGTGTTCCCCTCCTTTGGGCTTTCCTATAAGTTTTAGATCATCAAACCAAACTAAAACCTTTTTTCTTATCCATTAATTCAATAGCACTAGAATTTTTTTGTCTCCCTCTTCCAATTATCTAGCTTTTGTCTTTAGAAAATTCCAAGCAACATACCATAAACCAATTTCCTTAGCAAGCAATAATTATAGACCCATAACTATTCAGACTCTACCAAAATATTTATCATTCATCAAAGTATATTACTTTCCAGTTTCTACCTACCTCTTCAGGATTAACTAATGAACTGGTTAGGGAATTTCTGAATTGAAACAAAGGCAAACAAATTTACCAAACAGAGCGGGAAGCTGAAAGAGCAAAAAATCACATTTTGATAGTTCTAATGAAAATTATAAGTTTCCTTTTTCTTTTGTGGACCCCAAATAATCTAAGATCGGAATTCAGCCAAAAAATTATAAGTTTCTTTTTTCTTCATCTTTATTTTTTTTTTATACTCTAGATATACGTATCCTTCACGAATCCGTGCGTATCCGTGTCGGATATGTGTCCGACAACGACATCGTGCCTCACAGCTTTCCAGCACCAAATTTTGTAATTCAAATGACTTACAAAGCCTGATTTAAGGGGAAACCATAGTTAAGGGGCAACCAGCTCCTTGTTGAAATTAGAATTTTCCAAGGGTCGGTTTCCGAGTTAGATTTTGTAGGGAACGAAAAGGAAAGAGAAAGCATGGAAACTATGAAATACAGCTGTCATTTAGCTCTGAAGTCTTCACTTTCTTTCCCTTTCCCTTCCCCCTCCAAGTTCCAACTCACGGACCCTTTGAGGTCAGGTCATATTGTGAACCAACCCCAAATAACAATCAAAAGAGAAAGAAAGCATAGTATAGTCAAATTAGAAAGATCAAAAACATGAAAAATGCAAAATTTAAAATGATTTAAAACATACAATAAAGGGGGGAATAGTTAAGTAAAGGACAGTGTCAAACCATGGATCTTGCTGAAATACATATAGAAATTAGTACAAAAATCATGAGCCAAACAGAGAGGGAGGGACAGAGAGAGCCTAACCTGTTTTTATATTGTTAAGAAAGAAAAAGATGAGGTGGAAGTCCAACTAGGGTGGGACAAGGTGGTTTTGAAGTCTATCTATAACAATATACTAAGCTTTAGTTGTAGCTAACAATAAAACCAAACCTCCTTGTTTTATATTTGAGGACTTGTAACTTTAAGTTAGAAAATATTTAATGTTTTTTCTTATTTTCCGAAAGGGTCTTACTAAAAGGTGAAAAATAAATTGCAAATGTTGTTGTTGTATTGGGAGGTTGAAAACAAAAGAAGAGTACTAAAAAGCAGGGTACTAAGGGAAATCAAATTGTTGGGTTGAGAGTGGAAAGTTGAAAATTGAGAGTTGGAAGTGAAAGTTGAAACCAAACTGAAAAGTGAAGGAAGATGGGAAGGTAGAAGAAAGAAGAGTGATTGGGTTTTTGGGATTTGTAGGGTGACACGTGCGAAGAAAAGGGTTACAGCTGTGGGCTGTCCATATCTCACTGGATTAGGTTTGAGACACTGCAAGTTACTTGATGACTCATCTGACAACTATTTGCCTTTGTGGATAACTTTATTAATGTTTATTTATTTCTCTGTATTTTATTTTACTTGTCATTTTCATTTGCTAATGCCGCACAAAGTACTATAAATCTGGTTTTTTCACACCGTACCCAAATGGCAAAAGAAACTTGAATCGTGGGTATATGTTGAAATAAATACCTGGTTCATATGGCAAAAATAGTTTGAGTAACAACGAGTTTTATAATATTTATGGTGTGGGTAGTTATAAATTTATAAATTAAATTTTTATATATTATAGCTTTTATTATTATTTTAATATTATATATCATATTTTATTTATTTCATAATAAATTAAATATATTTCACTATGATTATACATTTATCATATAAATCAGTATTTTGAGAACCAGACCGTATTGGATTGTCCAACCGGTTTAACTGATGATCAGACTTGAAAATAGTTTTGGTTTACTGTCTTAACTGAGTGGGGTTGGATCGCTTTGAATCGGGAAAATTATAGTCAAGGCGTATTAAACTCGGTTAAACCGCATTAACTCGGGAAGTAAATTGAACGGTTCAATTAAAAATTAAAAAAATAGAACAATACTCTAATATTTTATTTTACTTTAATCCAAATAAAGATGAAGAAACATTACTTCAGTATAATAATACAAGATTATTAATTATATAAAAGTTTACATTTATATATAATTATATATTTATAGATAAAAAATATTTATTGTATGATATCACTCGATCAGACCAAACGGATTCATCATTTAAACCGGTTAAACCTAATATGAGATCTCTTCCGGTTTGACATTCGGCTCGGGTTTCATAACATTGATATAAATATTATATTATTTATGTAATAATTACTTTTACACATTGATTATTACAAATTATATAAACATATAATTAAAACTAAAAATTCGTTGGGTACTCGCAAATACTCGCTACCTACATGGGTACTTACATATATAATGAGTTTGGGAATGGGAAAACACTACATGTGCTCGCCCGCACCCATTATCATCCTTAATCAAGAATTAGTTTGATGAATGGCTATTGCACATATACCTTCCATTTTTTGGATACATATACCTTCCATTTAAGATAAAAGGAATGGTATATATTAAGCTTTCATCTTAAAATTAATTGGATTGATTATATTTTAGTCTGGTCTTCGAAGATTCAGCATTTGTGGGTGGCCTATCAGGAGTGTCACGGATGTGGTAAGCTTCTATGGAGGGGTATATTGAAAAATAAGTTTGACATTGTCTGCACTATTCTCTTAGATATGATTTAAATATTTTTTGGTAACTCCTCTTATTGCCAATTTATTAAGATCAATGTTGTAAAACCTGAGCCGAGCGTCAAACTAAAAGAGATCTCGTATTATGTTTAACTAGTTTAAATGGTTAAACTGTTTGATCTAACTGGTTGATTTCATACATAAGTAATAATTTTTATCTATAAATATATAATTATATATGAACGTCAAATTTTATATAATTAATATTACCAATAATTACACAAAAGTAATGTATCTTCATCTTTTTTGGACCGGAGAAAAACAAAAGATTAGAGTAGTGTTACATTCTTTTAATTTTTAAGTGAATCATCTGGTTTACTTCATGGGTTATTTCAGTTTAACCGGGTTTAACACGGTCGGACCAGAATTTCCCGATTCAAAGCGGTCCAACCCTCACTCCATTAAGACAATAAACTAGAGTCATTTTCAAGTTCGGTCAACAGTCAAATTGGTCGGACCGTCCAGTACAGTCCATTCTCATAACACTTATTGAAATATAAAACATTAACAATATGTGTTGGATATAATCTTGACTAAGTAGTGTAATAATATGAGGTCTCCTATATCAAGATTCAATTATAGAGGAATACCCACACGCCAAGAAATTTAGCTTATTAAACGGAATCAAAAAATACTCTTCATTAACAAACAAAAATTGTATGTTAATATAAATTTCAAATTAATAAATAAATAAAAACAATAATCAAGCCTTAGTCAAACTATATAGAGTTGGTTATATGAACTGAATGATATCATAGTCTTATATCATAAATCATGTGCATTGATGAAACATTAATTTTTAAATCTTTTATATTTGTTTTGCGTATAGTTCGTTGTAGTCACTCTATGCCTCTAGAATTTAGATTAAACCTCATTTGATTTATAATCCTTATTCGAAGGGAATCAATGTGTGTCAAGGAAGTATGTTCTAGATTCATTACAAAATTTTGGATCCATGGCTTCGAAACCTTGTTGTAAACCTATGGATAGTACTCTCAAGTATAATAATGAATCAGGGTGTCCAGTGTCTATAGAAGAATTTTTGGGAAGTTGATTTATCTTATAAATATAAGGTGATATATCGCATTTGCAATAATTCATCTTAGTTAGTTCTTTGCATATCATAATGATTCACAATACAATGTTGCTATAACGATACTTAGGTATCTCAAAGGCAAGGAAAGGACTTTACTTTCCTACACAATAGTATGTTAGTATCTAAGGTTTTAGTAAGGTTCTTTCTTATATATTAGAAGTTCTTTCACAAAATTTTGTTTTTTTATTGGCATATATGATATCTAAATTAAAGAATTTTTTTATCGGCTAAATTAAAGAAATTTATCTATGACCTTACACAAGTTTTGCCTCAATAGTAACACAAGTTCCATCAAGTTATTACCTCATATTATTTTGAGGAAAATAAGGTTGATTATTGTATTTACCACAAGTTGAGTGAGAGCAAATTTATATTCTTAGCATTATATGCCAATGATATTATATTTGTCAACAACAATATGAGACCATTGCATGAAACCAAAAGATTTCTTAAAACAAATTTGAAATGAAAAGACCTCAAAGAATCTTCTTTGTGCTAGGTATTCAGATAGTAAGATTGTCACAAAAAGCTATATTAATAAAGTCTTATAGATTTGGCATGAAACATATTAAGCCAAGAGGTGCCCCATAGCTTTGAGAAAAAAGTTCAGTATCCAGCCATGACCTAAAAATCACCTTTAAATATTGAAATGGATAAGATTCCATATGCATATGGAGTAGGTAGTTTATTGTATGCTCGAGTTTGTACGTGTCCAAACATAACATTTGTCGTGGGAGCTTTTAAAAAAAATTAGTAATCTTGGAATGTATATTTCTGAGGTAGTCAATCGTGTGATGCGTTACTTGAAGAGAATAAAGTGATGCACACTTATCAGAAGTCTAACAATTTTGAGATCATTGGATATTCTGATTCTGATTGTATTAGATATCAAGATACAAAATGCTCCACATTTGAATATATTTTTATGTTGGGTAGAGATGCTATATCTTTAGAGATCTAGTGAGCAAACACTCATAGTTCCTTACCATGTTATGGAGTTAATGACTTGTATTAAACATTTGATAATGAGATATTGTTGTAGAATATTAACATTGTCTTACGTTTAATCAATGATATTAAAACACCATTGAAAAATTACTATGAGAATAACTTTGTAGTCCTTTACTCCAACAATAGGAGTTCTAAAAGGTCAATATTTATTAACATCAAGTTTATGGTTATCGAAGGAAGTGTTATAAATAAGGGGATTGCCACCATATATGAGCAAAACTTATGCTAGCTAACCCATTAGCTAAGGTTTGATACCTAAGGAATTTCATGAGCATGTTGCTCAAATGCGTATTGTTCTTTAATATATCTTAATTTAGTGGGAGTCTATATGTTTTATAGTTTACATTGGATATCTAAAGGGTAGTTTTCTACATAATAAAGATATTATAGTTTATGCACATTAAGTATATCACTAAAGACATATTTCGGATGACATTGCATGAAATTTTCATGTTACCTGTCTATATTTGATCTCTGTCATTTGGTGATCATTATGGTCTAGTCATACTTGGTTGCGATGAAGATCACGATGATTCTATAGTTGATATATAAGATGACCAAATTGTATTAAGAAAAAGTCAAAAGATAAATAGCATAAAGATGCACACTTGAGAATTCTATAAATAATTGTTTCGGGAAAAATATGAAGCTCAAATGAAAGATTGTTAAAAATTTAATATTTAGACATCATATATTTCAATATAATTATATTAGTCATTTATTAACCAGACTATAAAATAAACGTATAATTTGGATAACCCATGTCACTTCTAGAAAATAATATGAGCTTAATAAATAGATATTAATATTGACACATTAAAAATAATGAGAATCATATTTGATAACGAGAATGGTTATGGTCCTTATTGCATCAAATAAAAATCTCTCCTCACCATTAGAGAGAAGCATGTGATCCTATAACTCCTTTGGTTGTTCTCCCTCTACTTTCATTCTGTTCCATCCAATGACACCCCATATATCCCATCTTCTTTGATTGGTTAATTCAATCCACAATTGACTAGGTCATTCAACTCATGACCCACTTAGCTTGTCTCACAAGAGGGCTGATTCCATATACATGAACTTTTATAATCTCATTCCTAAAGTACATCATATAATTACCAAAAAAAAGTACTTCATATTGCAAGTTGTTTAGGTCTTGCATGATGTATAACACATCTTCTTTGTGACCAGTTTGCAACCTAGGATTATCAGGATTCGGTTTAGTCGACTTATTGTCCTTTAATTTATCTCTCCAACATAGGAGAAAACATGGCTTAGTCATCATGTTAGGAATGGTTTGCTACAATTAATTATGGCACAAAAGATTAATTATTAGCTAAATCATAATCAAGTCACTCTCTTTAACATATTTTGTGACACTACTCAAAACACCCACAACATGGTTATCAATGTCAATTATCTAATTACTCAAAATATAGCTACTCGTGTCAATTCTCGAATTTTCCACAATATGACTACTAATGCTATAGAAAGAAAGAGGGAGAAGGAAGCAGAAAATGCTTTGGCCGAGAGGGAGAGAAGAAAAGTTGAGGAAATGTTTCTTATGTGTTATATTTATGGGCAGAGAGACTCAAAGGCCAGGTTGATCTGACACCCCATAAAGTGATCTCATCTAAAATGGTGAGATTGATCCAACGACCCAGAACAACTGACCATATTGAGAGGGTCCATCCTTTTCTCTTTGGCTCTAACAATGTGGGTTGACTTGGTCAGCACATGTGTCAAGTGTGTTGACTTGGTTAGCAGACATCTAGGGATGAAAAAAATTTCCCAAAAAAAATTTGAAGCACAAGTCTGACCCGACCAGCCGGATGCAAAGGCGATGGTGTGCACATGTATGAGGGGTTTTGGTTGTGTGTCGTCACCAACAACAAAACCTTTGTATCCCTTAGGGCATTCCCTAATAGTGCAATTAATGTTTATAAACACTCTTAAAGTGTTTCGATCCTCATATGTGAGACTTGAGTATTTTTATTTCACACCTCAAATATCTCATTTGTTCCAACACAAAAGCAACCAATTTTTTACGTTGTGTTTGGTTTACAAAAGAAAAGTGAAGGAAAGAAAGTTCAAGAAATAAAAGTTGAGAGAAGAAAACGAGTAGAAAATATGGTGATTTTTTAGTTATTTGGTATGATAGAAAATGGAAAGAAAGTGAAGAGAAAATAATATAATTGTTATTAATAACTACACTTTTTTGTACCATGAAAAGTATCTCATCACCCTATGAGTAAGGAACTAATCCATTTCGTGGTGTATGAATGTCTCTCTCAATAAATGTCTATCACATGAATTGAACCATTGACCTTTTGGTCTTTCTATGCATCTACTGAAACTTTACACTACTAAACTAACGTCTAGTTTATTAATAATGACATTGATATGCATATGTTAGTTTATTTTCTTTGGAATTTTAGGAAAATATCAACATTTATAAGTGTGACTAACACGAAATATGATTTTTTTTTAATATACATGGAGTTAGCGACGAGAAAATTTGTCACTAATTTTCTCGGACAAGGATTTGATATCTCAAAGTCTGCCCAAACTCTTGTCCTAAATTGATTAAAACATGTATTGTCAATTAAAAAAATTAAATATTCATATGGTCCAAATTTTAATACTTTTTTCTTCCTAATATTGGAGAGAAAACATAATGACATGGAACCCACCATTTTTTCTTTTCTTCCTAATATTTTCCTTCTTTTTTCACTTTCTTTCCTTCCTTTGTCACCCCAAACAAACATATCCTTATATTATAGTTGAGTAATGATTATGGTGGTTATATTGTTTTTATGGCAATTGCGGAAAAATGTGGAAATAATTGCAATAGTGATTGAACACTCAGAAACCAAAATATTTCATTTAATTGTGGTTGTGAAGTGCCAACTAAAATACCTATAAGAACCAAGAGTGTGAAGCCACATAAATCAAATTGCAAGTTTGAGCTCATCGGCTATGGATAAAGCATCAATCGAGAAAAGGGCAAAAATGGTGATAAAAGGATGTGGTGTGAGGTTATGTAGCAGGACGTGGTAGTTGGTTTTGTTTCTTTCATCATAATGGTAAGAAGTTTATGTCGATAAATGTGGTTGTAGTGGTTAAGGTCAATAAGGGCTGAGATCTCCGCTCCTAGCAAGCCAATGATGTCAATGAGAAAGGTTTTGCTAGCTGATTTAAAGATTTGTACTTCTGAGGTTTGTTAAATGATGATAAGTAGGAATGACAAAAATATTTGTCCCATGAGTTATCACTAAATTGGTCGTAACATATACCTACAAAAATAGCTTATGGGTGAAAAATGATATTATGATACTCACCATGCATACCCACATATTATAAATTTATTTTTTAATTAAATATTATATATATACATATATATTATTTTTTATAATTATATATTTTCTATTGTAATAATAAATTTTAGCAATTAAAACATAATGTTATATTTTATATGTACATAAATTTCACTAATCTTGTGTGTTTTCTACTAATGAGGTTCGTTTCAAGTATAAGTTAACTACGAGTCCCATGTGTTTTCGTTGTAATGGTCTTATTTAGGATCTTCTTCATGCTCTTAGAGATTGCACTAACTCATTCTTGTTGTCGCATAATCTGGATTTTGTTGAGCCAATTTTCTGGAGTAATCAGTCTTTCACCAATTGGCTGGTGGACAATTCTAAAGGCCTCAAAGGGAGATTGTTCTTGTCAGTCATTTGGTGAGTTTGGAGGTGGAGGAACAATACTATTCTAGACTCTCTTACTTGGGATATCAACATTGTCGCTTCTCGTGTTCATCAGGATTTTAGAGACTGATTTTCTGTGACAGACTGGACATTTGTAGATGGTAATTCTTCTTCTTTCATATGGTCTCCTCCGGTTGTTGGGCAAGTGAAGTTGAACGTTAATGGCAGTTGTTCCATAGTGTCAAATATCATGGGTGGCGGTGGAGCTTTCTGTAACCACAAAGGTAATTGCATGTTGGGTTTTTCTATAAGCCTTGGAGTTGGTTTTGCTATAGAAGCTGAGTTTATTGCGATGGAACAAGGTCTGCTTATAGCTTGGGATAAGGGCTTATGCTCTATATTTCTTAAGTGTGTCTGGCTAGAGGCATGGCAAATCATTACCCAGGGTTTTGTTGTTAGATTTCAGTGGATGCATGCAATGGTTAGTCGGATACACAAGTTGCTTGCTCGTTGCTGGTTTGTTCAAGTTTGTTTTATTTCTAAGGATGCTAACTCTTTGGCGACTTCTTGCTCAAAGCAGATACTTTCTCAGGCTCTGGGATTCAGATTTGGGCTTTTGCTCTTGCAGGCGTGTCAAATACTCTTATGATGAATCTTGCGTCATAGTCTTGTCATTTTCTCTTTCCGATGTACCAAAAAAATATTTATTATACATACGGGTATCCGCAAATATTATTGATATGAGTACTAGAAAACACTGTAGTATTCGTTCAGTCTGTTGCCATGAAGTCATGTTGGATGACATATCATTTAGCAAGCTCAATCACAGGGATTAGATGGCCAACGCCATGGCTGGAGAGAAGAGCTATATGTATCTGCATGAGATCAGCAATTTTACTAATAGGATGAAAATTGAGTCAAATTAAATTAAACTTTCATGGACAAATAACAATTACACAATAATTGGTGTCAATTTGGTGACATCGTCACACTCACCACAGTAGGCAATTGAAGTTGAAGCAACAATTGAATAGATATATAACTGGTTATAATATAATTGATTTTTATATTTAGATATATATGTTAAAGCTGATTTTAAATATAACTTAGTTTGTGTGCTTCTTTGTTCGTTTTGAATCATTAATATCGTTTATATGCCACAATTTTGTTGCTAAGTTGTTTGTTTGAATTTTGCATAATATAACTTTTACAAAATAAAGTACAAAAAATATTATTTAAATTTATAATTTCTTGCTAGTTAGCGAAATAGAAAATTATAACTAGTGGAACTTTTCACTCTATAACACTATTATTTGTACTATATAACAATTTTATATATTTCACTTAATTTATATTTAATTAATATTGCTTTTCGAAAATAGTAATATAAATAACATCATAATAATATATAAATCATCTCTGCAGTAATAATACAGAAATATTATACTCTTATACTAAATAAGATCCAATGATTTATTATTTCGAGTGTAATATCTATACATTATTATCTAAATATTTATATACGCTTAGGTCATCATCTACCATTCATTTATATTTAAAAGTTAATGATTAAAATATGAATAATAGATAGTTAAAAAATCTATTATATTGTCTATGCTTACATCTTTTTCACCTGTTATTTCCTTGCACATAAAGCCCGATTTAATTTTAAGTAAATATCTTGGCCATGATTTTCGGGGAGAATTATAAATATGATTCCAACAATCTAGTTTATAACAGTTATGGACCTAATAATAACATAATGTAGATTTGTAATACAATCTCTTTTACTGAATAAGTACAATTCTGATTATTCAATATAGTTAGTTTATAACTTAGGTGTAAACGATAGCTTAGAACATTTCTTCTATACGTTATCCTGCACCAGTAGAGCCTTTGGTTGTAGCATGTCCAGACAAACGACATGCATTAGGTTATGTAGTTTGCAAATAAACGTCTAAGATAACAATGATAACTTTATTTTTTGCATAATCAAGATCTGAAATGGAATTGTCATCATTTCATAAAGTTTTTAACCATGAAATTAAAGAAATGTTACTCCTCTGAAATATACCAATAAATTACTATGTTGTGAATCTAACACGGTTGCTTAACTATGCCAAGAAGCTCCTAACAGACTTGAAAAACTAAATTCAAAGAATGCAATATGGCATTTAAGGATTTGCTAACACAAACAGAAACAGATGATTTTCCATTCAAATGATAACCCCATAGGCCAGGACCATTTCCCTTGGGCAAAATAAGGTCATCATGCACTCTCTTCTGATGCTTCTCTCTTTTTGCCCTTCTTCATTCCATCACCACTATTCTGTTGTTGCAGCTCTGCCTTCTTTTGTTCTCTAATCATAGCCTGCCTTGCTAGTGGTCACAATTCCCGTACTGTTCTAGGAGGCATCACATAAGGTTCCAGTGGGCGATCAACAAAAGGGTGCTCGCTGCCAGGAAAGATTCTTAATTTTCGATCCCTATCCTACATCCATCAGCAAGAAATACAACTTCGAAGATCAGTTCTTCAATTGTACATACAGAACAAAAAAGATCAGAAACAAGGACTGACAAGATGAGAAGAAAAATATTGACAAATGTATCTATATAAGAGCATGCACATCGGCAATTGCTTAAAGTTGAACAACAAAGCATTGTAGTAAAAAATGTAGAGTTTCTTCAGTGCTAATAAATACTAAAGCAAAGCAATGCTTTTGGATTCTAGAATAAATAAAAGGATCAACAATTCATTAAGTTGTCAATTGTGTTTGCACCCCAGGTTCTGTTAGTTAATTTTCATTAATAGGTCATCTATAAGAATGGCTGTAAGTCTTGCTAAGGCTTGTCACATGCCTTGATCTCATCATAGTGGAACTTCATCTCTCCACAAACTTGCTATACAATAACCAAGCCATATTTTGACTAAGTAGGGTAAGTTACATCAATCAAACGAAGACAAAAGGCTCCAGTGATATTTTAGTCCCTGATTATTTCCCCTATAGTTTTTCTAGGCTCCAACTAATCTACTCTCCTAGTGGAGCTTCTACATGTCTCCTCCAGATATGGACAAACCATGTAAGATGAGATTCTACCATCTTTTCAACATTACGTGTTACACTAACTTTCTCTCTAATGTGTTAATTCTTAATCTTATCTTGTATACTGTGTCCACTTATCCAGCACACACCTTTCTCATCTCTGCTATATTAAGTTTATTTTCTAGTTGGCATCTTAGAGGCCAACATACAATCCAAACAATACCTAAGGCTATTATAGTTGTGCGGTAAATTTTTCCTTTAAGCTTATGGGGCACATCTCTATCACATATAACACCTGGAGAACTAATCCATTTCAATCACCCAACTTGAATCCTACGGTTTACATATCTCTCTACTTCTCCAACATTTTATACGATTAACTCAAGATACCTAAACCTTAGTGAACTATGGTATGAATTTTTACCTCCAAGGTTGGATTTACTAGCCTCTTGCTAAACCTACATCGACCATCTTAAATGGAACACATATGCCTCCAAGGCTTTGTTTATACATTTATAATTTCTTGTTTATTTCCTTTCTCAAGTCTCCAACTAAGACAACATCATCCACGAAAAGCATTCATCATGGCTACACCTGCTCTTGGATATGCTCAGTAAGCACATCTAACACCAATGTAAAAAGATGAGGGCACAAAATTAACACTTGGTGTTGTGTTATGGTTGTCGGAAAATCTTTTCTGATAGCACCATGTGTTCTCACACTAGTAGTAACCCCCATCTTACTTATCCTTCATTGTTTGAAATTTGAAAATCTGTTCGGCCATCCGGCTTTCCAAAATACCTATTTGGGTACCTATTATGTGCCTTCTCTAAATAATAATGAAAACCATGTGCAAGTCTCTTTGGTTAAATTGATAGCGCTCCATCAATCATCGTAGCAAATATATTGCTTCAATGATCAACCTTCTCAACATAAAACCAAATTGATTTTGTGAACTACATGTCTCTTAATTAACCTCCGCTCAATTACCATCATATAACATCATAGTCAATTGGGGATAGCAGAGCATAGCGGCCGATTCCGAAAACAACATATAGGGATAGCGGGTAGTGGGAAGGCTGCTACTGCTGAGGGAAAAATATAAGTAATTTATACCCTGCACTTACAAATACACTAAAATACACCAAATAAAAGAAATTTATACCCTACACATACAAATACACTAAAATACACCAAATTAAAGTGGTAAAAACATAACAACAAGCAATCCTTTATTTCCCGCCACTGCCTCTTTATTTGCCCATACATCAATATCGTTTCTACTAGGTTTCAGCAACACATCATTAGGAGTGGATTGGCAGTGAGGTTCAGACGAGGCCATGATTGTGGGAAGTTTAGAGAAAGAAGTTGGTACGTACAGCAGGGTAGTTTTTCAACAAGAGTAATGCAGCATGAGTTTTTCTGTATGAGCAAAGAGAAAGAAAAGTGTTGCTGCTAAATTTTCATGTTTTTATAAAAGGGCAGCATCACATGCATTAAAAGAGGGGATAAGTAATTTATTCAAAAACCCTAAAAAACCAATGCTTGTAATTAAAAAATGGGGGCAAAAAGGACATTTCTAATTTGAACTTAGGACTCCGACTGCAGCATGAATTGGCCCACAACAGCCAACTACACTGGTATCCACCGTTGCGTCGCGGGAAGTGGCTGACAACCTCTGCGACTATGCTATCGCACCAATATCATGTGCAATCAACTACGTAGTTCATAGTATGGCTCCTGAGTTTAATATCCCAATAATTTGACAATTTTGTATATCTCCCTTGTTCTTATAAACAATGACTTGAAAGGTTCTCCTGGACATTCCAAAACTCAATAAGTATATTATTTGATCCAAATGCTTTGCTATTATCCATCCTCTTCAAAACTTCTTTTACCTTGAATCCCAAACTCTACGATAAAAGGGTTCAATAGAAGCTCCTTTGCTTTCCACACTTTAATTGCCACTACTTTGATCCTTGGAACCCTTTCTTGGCCTTTACTCTTCACACTTCACTCTCCTCTTAACCCTCACATGCATAACGAAAACCCAATATTGGGTAGTCATACTCTCTCCAAGTATGTATGCCATTCAAAGCACGCAAAACTTTCTATTTGATTTTCTTATTAGTAAAATTGATTTGAGTCACACTCTTTTATGTGATGGGACAGTTCTACTTTATAAAACGGTAATTGGCTATTGTGAAACTGAAAGTCAAAGAAAAGTTCAGGATAGTTTAATCTTCCACATTTACTTCCCCAGGGCCATAACCCCCATTTAAAACAGCCATATCCTCAAAATTCCCTCCCATGTGGTTACTTAGATCTTTTGCCCGCTAACTTAATAAATAATGTTGATATGTACTTTATCATTACATCATTTAAGATGAAATGGTGAAAGTTTTGGTGAAGTACCTTAAGAAAAATTAGACCAAGTTATCCTGATTTATTGATAATTTGATATTGATTGCTGAGAGTGGATCTCAGATTGTCAAATTTATAACGTGTATAACAACAGAAAGTTCAATTGAGTTGTTAAAAAGACTGCCATTTAGTATCCATAATAAAAAATAGTCTGGAGGCTATCAGATAAATAATTCTTGTCACATTCTCAGATAGCTGATACTATCTACAATTTTGAAAAATAGGGATTGCTCGGGGAGATAAGGATTATTGCTAAAAGGGTTGTGATTGGTTTAGGGATACAAAGCATGGTAGAATACTCAGTCCTCATTATTTCGTTATATTATTTTGGGATAATTGCATTTTGGCTCAAAAATCCAAATGATTACGGGGTCTATAGCATCTCAAGTGAAAACAAGTTTGTTTGGGTACTGTAATTATGATAATCTAGGAAGTATATTTGTAGTGATATTTTTAAAAATATAGATTCCACTTGTTAAAATCAATTTATATTGTTGCTTGTAGTGAAAAGCTATGGGGGCTACAGGCTACCTCAATCTGGAAATTTTGTTTGTCTCCAAAGGGATTATACTCTTGCAATATTCAAACCAAAAATGTACAAAAACTAGTATGGACACTAATAATTAAATTTCATAGTTCAAAATACCAAAAAATATTGGTCCAAGTAGCACTTACATCACACAGTTTGTTTCTAGGAAGCATGCACAGAACAGCTTTGCGAATGACATCTGTGGGGTCTTTGGCCATCTGATCCTGTAGAGTCCTTTTCTTGAGGTGGCCTATATACCTATATGTCAAAACTTATGTCATAAAAATGTCAAATATTATGGTTTATAGGTATAAGAAACCCAATAAAATAAACAGTGATGAAAATATTTAGGTAAAGTTTTACAGGTATTTGTGGTAGTAATCACTAATTAAAAATAGACTGTGTATTGTTTTCCTACGGCTCATTAATGAGGTAATGGAAAGGTCAGACACATGTTATGTTTTAATTGGAAAATACCATTACAAGATACTGAAGAACTTCACCAAAGTTTTTTTATTGATAATATTGGTGGCAGAATTCCTTAAAATATAGGCATCCAAATCAAAATAAAATTATTTGATTTTTCCATAAAGCCCAAAATTAAAATTTCATCAGCTATAGCTAAGTACTAAATGCAAAGCACTTGCCCTGTGTGCCAGTAGTAGACCTTGTCTGTAAGTTTTCTCCCACTCACACAGATATCCTTTGCATTAAGCACAACGCACATATCTCCATCATCACGATTAGGTGTATAAGTTGGCTTATCCTTTCCTTGAACTACAGTAGCAATTTGAGATGCTAACCTGCCAAGAATCTATACAGGGAGAATATGTATTAACAAATTGATCTCATTACTTCAAATATGCAAATTGTCCTGTATTTGATCAGACATTAAAAGTACATAAGATGTCAGAAGCTTGGAAAACTTTATGTATCATCTAAATTAGCACTTTCTTATAGCTAATTCACCCAATAAGCAATACTTTGTTCCAAAAATGCTCCACATGTATGTACCACGTCATGGCAATAAATTCAGGGGGATAATTAAATATTATATTATACGGACCCTTCTTAGCTAACTTAATAACTAGATATTGCAAACGGTCGACATACATTCTGAATGCTTCCCAAATGAAATGCCCATGAACTTGCAAGACTTATTGTGTTTGATAGCTCTCCACAGGGTTTGATATTCAAATTCCATTCATATTAGGTTGTGAAGCATTTCACTAACCTAATATCTCACATTTTATTCTTTCTCGAAATGCCAAAAAATTTGTGCAGCAAATAACTAACCAATCACAAGCTGAAACTATGGCACATCTTTTAAGTTCAACAGGAAAGACTTCATGTTAAGGACACATACTCACTATCAGTTGTACAAGAAAGAACCAGGAAAAATCCATGCTGACCTGGCCCTTGGCATCAAAAACCTGCCATCGGAGACCATCAAGATTAATCCGTCTTAGTCCAGCGGCGGCTCTCTGAGAAGATAAATCATAAAGGACACGATCAGACATAAAACCAACCTTGGAACTGACTTCAAATAATGACTCAGATGAAACCACTCACATGTATTTCAATTACATTATTTATGTTCAAAACAGCCTTATGAGGGGGAAAAATAGCTGAAAGAGTTTTTAGAAAAATAAGCAATTAATTTATCTAAAAATAAACTCAATCAGTCATGCCACAATTTAACCACAAGGATCCTAATTCACCAGAAAAAGAAAATAACTTCGAAACTAAATTTGAAAAGAGAATCATTTTCACTTCAAAACTAAAATGACAAGCCTAAAATACTGATTTAATCATAGTGAGCCATTTCCACAAACACATGGCATGCATTCTCAGCATACAAAGTTTTACACAACCTAAATGACTACACAGGACTTCAAAATTACCTTCATGTCGAAAGAATTTACCATCTTCATTTTCGCCTAACATTCTTCGTTCGATCTACAACACTATTCACAAACCCAACAAAAAATTAATAAATAAATAGATAATTGGAACACTTTAGTTATGAACGTTATAAAATTACAAGATTGAAAATGCAAGGAACATAGCTACAGAGAGAGAGTGGTACCCAGATGAAGGAGTAGGGTGAGAGCCGACAAAGCAATGCAAATATATGATTCGGAAACAGTGAGCCACTGACTTAAACCCAAAGTCCCAAACCCTTCTCTTTCGACTGAGGAAAAACGCAAAATCACTTTAGGCACAGTTCTTCTGGGTTGGGCTAGTGTTGGAATTCTAATCGGTCCGTGTTCATTTTCACCATATCATTGGGCCTCAATCCAATACCCCATATTGAGTTGTAAATTATATAATGACTGTATATAAATCTTTATATTGATAATGTATAAATATTACACTTATATTTCAATTTGAATGTTGGAATAAATTTTGGGGAAAATGTATAGTTCCTAAATTGACTTAATTGAAAATATACTATTTTCAAATTTTGTATTCCAACATATTATTCTTCGAAGTAAAATTATACTTTTGATAATGGCTACTCCATATGGGATACTTTCGAATTTTATTATTCCAATTTACCATTATAGATAGTAAAATTTTAGTTCTAACACTAGTCTTTGAGAGGTGAAAATTTTGAAATTTGTTCAGTTCCAATCAATATTATTAATATTTTATTGATCATCAAATTAGATATAATATTGATATAGTATGTAATATTTTAACTATAGTTCAATAACTACAATGCATACTAGTGACATTAAATATACATATATGTTAAAGTTGTTAGTGGATTTCAGTTTATTAGTTGTAATATTGTTTTCGTTAACCGATTAAGAGTTTAATTAATCGATTAACTAGATAGTATATAATTGGTGATTCCTTTAGTCATTGTAATTCAATTCATTCATTTTCACTAATGATTCATTTAGTCATTGTAATTCAATTCATTCATTTTCACTAATGATTCCTTCCAATCTATCATGAAAGATCTGAACATACTGATGTTCAGATGCACTTTATCAGAGACATAGTGGAAAGAGGGTTTGTTAGAGTGGAGAAAATACACACTACAGATAATCCGGCGGACATGATGACGGAGCCAGTTCCAACTACCAAGTTCAGACATTGTCTAGACTTGATTAATGTTCAGAATCTCTAGTGGGTATGAAGAAGAGTAGCAGAAGAATAACTATAATAGTCTTTTAGCCAAGGTGGAAATTTATTGAATATTGGCTAAAAGAAAAAGATGATGAAATACTTTCTTGAGTCAAGTAAAAAAAAGAAGTAGCTAAAGATCATCTTGAAGAAAGAGAGAATTTCTAGCCAAGTAAAAAGAAGTGGTTATGGTGAAACCAACATTAATGCTCTTTTCCATTTGGCCACAAAATCTTCAAGAGCTTTAGCTATAAATAGGAGTGCTCCATGCCATTGTAAGACATAGCAAATACTTAGCTTAGTGCATATTCTCTCTTCTTGTTCTCTTGTTCTAATTGTGTGAGAAATACTTGAGTGAGAGTGAAATTGGGTATACTTGGGTTTTGAGAAGTGAGTGAAACACTTGTAGTTCTCTTTTATCATAGTGCAATAATCCTCGTTGCTCTTCAGCTGTAGGCGTAAGCAAATTGCCAACCACATTAAATTCTCAGTGTTATTTTCTCTATTATATTTTTTTCTATGAGTATTCCGCTCCAATAAATATATATATATATATATATATATATATATATGCTCTAGCGTGTACCTGATATATAGACATTTTGTATTCCAGTGTTAATTTGAATTGATATGATGATTCAAAAGTGTGGACTATTTTCAATCTTGTCATCTTCTCTTCAAGTATGATGGAATTTACCTCTAACATCTCCACTTCATCTTCTTCTTGGTTATTGTCCTCACACATATTATGCTCAATTTCACTTCAAATAGCTCTTCTAGTGGCAGTGCTTCCCTTACATAATAATAGTTAAGCAAAGAATCCAATTTCATTAACACCATATCCATTCAAAATCGTTCTATCACTCCATCCCTTTGTTATATTTGTTAAGGACTTATAGGTAGTCAACAAGAAAATAAGCGCATAATACAGTCGTGTTTAAAAATAATTAAACTAAGTTACGAGATATTTGATACAATTCTAGGAAACAACATAAAAAAAAATGAGACATGTAATATCGCAAGTGTATGATGGGCCGTTTGAGTACCATAGGCCCAAGAGAGTGACTCAACCACCTAAGAAGTTCCAGGATTATATATAGAAAAGATATTAAATAAATAATAACATTGAAAATGTAATCAGTTGGGCTTTAGCCTTTTGGTCCATTATGTTTTTGTGTATTCAACTACTTAAGGTGTGAGACTATCACTAAGAATGCTATGAAAATTCTGATGTTATTTCCTTTCTTCCTTTAATAAATATACATAGATTTCCAAATTAAAGTTCTGCTAGGGTTCATCCCTAACATTGGTGCTTTCATTCTTGATCATCATGCCTCCTAAATCATTTTCTCCTTCTTCTAACAACTATATAACAGATGATATTCCTAACGTGGCTGTTTTAGAGAAACTTACTTCTCTATAGCAGCAAATTTCTGATCGTCAAGATCTGCTCCAATCTTCCATGGAGGCGCGTATGGAGACAGTGTTAATAGGGTTGGTCAATAAAATGGCAAGGTTGACCACTACTAACATCCAGATTCCACCACAACAACCTCCTCATAGGGCTCAACCACGACCTCCACCGTCACCTACGTACGGTACTTCCTTATTTCCTCCTCCTGGTTCCATTAAACCTCCTAAACTGCACCTGTCTTGTTTTGATGGTTCCGATCCGCTGGATTGGTTATTTTAAGCGGAACAGTATTTTAATTTGTATCAAGTGGCTCCATTCCAAAGTTTGGAACTAGTGGCTTTTGCCATGAAGGACGATGCCTTAAGTTGGTACAAGTGGATATTTCAAGCAAAACAACTTACAAGTTAGGAGGGGTTTATTAAGGCACATGCTATTCGTTTTGGTTCGTCGTCCTTTTCTAACTCGCAAGCTGAGTTATTTAAATTACGACAAACTAGTTCTGTGAAGAGTATCAAACATGTTTTGAGCGGTTAGCAAATCAAGTTGTTGGCTTAACACCTGAAATGTCCTTGAATTGTTTCCTATCAGGACTGCACCTAGATATTAGGCGTGAACTAGCAATCCTACAACCGCTCACGGTTACCCATGCCATTGGTTTATCAAAATTGGTTGAAAGCAAACTGACAGTGGCCAAATCTGCGAGCAGTCGTTTTCCTCATACTGGGAACTACACCGCTACCGCTGGATCTGGATCCTCTACTGCTGGCACAGTCTCTGTTGGGCCACCAACACTACTGCCAGTTAAGAGTTTGACAACAACACAGATGCAAGAGTGTCGAGCACAAGGGCTCTGTTATAACTGCGATGAGAAGTATATTTTTGGGCATCGTTGTCAACCTAAGCGGTTTCTTT
The DNA here is from genome assembly GCF_001865875.1 of Lupinus angustifolius. Taxonomy (NCBI): domain Eukaryota; kingdom Viridiplantae; phylum Streptophyta; class Magnoliopsida; order Fabales; family Fabaceae; genus Lupinus; species Lupinus angustifolius. The sequence goes on from NC_032014.1 coordinate 17,952,980, forward strand.
TGCTGTTAATTGGTGATCCTTTGGAGATTGAGTTTGCGCCAAAAATTCCTAATTCTGATCCTACTTGGGAGCCTACGGAAGTGGTGCAAGAAGATTTGAACCGTTTTCACCTATCTGATCAAGCCTTGCAGGGTAATCCCTCGCCAAAAACTCTCAAGTTTCAGGGCACTATTCATGGGTATAAGGTGACAGTTTTGGTGGATACATGCAGTTCTCATAACGTGATGCAACCTCACATTGCACAATTTTTACACCTGCCTATTTCACCTACGCCCAAGTTTCCTGTGATGTGGGCAACAAGGAGCAACTTTACTATATAGGGTTGTGTAAAGCCACACCCATCAGTTTACAACAGCAAGTGTTTCACATTTTGTTTTATCTTTTTTACATATACAAGGTGCCGATGTAGTCCTTGGTATTGAGTTGTTGAGCACCTTGGGACCGGTTACTCTGATTTTGTTGTTCCCTCTATGACTTTTACCCACAACTGCAAACCTATTACTTTGACTGGCCAAGCCTCAAGCACACCCACTTTAGCTACCTTTCACCAACTAAGATGCCTATCCCAAGTAGATGCAATAGCTGATGTCTATTGTGTTTCTATGACCCATACCCAACCTATCCTGCCCACACATACACATTCTTACATGTCCCTCGACAATTTCGACCACCAACCAACTATTCCCATTCCTGATATCCAAACAATCATTAACCAATTCCAAAAAGTGTTCCTTAACCCCAAAGGCCTACCACCTCCTACACCACATGACCACAAAATTACATTACTTCCCAACTCCCCACCAGTCAATGTGAAACTCTACCATTACCCACACTCCCAGAAAGAGGCCATGGCCACCGTCCTTGCTGAAATGTTAGCTAATGGAATAGTAATTCCCAGCAACAGCCCTTTTTCCTCTCCGGTTCTCTTAGTGTACAAAAAATATGGGACTTGGCGTTTCTGCATGGACTACTGCAATTTAAATGCCCTAACAGTTAAGGATCGCTTTCCCATTCCTATTACTGCTGAATTGCTTGATGTAGTATCCGATGTTACAATTTTTTCAAAAATAGATTTGCGAGCAAGATACCATCAAATCAGACTTGCCTCTAATGACACTCATAAAACATGCTTTCAGACTGCTGATGGCCACTACAAATTTTTGGTCATGCCATTTGGGCTGACTAATGGGCCGTCTACTTTTCATTCGGCTATGAATGACTTATTGCGCCCCTATCTCAGAAAATTTGTGTTGGTTTTCTTTGACGATATCTTGATTTATAGTCATTTTGTTAATGATCATTTGGGACATTTAAAGTTGATTTTAGCCTTATTAGAGCACCACCAGTTTTTTGCCAAAATGTCTAAATGTACTTTTGGAGTTTCGAGTGTGGATTATTTGGGCCACATTTTATCTAAGGAAGGGGTCCAACCTGATCTAACAAAAATTCAGGCCATTTTGGATTGGTAGACCCCATGATCTCTCACGGCACTCTGCGGATTTCTGGGTCTCACAGGATTTTATCGCCATTTTATTCGACAATACGCCACACATGCCGCTCCCCTTACTGATTTATTACAACATGGGAAATTTAAATGGTCTACTGAGGCACAATTGGCCTTAACATCAATGCCAAATATCATGACTACTACTCATGTGTTGCCTCTGCCAGACTTCACTAAGGTTTTTGATGTTGAAACTGATGCCTCTGCCATAACCATTGGGATTGTTTTGTCCTAGGAGGGTCATCCAATTGCCTACTTCAGTAAGAAAATGTTTGGCTGAATGCAGGCTGCTTCCACCTATGTGCGAGAAATGTATGTTGTTACTGAATCAGTCAAAAGGTGGAGACAATATTTGTTGGGCCATTCTTTTCGAATTTTTACTGATCAGAAAATTTTGAAACACCTGATGACACAGACATTTCAAACCATTGAACAACAAAAATGGGCATTCAAATTACAAGGTTATGAGTATGAGATCTTTTACCGTCCAAGGAAGAAGAATTGAGCTGATAATGCTCTATCGCGATGCTACACACCAGATCCACTTCTGCTCTTGAGTTTGTCCTCTCCAGTTCCTGCGTTAGTCAGTCAGTTAAGCGAGTTTTATACAACTGTTGAGGGAATACAATTGATTGAAAGGTTACTGACATCCCACAAACACTCACCCATGTTTCAGATTTCCCACTCGCTTCTCTATTACAAGGACAAAATTTTTGTTCCAGACACACAAGATTTTCGCTCCCAACTACTGACCGAATTTCATACGACACATGAGGGAGGTCACTCCGGTGTGAAACCGACTCTGGCTCGACTAGCAATATCTTTTCATCGGCCTGGAATGTATAAAGATGTAGTTAGATTCATACAACAATGTTTAACTTGTCAGCAAAGCAAATACTTAACTATTCCTAAACAAGGAATGTTGCAGCCATTATCGATTCCTCGATAGGTATGGGAGGACATCACGATGGATTTCATAACTCACTTACCCGTTTCGTGCGGCCATACGGTTATATGGGTTGTGGTGGACCACCTCAACAAGTTTGCTCACTTCCTTGCTCTCCCCACTCATTTTACGGCATCTCAGTTTGCTACTCGGTTTGTTACTGAGATTTACAGGTTACATGGTTCTCCTCGCACCATTGTATTAGATTGGGACCCCCTATTCCTTAGCCATTTCTGGAAAGAATTCTTTAAGCTGCAAGATACAAAACTATGTTATAGTTTGACTTACCATCCAGAAACGGATGGCCAAATGGATGTACAACCTCAGGGGTGGTTTATGTTACTTCATCTGGCCGAATACTGGTATAATACCAGTAAGCACAGTGCAACCGGTATGTCACCATTTCTGGCTCTCTACGCTAGACATCCCCCATCACTCCATGATTATATTCCTGGAAGAGCAACTACGGTGGGGTTAGACACTCTCTTACAGGAAAGACAACAATTGTTACAATCACTAAAAAAAAATATTTTTCGCTCAAAACAATGAATGAAGGAATATATAGACACTAAAAGAATAGACCATACCTTTGAAGCAAGGACATGGGTTTGGCTTCGCTTCCAACCTCACCGACAACATACGGTGGTTCGCCGACCATCACATAAACTTGCCTGTCGCTACATCGGCCCGTTTCATATTCTCCATCGCATCAGGAGTGTGGCTTATGAGTTGGCAATGCCCCCGAAATCTCTAATCCACAATGTTTTTCATGTCTTTCTCTTAAGGCCGTATTTTGGCCCGCAGCCTTCGTCGTTGGCATCGCCCCCAAGTGTTCGGTTCTCACCTCTGACGACTAACCATCCAGTGGTGACCATCGATTTTGTGCTCGTGGCTGGTGGTTTGCAATCGGTGAACCAGGTACAAGAAGAACCACAAGGGTTTGTGTCCTCTACAAGTGGGTATGTACACGGTATTGGAGATATTGAGGAAGAGGTGGGGAAGAAGAAAGTTGGGCAACACGGTTTGGAGCTTAAGAGGATTGAAGGTGCTATTATGAATACAAATGAGGAGGGGAGAGAAAATAGTACATCTTTGAATGTTAATGGCATTCTGAATGCCACAGCAGGGTCCCTGTTGGTGCAACGGAAGCGATCGTTGCGCATAGTTGGTCACAAGCAATCAAATAAAGGCATAGAATAAATATAGGAGCAGAAACAAGAGGATTTGTTAACGAGATTCAGCCAATTGTGCCTACATCTCCGGGAGCGCTGAGCGGCAACCAAAATATTATTAAAGAATAAGGATTACAAACTCTTTCTAAGTAAACATCTTAAGACCTAATAAAGATAAAAACACTTAGCCTCTAGATCTTCTTGAATGCTTTAGCTTGAGTGAACTTGAGTCTTGATTTTTGACTTTGTTGTTTGTTGATTTGTTCATGTCTTCAAGCTTGTTCTTGATATACAACCTTTGTCTTTATAAATCTTTGTTATTGATCTTTAACTTTATCAAACTTTGTCTTTAATCTTTATTTTCATGAACCTTTGTTTTTATCAAAATCTATGTGATGCATGCTTGCATTTACAAAAAAATATCACTCTACACCAACTGTAGGGCACTCCAGAATTGAACCCACAATGGCTTACTTGGAAAAATCCTTCTTTTGGCTTGGGCAATTCAAAGAAACAAAACAATTTATTAGACATTGTATGGTGTGTCAAAAGAGCAAACATGGCCCAATCAAACTTCTAGGGTTAATCCAACCACTACCTATACCCTAGCTTGTGTTGGATCCATGGATTTTATTACCTCTTTATCCTCTTCATTTGGGCACACAATAATATGGGTGGTTGTGGACCACCTTTCCAAATATGGTCATTGTGTAGCCCTTCGACCCACTTCAGTGCAACTAAACTAGTAAGAAGGTTTGTTGTTGATATATATATCGGTTGCATGATGCTCCTCCATCCATTTTATTAAACATGGACAAGCTTTTCCTAAGTAAATTCTGGAAAGATTTCTTCCACCTATAGGTAACAAAATATTGCTTTAGCACAACCTGCCATCCCTAATTAGATTGTCAAATTGAAGTAGTAAATAGAGGGCTAGAAACTAACTTCATTGTATCACTAGTGAGAAGCCCAAAGGATGGTTCATATTTGTGTGCCTTATGGAGTATTGATACAATACATTTGGACACTCTAAAACTAAGATGACCCATATTCATGTTCTCTATGGTTGGGTGCCCCAACCTTAACTGACCACATACCCGCACACACTTCTCTTAACATTGTGGCTGCATCCCTACAAGAAAGGCAACAATTACTCCAACAACTAAAACGTAACCTATTCCGAGCCAAGTAAAGAATGATGGAACAAAGCAATAAGGGTATACAAGACCATACTTCTATGTTGAAACTTAGGTGTGGTTGAAGTTACAATCTTACCAACATCAAATAGTAACTCGTAAGATCTTCCATAAACTTAGTAATCGGTTCTTTGGGTGGTATCAAATTGTCCACCAGATTGGTGGAGTGGCTTGTGATCCTTGTTTACTAGAAGATTCACATATACATTTGGTCTTCCATGTTTCACAATTACAGCCCTTTTACGTGAGCCGCCTAATGCATCATTGTCTCAACTCATACATTCTCGCATACTAGAAAAGAGTACTCTAGCCAATGACAATGACATTTCCAAAAACACCTCTAAGGGTGTTAGGGAAGAAAGTCTTGCTAGAGAGAAGGAAGGAAAACAAAATGTTCATAATGGGAATAAAGTGAATGAAAAGTGTGAAAAGCCCAAGTTCACAGGCATTGAGTTGAGAGTTAAGAATGTTAACTTTGATTTGGGCTCTCCAACATTTAAAAGAAAGTCCAATAATAATGCATTATAAATATGTAGCAATATTCAACAAATTCAATTAAAAGGCGATGAATCATATTCCATTTGTGAATTAATCACAAAATAATATAATAATATTCTATTACTATTATTTATTCTCATGTACACGTCCAAGTGTGATTAATTTGATTGATGTCACCTTGGACAGTACAAGAATGCATCCAGTCCACTCAATAACCACAGTAACACAGTTGTATTGCGGACTCCAAAATTATTAAAATATAAGTATATGGGAATAGATAATAGTAATGGAATATTATTATATTATTATGTATACATATATGATATTCTGATACCACTGATTGGGTCACCATTGAAGATGGAGGACAGACTAGGCCCACAAGGAGCAAACTCAAGCCCAAGTGGCTATCTGATTATGCAGAATTTAAATAAATATTACGTGTCCTACTTTTAAATATTTTGGGCCCCTTGTAAGCCCATTCTGGGCAGAACCCTAAAGGAATCCTCTTTGTATTTATTGTGTTGAGGAGGATATGAAGTCAGAAAATATCAAGTTGTTAAATTTCTTAGTAAAATTTCAGTTTCTCCTTTGATCTGTTTTATAATTGCTGTTATTATTATACAGTTATTATCATTGGTGCTTTCATTTCGTGAACTATGCCTCCAAAAAACGCCGCAAAGGAGATCGATGAATCTCTTGCCCAAATTTTTGCAGAAAAACTGCAAGAAAACAAGGACCAACAAGACGCTAGGCATGAAGCGATCGCTGAAGCTTTGCGTGCAATCACAGACAAGCTGGCCGGAATGTCGGCGCCACCTCCGCTGCCCCCTGAACCGCAAAACTTGGGCTCCTCTTCTCACATCTCCCACCCAACGCCCATCCCACATCTGACCACCCCTAACCCTTTCCCACAAACCCCCTCACCCATCCACTTTAACACACCACTACCCCCTCAATTTACCCAATACATTCCAACACCTAGCCATCCACAATTTCCCCCACCACAACCACATACTCGGCCACAATTCCCTACCCCAGTTGCTGGAAATCAGCAACCTCGACCACCCAAATTACATTTAAACACTTTTGATGGGACAGAACCCTTGGATTGGTTGTTTCAGGCGGAACAGTTTTTCCACCTTTATCAGATCCCACAGGAACAACGGCTTCATATTGTCTCTTTTTACATGAAGGGAGAGGCCTTAAGCTGGTTCAGATGGGCCTTTTATAATCATACTATTCTTGATTGGGACAGTTTCACCCGTTGTCTCGAGATTCGTTTTGGTCCATCTACTTATGAGAATCATCAGGCTGAACTATTTAAATTGAGGCAAACGGGATCTGTTGCGGATTATCAAAAACAGTTTGAGCTAATTAATAACAGAGTTTGGGGTCTGCCTCCCGAAGCCATTCTTAACTGCTTCATTTCAGGATTACACACTGAAATCAGACGTGAAATGGCAATCTTGAGGCCAACACATATTGCAGAGGCATTGGGTCTTGCTAAGCTCTTGCTTCATATTCCCTCCAATCTCTCATTCAATTAGAAAAACATTTTTTCAGTTGATTATTTTGATATATTTTACTTACGCTCAATTATCTATAATATATCTCATTTAGTATTTAGCCTACCATGCACGACGTTCATTTGTGGCACAAATATGTTATTCAGTAAACATATCGTCTTAATAAACATACAATAATTTTTTTATTTGGAATCTGTTTTTGCTTCATGTTTCAAATATGATGATTTATATTTTTAAATATTAGATTCATATTGAATTACGATATTTGAATGTTTTTGTAGCTCTTTAATTTTAAGGCAACTCTTTATAATTGTTTTTTACGATTATTTAATAGTAATGTTGAAAAAACGGATATGTTAAATAATATCTGTATAACCATATTTATTTTGTTAGGAAGAATTATGATCAATTATTTTGATTATTATTGATGAGCGGGTCTATGACCCGATTATATTATTGATAAGGCCGTCTAACAAGAATTATGTTTATCTTATTAAAATGTTTCACTTGATTATACAAGATTAAAATAAATTATTAGTTAGGAAGGCATCTTTTAAGAAAATGCCTACTAGATTAAAATGTTTCATTTGATTAAACATGTTCGATACGAATAACATGTTGGTTTAATAGTGGAAGGCCGCTCTAGATTCCAAATATGATTAAAGAATTAAAAGTTTAATTCCTGAAAGCGACACTTGTTGGGAGATAATCACATACTCTATAAAGACTTGTTGTTTACCAAAAGTAAGGAGATACCCTTGAAAATAAAATAAAAAGTTCCAATAAACCTATATTGAATAAAAATAAACGTGTATGAATATACCAACTACCAAACCCCAACATGTCCACCTTTGCATATATGCAAAAACTTGCCGGGACTACAAAGAACAGAAACTAGCTGTTCGGCTCCAACTCATTGTATGGGCAGTTGGGCCACCTTACCAATATAGTATGCATGAAAAACCAGAAGCCCTTCTTTATATCACTCTATATACCACTCCAAATTTGTTACCACTTTATATTTTATATTACTTTATATACTCGTTATTTCTTATTGTCAAAAAATAAAATATGAATTAATTATATATTAACTTCACATTTTCTATATATGAATTGACAAACATTTAGACTATCTATTACCAACTCATCAGCAAAGTTTATAAGATCAATTCTATAACATCCTTCAAGTTTCAGAAACCTTTAATGGATGCTCTCACTGTCCAAGATAGAATATTCCATGTGCATAGTTCTAAAAGCAAATAGCATACCAATAAAAGGATTGCAGATAAACTTGCTGGCAGTGGAGGAAATTGGAAATTGGAGCAAGTGGTAAAGAAATCAAGAACTTAGGTAAACTTACTCAGAAAGAATAAAATATAATATTTAATTACAAGTTGAACGATTTTATGTCATACAAAATACAGGACTTGTGGCATATATCAAAGTTTTAAATAATTATATGGTTTTAGTAGTAATCTCCACAACCCATTACAATTGCATCATTGTAGCATAGCTTTTGCATTTTCCCATGCAATTACGATCCACTTAACATATGTTCTCACTTCCCAGCCCCATAACTGCTACCACAGCAAAAGCACCTTAAATCCTTAAATCTAATTTCTATAAGGCTTTGTTTATAGAGTTAAATTTGAGAAGAGGAATGGAAGATTGCAGAGCCATTAAACACAATTGTAAGATAACTCTGAAACTTATCATTTCTCTTCATTCCCCTTCAAAACTTAACACAAGCTCAACAAAGATACGGAACCTAAACAAACAATTGTTACCAAACATAGTCTAGTTTTGCCTATAAGCAATGTAATTAGCTAAAGCAATCAAAGGAGCAGCCTTATCCTGATCGAACCCAGAGAGCTGTTCTTGTGCATCTCTGTTCAATTTCTGAGCAAACTCCCTTGATTTCTCAATCCCCAAAAGCTTAGGGTAAGTAACCTTATCAGCCACCAAATCCTTCCCAGCAGTTTTCCCCAATTCCTCTGATGACTTAGTAACATCAAGAATATCATCCACAACTTGAAACATCAATCCTATGTACCTTGCAAACATCCTCAACTTCTCCACCTCCTCATCGGTACCACCACCAAGAATCGCTCCGAGAACAACCGAACCTTCTAGAAGGGCCGCGGTTTTATGAATGTGAATAAATTCCAATATCTCCAGCTCAACATCAGACAACCCTTCTGAATTAATGTCCACCACTTGCCCTGCTACTAGGCCTTCAGCGCCAATTGATTTAGCAAGCTCTCCAATTGCACGGACGATTCTCCCCGGTGAAACATCAGCCGTGGATACGGCTATGTGCTCGAAGGCAAATGCCAATAGGGCGTCCCCTGCAAGGAGCGCGACGTCCTCCCCGAAAACCTTGTGGTTTGTAGGTTTCCCACGGCGGAGGTCGTCGTTGTCCATGCAGGGGAGGTCATCGTGAATGAGTGACATGGTGTGGATCATCTCAATGGAGCACGCTGCTGGCATGGCCATAGCTTCCCTGCCGCCGACAAGCTCGCAGGCAGCCACGCAGAGAACCGGCCTCACGCGCTTGCCGCCGGCGAGCAGCGAGTACCGCATCGCTTCGTGAATCTTCTGCGGCTCACGTAATAAAACGGCGTCGTCTAAGGCTTTGTTCACCGAGCACGCTTTCTCAACCATGTAGGATTGGAAATTGAATGCTGATTTCTCTTTTTCTTCTTCGCCTTTGAGGGTGTCGTCTTTAGTTAGCACCGCGGAGACGGAGAAAGAAGAATAAAACGAAGAAAGCTGTGACTTTTTTTGTTTTGTGGTGGTGGGAGAAGAAATATGTAACTTTGTGAGGCTATGGAAAAGGTGAAAATTCATAGATCTAGATCTGGTGGCTTGTTTCAACATGAATCTGGGGCGTGCCCATGTGTTCAGATTCAGTGAACTCATGTTCAGTTTTTTTTAGTTTCTCGATTTAAGATATTACTTTTAATTCAAGATTCCCACATTGTTGTTGTCATGGGAGGGTTATTATGAAACCAAATAAAGAAGGGGAGAAAGTGGAGAAAAAAGGAGGGAACAGTGGGGTTGGCAAGTGAAGAGGTAAGACCAACCTTCCTCCACCAACGAGTTGATGAGGAAGATGGGATTATCGGAATTTTGGGATTGGATGAGATTTAAAGCAAAACGTTTCGCTCACCTAGTTTGATTTCGTGTCGTTGTGTCACTTGCTTTGTGTGACTCGTGTCCGATAAGATAATTGGATAGCTTTTATATATTTTTTTTTCAAAACTTTAGAAATGGAGAGTGAGTATCCACTTATGCGGTTAATTTTTTTAATCTGCCAATTTCATTACTAAATATTTAAAGGCTCAAATGATTCTTAAAAAAATATGATTAATAATCAAAATAAATCTTGATAAATTAATATATAAATATTAAAACTTATTAATTTGACTCACATTTAAAATTTTATATGATTATTTTGGTTTTTGAAGAAATAAAATGAGTTTTACTCTTGAGTTAAAAACTAATATTAAGTTTGTCTTCATGGGAAAATTCATTTGTATATACAGAGATCAAGCAACTATTTCTAAGATCCCCTTGATTAAAAACAAACAACAAACACCATAATTAAATCATAAATCCTTTCAAGAATTAACTAATTTGGATCATAAAACCCTTCAACAAACTCATTTGCTATAACTAGTCAACTGCTTATAAGTAAAACTACACTATGCATGATAATATTTGGTTGTTTATAGAAATTAAATTTATGCAAATCATTGGATTTAAGGTGCTTTTGTCGTAGCAATGGTGGAGAATGCTAAGTGAATATGTGTTTAATATTTATGCACAATTAATGTAAATGTGTTGTTTATATAATCTATATTATTTATATTTAAAAGTAAATAATATTTAAATTTAAATGATAATCTATGCATTAATAGTATAAATTTTTTGATATATGAATAAAAGTCTTGTATTTTGTATGACATAAAAACCCTTCAACTTGTAATTAAATATTGCATTTTATTCCTTCTTCCCTAGTTTACCTTATAGTAGTTGCATAATGCCATTTTTATTATCATTTTAGTTTTAAATATTATTTTATAATGTATTATATATATATCATAAATTAAGAATAATATCTAATTTTTCTTCCTAATTGTAAACATTATTTTTATTCTTGAGTCATATAACTCACCCATAATTTTATGATTTATAATAATAAATGATTTCTTTCTCATATTTTTTATCTTTGGAACTCATATTTTCCTTATAAGAATGAGAAGTGATTCATATACTCCAAGAATGTATTTAAAAAACTTATTTCACATTTTAGTCATCAAATCCAGGTAAATTTAATGGTTTAAATCTACTCATAATTCAAACTATTGAATTTCCCTTAAATTAATAGCTAAGATGTGGAGTACGTTTTTTAAACTTACTCTCTTAATGGATTTTTTCCCATAAAATGTTATTGTGCAAAGAGTATTATTAATTGAGAAATAAGAATCTCATGTAAGAACAATGGATGGAGATGCTGTTATTTGTTGTTTCTTCATCATCGCCTGCTCCAATTTCCTCCATTGGGAGCAAGTTTATCTGAAACCTGAAGGATGTTAAAGAATTGGTCTTACAAACTTTGCTAGTGAGTTGTAATAAATGTTTATCTAGTGGTAGTTTTTCAAGCATACTAAATTGATAATATGGCCAAACTGCGTATATAAACAGTTGGAGCCAAACACATATTTTACAATGTTGCGAAAAGTGAACCAAATCTTAAATATGAAGGGTGTTATATTAGGTTTAATGGTTTAAACCGTTTGATTCAACCAGTTGATTTTATACATAATTAATAATTTTTATCTATAGATATATAATTATATATAAATGTAGAATTTTTTATAATTAATAATTATGTATAATTACATTGAAGTAACTTATCTTTATCTTTTTTGAATTCAATTTTAAGTGAACTGTCTGGTTTACTTCTCTAGTTAATCCGGTTTAACCAGGTTTAACACAGTCAGACTGAAATTTCTCTGGCTCAAAGTGGTCCAACTCTCACTCGGTTAAGACAGTAATCCAGAACCATTTCCAAGTCCGGTCAGCGATCAAATCAGTCGGAACATCCAGTACGGTCCGGATGTAAATGAATTTTCTGTTATTTTTAATCCCTGCAAGTTTTTTGAATATCTGTAAAGATGGATATGTTGTCGTGGTCTTGGTTGTTGGTATAATCAAACACCTTTATTTTTAATCTTTAAGGAAGATTTATTTGAACATGTGTAATCAAATGAATTTTTTTAATTTAGTAGCCATTTTCTTAAAATACTCCACCTAATTAATTAGAGTAAATTACACTCATACCTCCTAAGTTTTAATGAAATTACACAAACTACCCCTCACTTTTTTACATCTGCACAAATCTTTTATAGGTTTTATACTTTTATTACACTAACCAACTCTGCATAAGAAATAAGTGTAATTTTTAAAACAAAAAATATGATAAATGCAATTAAGTTAAACAAAATATAAACAAAATATGATATATTTTGTAGACAAGTCTAAATAATATACAAATCAATGTATCTTTATTATTTTTTGTTACAAAATGCATCAACAATTCTAAAGAAATATTGTTTAAATCGCTCTTATGATATAGTGTAACGAACCAAAAATAATAAAGAAATATTGACTCATATATTATTTGGACTTATCTCCGCAATATATCATGTTTTGTTTAACTTAATTGCATTTATCACATTTTTTTTGTTTAAAAGATTACACTTATTTCTTATGCAGATGTGACCAATGTAATGAAAGTATAAAAATTAGGGGAGGTTTGTGTAGGTGTAAAAAGTGATGAATAATATATATAATTTCACTCAAATTCAGGAAATGTCAGTGTAATTTACTCTAACAAATTATTTATTTTAATCTCGTATAATCAAATGAAACATTTTAATCATGTTGACTCCATTCTCTTAAAGTAAACCTTCACTTATTATTTTAATTTTGCACTACTATCAAATGAAACATTTTAATCCTGTACGTAGACTCCTTTCTTTATTAGATTCTTCCGATGAAAGTTATTGCCTCTTATTCTTTATCTCAAAGACAATTTGTTACTCATCCTTCTATAGTGCTTTAATCTAACTATTCAATGGTAGAACCGACATGCAAGAACAATTTATTTCTTCCGGTGTGAATATTAAATCGTTGAGGAATTGCGTGCTTTAGAATCAAGCTAACAATATCAATTTTGCTTGTCTAATTATTGTAATTATATTTTACAAATATATATCAGGCTGATTATTAGACAAATCATTTGATAAAGGTGAACTAACTAATGAAATATTGAGATGCCTTGACAGAAACTGACACCCAAAGATGACCGTCATTATGGAGTTCAAGGATCTCGATTAGCGCAAGAAATGAATCTCTCTTAAAGTTTCAACATCACAAATTCAAGAGGAGAATTATTACAAAGATTCTATAACTCCGATATAGGTGATGAGACCTTGACCTTCTTTAGTTAGAAAATATAATAAGTTCTTGAAAAGAAAGGGAGGGGTAAAGAAGTTTCAAAGAAAAGAAGGAAAAGACTCAACTCGTAGAAGCAAGGCTCCAAAAGAACACTCTACTTGTTATGAGTGTAGAAAAGTTGGGCACCCGAAGTTCCAATACCCAACCTGTCTGAAAAAGGTTGAGGGTGAGAAAAACACCTCGAGGGACTTCAAATCAAAGAAAGCATACATTGCATGAGATGTTCTCGAGGAAGAATCAACTTCAAGCACATTAGATGAAGAGGAGACAACAAAATTATGTCTTATGACTCACACATTAGATTCCACAAAATTATCATATCAAGGAGAATCTAGTGAGGTAGAATCCCTTCATTCTAGTTCATGTGTAGCTTTGAAAACATGTCTGTATATGATGAATTATATGTTGCCTTTGTCGAATTGCATGAGGAATTTAAGAAACTTGCTAGGATAAGTGTAGATCGTAAAAGGGTAATATTGTTAGATGAAAAGAAACTAATTGAAATGCAGACTCAAATTGATGAACTTAAACTTGAAAATGAAACCCTTGACCTTATCTATGCATGTGGCTCATGTAATTGTTCTTCTAAATTATGTGAGACTTCTATTTGTGAAAGTGGTAAACAGTTAGAATCTGAAAAATTTTGTTTTGAAAGAAAAGCATGCAAAGTTCACATATTGTCGTCAAAATCTTGGCAATTTACTTGCAAACACAAGAAATATTGGTAGTCATGCTGGAATTAGATTCATTCATGCTAAAAATAAGAAATCACCTAAAAACCATGTAGCTCAAAATAGATATATGGATAATCATAAAGTGCCTACATGCTTTTATTATGGTATCATGGTCATACTTCTGCTTCATGTTATATTCGAAAGTATAGAATACCATGGGGGAAATATGTTTGGATTAAGAAGGGACAAGTTCTCATGGTTACTCACCTCAACGGATCCAACATAAATTAGGTACTTGAGAGCAACAAGTAAATTTATTTTGAAGGTATGCATTCGAACACTTAGGCAATATGTACTTACACAATGGATGTTCGAGGCATATGATTGGAGATAGATCCAAATTCCTCGATCTATCGTTAAAATAAAAATGCTATGTGACTTATGGAGACAACAATCGTGGGAAGATATTTGGAGTTGGAAAAATTGAAATTACCTCTCATGTTATTATTGAAAATGTTCTCTACGTCGACGGACTTGAGCATAATCTATTAAGTATCAGCCAACTTTGTGATAGAGGTAACAAGGTATCTTTTGACTCTAATTGTTGTATTATTCGTGATCGTATAGATAATAAAGTTAAGTTTATAGGGCATAGAATAAATAATATCTATATGATTAATCTGGATGATACCACGTCTTTGTTTTCAAATTGCTTTATTTCTAAAGTGAATGATATATGGTTTGGTGTAGGAGAGTCGCTCACATACATTTAAAACATTTACAAAAAGTGTAGGCTAAGGAACTTCCGGTAGGGCTACTGAAATTGAATTTCAAAACAAATGATATATGTGACACATGGCAAAGGTGTTAGCAAATTAAAAATTCATTTTCTTCAAAATCTGTGATATCCATAACAAGGTCATTGAAGTTCTTGATATGGATCATCACAGGTCATGAGTTTTGGAGGTAGCTATTACGCACTAGTTATTGTTTAACACCAATAGAGGTGCTATTATGGAAGTTGAATTTTAGCTCAGATGCCAACTCATAGCATTTCAGAATACTTTTGAGAACCATGACATTATCATCAGAGTTCTCCCCAATTAGCAACATATCGTCTGCATATTGGAGGTGTGATATATAAATCTAATCTTGTCCAACTTTGAGACTATTTTCTTTGTCATTGTTGATCGCATGATACCACCAAGGAATTAGGAATAGAAAAGACGCAATCGGGTCGCCTTGCTTAACCCTCTAGCCATACTAAACTCTAGTTGGGCTTCCATTGACTAGGATAGAGACAAAATTTAATTGAGGGAAACTTTTAACCTAACTTATTCATTTGAAATAAAAACCCATCCTATCCATCATATACAGTAGGAAACTTCAGTTAACTGAATCATACATCATTTCAAAGTCCACTTTAAAGATGAATCAATCTCCTTTATTTTTCTTTCTAGCCTGGTCAATTACCTCGTTAGCGATGACAACTTCATCCATAATATATATTCCTTTGATAAATGTGATTTGGTATTCCAAAATAACCAAGTGAATAACCTTTTTAAGACGATAAACAAGTAGTTTTGAGATGATCTTATAAATGCAACCAACAAGAGAAACGGGTCTATATTCACCAAGGCCTTGCGGATAGTTGTTCTTATGAATCAGGACAACAAAAGAAACACTACAACCTATAGAAAGAATACCAGAATAGAAAAAATCTCCCGCCATGTATATAATATCATTCTTCATACAATCCCAAGATTGTATTTTAAAAGTAAAGTTATTCCATCAGGACCTAGGCTTTTATCACCTTCTAAACTCTAAATAGCTTCTTTTATCTCATCTTCTCCAAACCTAACCATTAGGAAAATACTATTCTTATCTGAGAGTCGTTTAAAATCGATCACATCAAGAAAAGACATATTCCAATGAGTCTCAACAAACGATGTTTGAAAGAAAGATCTAATATGATCTTTCACTCTTGTTTGATCATAAACCCATTCCTCAACAATGGACCATTAACTTTCTTAAATTTATGATTCCTATTAATAGATGTATGAAATGTTTTTGCATTGGAGTCACCTTAACAGAGCAATTTATGTCTAGATTTTTGAAAAAGCATATTGCATTTTTGTCTTGAAAGGCACCAAAGCTCTACTATAGCTATTTCTCTTGAGGTAACCTCATCTTCTGTTATAGTCCCATCACCACCTTTTGCATCAACTGAATTAATAATATCCATATGATGAACAATTTTCCTATGTCAGTTCATAATAAAAATATTTTACAAGAAGCCACTTTTCAAAACCATGGTGATGACACCTTGCAAGCAAAACTTTTCAAACATATTCTAACTCTGATAATGAAGAATTCTCAATTACACCAACATGGCAGTGCTCCTTATCCTCATCCTTTGGCAATTGGTTTGTTGTTTACTTTACTTGACTAATGCAAACCCTGTTCTAGCTTTGTTGTCCAACAACTTCACCAATTCATGAATTATCTCAATTGCTTCTTTCGAAATAGAGTGATTAACTATTCTTTTGGGTGATTTTTTGTTCGATACAATAAGTGAACTAATTATGTTGTGGCAGTCATTCTACCAGAATCATTGTTGTGAGTTCAATTTTCTTACAAAACATATATTTCTACTATCATGTTACCAGAGAACTTTTTGGAGAACAAACTTTATCATTTACTTCATATTCCAATTATCGAGAAAACGATTAGGATTTAAGTATATGAGCAGAGTCCAATCCAAAAAATTAGTCTATTAGATGAGATACCACATTGAGTTTGCTATTCTACTCAATGTGAGACTCCTAACATTGCCGCCCCCTTCCATGGTAGCCCTTTCTCTTTTGGCGGTGTAACTCACATATCAGTATTCACAAATGTACCTTAATCCAGTCTATATTTAGTCATTTCCATGACACAACTCACAATGAAAACACCAACTGTTAGGATTTAAGGATACGAGGAAAAATCAGCCCAAAAAACTAATATATTAGGTGGAAGAACCTTATAGCTTAATATCACATAATTGAGTCCGTTATTCTACTCGATATATGACTTTTGACACAAACCAAACCATTTATCATCTCATAAAGGCTTTAGATTCTTCCCCTTTGATGATCTTTTGTTCAAACTCATAGTGATTAGTGTTAGAAACTCATAGGAAATTTTAACAATTAGTATTGATTCTCTTACTTTCGAGAGGGTATTGATGCTGGTGGGATATAGATGGGATTAATTAAATGGGGACAAATAGTTAGAGTTAGTAACTCGTGATGAAATAAGCAACTTGCGCTTAGAGTTAATTAACGGTTTTTCTGTTAGTTAGTTTTGGCGTCAATTTTGGCTCAACCAAATCCGATTCTGTTGTATACACATAACCCAGTCAATAAAATCAATGACGAAAACATGAAACATATGGATATTTAATTCACAAACTCCTTTGCGTTCTTTATGACCGCGCTTACTGGCTACTCTATATCATGATCTCATGTGCAAAAAAAAAAAAAAAAAATCATGTATCAATATCTTTAACTAATAAAAAATGTTTAATTTATGATTTTATAGTTTTGCTTTTTAATTAAATGTCCATTTTTAATTAGATAATGACACGAATGGGGACATAAAATAGGACAAGTGATCTCCATTAATATCATCTAAATGTATATTAATTTGTATGAAGATCACATGTATTATGTTGATGTACCTAATTTTGTTCCATCCAATACACAGTGCCACACAGAAACCTTTGTAATGGGTATTGTTTTATTAGCCTATGCGAGATGAAATTTTAAATTATGCGGCACTATTTAATTATTAAATAAAATAATAAATGATATGAAAGTAAAATAATAAATGAAGCGATACAAAATTTGTGACAAAATTGGATAAAAGATATGGACAAAGAACACCAACATGGAATATTCGATCTTCATTTAGTATTTATTACTAGCTGGAAAACAAAAAAATATTAATGCTTCTTATTTTAAGAGGCGCAACTATATGGATGAACACGTCAACTTTCAAAGCTAGCAAGTTTTCCTCCTACAATTGCAGCCAACACTCGTGTTTCACTAGATTCAAGTATGGCGTGCCATGGCAAGTTATACTTAATTGTAATAAAGAAATTGTTCTGCCTTCAAAGTTTTCAGACTTAAAAAGTTTTAAGAAAAGTATTCCAAACTGGTCATAATAAAAAATAAAAAATATTTGAGAATTATATAACATTATGTGATTAGGTAATCATTGAATAATGAAATAAGTCATAATGATTAAAACTGTTCTCCTTGTCAGGAAGGTAAGCTGTGCTAGGGCCTGACTTTAGAATCTCTTATTTTGAGGTCGTCAGGTTGAAGTACTAGATGAGATATTTCTGGGGGTGCTCCTCTATGATGTATGAGGACCCGGGTTGGTCTGAGTTGAATCTGGGTCCACCGTGGGAAGTACCTAAAAATATGCTCTCATGATCAAGTCAGTAAATGACAATGGAGGTGGAGTTAACAATTGAGAGTATGAGAGAATATAATGTCTAAGGAGTAGAGAGTAGGGTTACAGAATGGGAGTGACCAATGCCCAAGTATGTCTTGTTGTGTTGCATATGTGTATGTTTTCTCTCTAAGTCTAAGTCTGTTTTTGTCTTTTATGTGTGAGGGGAGGAACCCCTATTTATAGTAGAGATGGATGAATGGTTCTTTGTTGGATGTTGTTGGCGTGGCCGACCATATGGACTTGTTGACCTATTCTTGGCAGGGCACGTGGCTGCTTTATGCGTGTTGGGCGGCTTGGTGAGGCCGTACTCTATGCATAATTGACTTATGGCTTGTAGTAGGCTGTGGTAGCCACAACCTATTGAGGTAAAATTAGAATATACATGCACCTAGATGGGTTGAATAGGTATAGCAATACAATATGACCGCTTTTCTGGTCTATCAGAATAACTACAACACTAAACAGAATAATCGATTATTCATACAAGGTAATCGATTATCTCCTACTAGGTAATTGATTATGCACAAATCTAATCAATTATCAGACAAAACAAAAATCTTGTTTTGTAGGTGAAATTTTTTCACGAAAATGATGTGTTTAGATCTAATTTCTCAAGAACAATAAACAATATTAAATATGCAAATTATACTACAATTCAAACAATGATAAGAAATCTAAACGATTAAACGTAACACTGAAAGTAAAGAGTAAAAGGATAGAGAAAAGTACGTCAAGAGATTTTATCCTAGTTCTTTTACGGGTCTCACTTGCAAACTACATCTAGACCCCCCTTCTGATCTCGAGAGATTTTTATTCACTATAAATTGAATGTATTTCATACAACACACTTTCAATTTTGATTACAAGAATTTCCCTTTTGGACTCTAGTGATCCTCTATTGGTTTCACCACTCAACCCTCTATGGATACCTTACCACCTATGGTTATGGTCTCTCACCAATCTCAATCCACTTCCAAGAATCTTGCAATAGTGAAAACCTCTACCTAACCGCAACTAGGGTTTAACCTAATTCTCAACACTCGAGAATTACTAAATCTCTCCAAGATTGTAAAAAGAAATTTGAGTAATGATGCACCTTACATGTGCTAATATGAAAGTAAACTCAGACCTAAAACAGAAATCACATAAGAATTCTATAGTCCTAATATGACCAATGCATGGTTTTTCACAAAAATACTCTTATCTTAAGATATGAAAATTGTATTCTTTTCTCTTTTGAAATCATAAAGAATTAACAATTCTAAACTCAAAAGATTTCTCTCAAAGGTTTCTAGAAAATATGAAAATTTTGAAACTCTAATTATGAACCAAAGAGAATAAAAATAGTTTTTTTTATATAAATCTGTTTCTCTTATGATCTAATCAATTATCAAGACTGGTAATCGATTATTGAGAAGCTAAAGATATCATGTCTGATGGAAATAACCGATTATCATTACTGGTAATCAATAATTTGAGCAATTAACCAGATTTCTTTAGCTACTGTAACTCTGAATAATCGATTATCACGTAACATAGTCAATTATCCGAAATCACAAAATAGATAATGGATTATCAATATAATCTAATCGATTATATGAGTTGAAAATTTATTTCCTTGATATGAAATATAAATAAAATATATGATAGGTGTGTATGCAATGTATGATTTAAAAATATACAGCTTTTATGCATGAACATATCATATAAGTATGAATCAATGAAATGTCTCAAAAATTGATTTTAACAAGTTAGTTCTTGTGAGACCTCCATCCTAGGTTCATCTAACCTAGACTCAAGAACTAAACAATCACCTTAGGAATTCTAAAATATGAAAATCCTAACTCTATTTAAAACCTTGAGTCTTTGGCATTATACTTTGGATAACTTCATCTCTAAGCTTTCTCTACATATTTGTCTTGTTCAAGTTTTTGTCTTCATCAAACTAAGTCCATAATGCACCATTGTAGTGTTAATTTCATACTGCAATGTCATAGTCTAGTCCCGCGTTTGTCGTAGAGCAAAAGGTTAGGCGAGAGGCGCATGCAGCTTGTAGCATGTGTTGGCAGCACGTTAGGTGAGTAACAGATGTGTGGTCCTTGAATTGACTTGAGGTAGTATCCGAGTGATAATGCATCTTCCCCAATGAGCTGGACTGGTTGGTTGGTATGGTGCGTCCTGGTGACTTATGCCTTCGCCAAGTGCTTGAGCTTTGTCAACCTTAAGTAATACAGTCCAGTCAATAACTGCCCCTAGTCTATTAATATGGCCAAAAGTCGGCGTGCTAGTAGACTCAAGTGTTACTGGCCTTGAGTTTGGTGTTGAAAGATTTTTTTTCCGATGCTTGCTTTATTTTGAGGCAGCAAGTTTTTGATTAATTTATTTAATGACAGGTCTATTCTTTGCTCGCCATCTGGCTTTGTTGGAATAAATTCCAACGTCGATATAATGATTTCGAGAATGTTCCTTTAATCCAAAAACTTAGCTTTATTGAATTATTAACAATTTTATACCATATCGGCTTTGATGGAATAAATTCCAACGACAACATAATATTATGAATTTAGCAATTTAACACAAGTGATACTGAGTGATATTTATTTTCGTTTTCCTTTATTAACCGAACTACTTCCTTGTGGAAGGTTGGTAAGTAAAAAATAAGTAAAGCAATATAGTTAGAATTTAACCGTACCACTTCTTTCGAAGGATTGATATAAAGAATAATAAAGCAATAAAAAAATGTTAGTTGCGGAAATGTAAATGATTGAAAGTAAATGTTTGTTGCAGAAAGTAAATGAGAGAAAGTAAAAGTTAGTAATTAGATCACTCATTATAACTGTGTATTTTTTCATTTTCACAAAGATACAACTAATGAATGAAATTGCACTTTGATTCCAGATTTCTTTCTTTGTCAACAAATAAAATTTTGAAGTTAACACTTTACTATTTTACATTTGCATCTCTTTCAAGATTTAATTGTAGTAGTATAGGGTTATGTCGAACCACAAGAAATTGCCTATTATTATAAATATGTTATATTACTAATAAAGTTTAAACATCTTTTTGATTTGGTTTTGTTCATGAAATATTAACAAGTAAATATAATCATAAAACAACTATTACATACAAATTCTTGAAGAGGAAATTGATTGGAAATATGGAATTATTTCTCTACTTAATTTTTGAAAACATTTCAAGTTATGTGTTATACTTTCGGTTAATTCCACACATCATTTCTAAATTATTCATCTAGTGTCCTAGGGTGATAAGATTATTTTCAAACCTTATGTAATGCACTAAATAAAGGTAAGTGCCACTCGTCAGAGTAGGTTGTCACACCCTACTTCAGGCTCCATTAACTTTATTTAGCCTTGAACATAAGTTGCTTATAGTAGATGCTTGATGTGGCACGTGAACTGAGGTGTAGGTTATACTTTTTAGTTCACTTGTCAAAACTTTAAGAAGAAACATTTTGGATCTTTAAATCAAGTTTTAGGTGATCAAGCTAAAACCGCATTAAGAACTTCATAAAGAATCAAAACTTAACCAAAAAGTAATAACTTGAATGCATTAATTTCAAAAGATGATAAATTAAAGAGAAGAAATTACACCATAATCCAAGTCAATTTTTAGGAGCATGAGCCACCTATCCAAGGATTAGATGCTTTTTGGACTGAAATGAGATTACAAAATTATGTTTTTACATCTCATTTTCCATCTCCTTTCTCCTCTTGAATTAAGAAAGAAAAACTATAAACTACACTCACCTAAACTATTTTGGAGTGAAAATTCTACAAGAAAATTACAAGAAGAACATGTAGAAGAAGTGAGAATTCGGTTTGAGAGAGAAGTGGAATGTGAAAATGTAAATTAGAATGAGAATGAATGAATTAAGCCTTGAAGTGCCTCCTATTTATAGGATTTTTCCGCCACAACCAAGCAACTCTCTTCCATCGCCAAGCTGCTTACCAAACCCTTCAACATGGGTTTGGTCACTTGGCCAAGCGCGTAGTCACCTTGTGGGCTGACTCACCCAAGCTAGTTGTGAGCTACTGGCCCAACTATGGTGAGCTACGTCTGAAAAGCCTATGGAGGCTACTTGAAATGAGGTCATGGTTGCTTGGTGGCTAAGTCAACTTGACCAAGTTGCTGGGTGCACACTGCCAAGCTGCTTATTAGGCACCACTAAGCTGTCTGCTTGAGCAGCTTTGACCGTGCTGATGGTGATGTGGCCTGGTGCTTGCTGATCTGGTCAGGTGTGTGGTTCCAAGCTGGGCGGTCCAGGTACTCTGCTAAGCTGTCTACTTCAGCATGTTGGCTTGTGCTAGGCTTGTGTTCTGACTGTGCCATGCTTGTGTTCTGACTGTGCCATGCTTGTGTTCTGATCATGTTAGGTTGGGTTTGACCATGCCAGACTGGTGTTTAGGTCAGGTGGGTGTGGGCTTGGTCCAAGCTAAGCTGCTTAGTGAGCAGCTTCAAGTTGACTCCATATTTTCTTCATAGGCCAAGTATTTGTTGAGTCATGTTTAAGCACATAGCTTACCATGTCAAACTTAAGCATGTCATTTGATGATCATTTTCGGCCTATTTTAAGCACTTTGTTTGTGTTTGATTTATTCTTCTCTTTTCCAACAAAATCCTACAAAACATATTACAAAATAAATACACAAAGCATATATACAAGATTGTGATATTGTATCCAAAACGTGTTGAATTAAGTTGGTTTTCTCAATTTATCCAAGGATAAGTGCCATGAAAAGTGTGTGAAAATTAGGTATTTTTGGTACTTATCAAATCCTCAACTTAAGACTTTGTTTGTCCTCAAACAAAAGGTAAAGCTTATCCGAATTCAAGACTTGGCTAAATTTTTTTAAGATATGTTTTACATGATTTCAAATTTGCTTAAGCATGATAAAAAAATTGTTTTCAATGAAATTTTTCATGATTTGTGAATTTGTAACACAAAATGCTTCAAACATGAATTTTATGCTTTCTTTCATAAAAAATGTGCAACAATTTACCTAAACAAATATTTTTCAATCAAAAAGTGTTTTTGCACACAAGTTCAAAATTGGAACTTCAAAGGGTAAGTGTTACACTCAAAATTTCAACCATTTGATTGTAATAATTTGAACTTGTTCTTTGTTTCACCTATTCTCTTAAATTGCATAATCAATTAAGGATCACTAAGGTCTTGTTTTCGGTTGTAATGAGACTTGGTTTGTACAATCATGATTTTTCTAGGTAATTAAGTTAAGTTAAAGTCAAAAGAGAACATTGTTCTGAATTTTTTTCTCAATGAAACATTTTACTCTACTTTTTCCTATAATTCTCTTTTTTCCGACCTCATAGCTTTTGAACTTTGGCTTCTTTTTGGCTTTTCTTTGTATTTCTCAATCTCATTTTGTTTTTCACTTTCTTTCACAATTTTGTTGTTGTTTTTGTAAAGAGATTGAAAAATTCTTTTCCTTTTCTTTTTAGGAAGCCAAGTCCACCAATTTTCCCTCCAACTTGATTCTTTCAAACATCCTTTAAATTTTAATGCTCTCTTTAGAACATTTGTTTTCAAATTTGGTTTCATGGGATATTTTGAAAAAAAAAATGTTTTACCTTGTTTGGGTCAAAGGGGCTTATCAAAGGATAATCCTAATTTTTGGTTAGACTTTTCGGCATTTGGTTCAACTAAAGAAATGACATGGCTTGATCACTTCCTATCAGTCTTATGCAATTAAAAGATTTAAAGACTCAAACAATTTTAATTAGACAAATCAAATGGTGATTTAACATTAATCCTCACGTGTTTGGCTCACTCCCTCACTTGGCTAGGATTTATACTTCTTGATTCAAAAAATGTTTGCAAAGATCATGTTACACAATTTTAACTTTCATTTGCAGAAAAAAAATTCAAGTTATGATATTATGTGATTTTTTTTCACAAAAAGTTTAGCATCTATCTCATTTTTCTTAATAAAAGCTTAAGTCAAGATATGCTTTGCATTTTTAAATCATGTAATCTTGCCGCAAATTTTTCCTTTAGCCTTTTTGAATTTGGTTTTTGAATTTTTGTTTTGAGTTTTTAAGGATAATCGAATTACTTTTTGAATAACTTTATAATCTTATATATACTATTAAATTTCTTTAAAAAAATCATATGCATTAAACCATGTTCCCCCTCTTTAAATGATGGCTTGTCCTCAAGCCAACGGAAAA
The DNA here is from genome assembly GCF_001865875.1 of Lupinus angustifolius. Classification (NCBI taxonomy): domain Eukaryota; kingdom Viridiplantae; phylum Streptophyta; class Magnoliopsida; order Fabales; family Fabaceae; genus Lupinus; species Lupinus angustifolius. Next base: position 17,977,740 of record NC_032014.1, read on the forward strand.
ATTGGTTTAAAGATTTGTTGAAAGATTTTTTCGATACTTGCTTTATTTTGAGGCAGCAAGTTTCTAATTAATTTATTTTATGACAGGTCGATTCTTTGCTCACCATCTCGGCTTTGTTGGAATAAATTCCAATGCCGATATAATGGTTTCAAGAATGTTCATTTAATCCAAAAACTTAGCTTTATTGAATTCTTAACAATTTCATACCATATCGGCTTTGTTGGAATAAATTCCAATCCGAAATAATGGTATGAATTTAGCAATTTAATACAATCTACTTCCTTACGGAAGGTTGGTAAAGAATAAATTAATAAAACAATAAAGTTAGAATTTAATCATAGCACTTCTTTCGAATGGTTGATATAAATAATAAAGAATAAAGCAATAAATAATTGTTAGTTGCGGAAATGTAAATGACTGAAAGTAAATGTTAGTTGCGGAAAGTATAGGGTTATGTCGAATAAAGTTTAAACATATTTTTGATTATTATAAACATGTTATATTACTAATAAAGTTTAAACATATTTTTGGTTTTGTTCATGAAATATTAACAAGTAAATATAATCATAAAACAACTATCACATACAAATTCTTGAGGAGGAAATTGATTGGAAATATGGAATTATTTCTCTACTCGATTTTTGAAAACATTTCAAGTTATGTGTTTTACTTTCGGTTAATTCCACACATCATTTCTAAATCCTCCTTCTAGTATGATGTGAACCTCTTGGTTAAAAGGCTCTTGAAACGAAATATCTTGGTTAGTGTTTGGCCTAAGCTCACGGTTGAGTAGAGCTCTTGAAAATAAGCAGCGAAAATGTATTGAAATTGGATAAAAGAAGATGGAAAAGATTTGAGGTGAAGGCGCCACAACACTTGAGGTGTTGATAAGCCAAAGTGATGCTCGCCACAAGAACTTGGTTCTTGATAAGAACTTCTAATCTTGGTTCAGCCAAGAAGGTTTGGAGAATACTCTCACAAGGATATAGTCCTCTTTGATTCACAAAGGAATTCAATTTTACTTTTAACTCAATGTGTTTATTTCATAGCAAAAAGACTTACATTTATAGGCAAGCCTCTAAGGCTCCCACAGTTTGCAACTAAGACTTATGCAAAATAAGTTTACATTGGATTCCCTAAAACCAAATGAATCTACTCCTAAACTAGACTACATTCGAGTAGAAAAGAAATGAGCACATGTGTTTCGTGTGCTTTATTACAATTGAACACAAACTTAATGACTTGGCCTAAGGTGCTTGATTGCCACAGTTGGATGGTGATGAGCATGGGATTCCTTCTCTCTTTAAGTGCACGGCTCAACAAGTAAGTCATATGATCAATGAGGCTTGAAGACTCTTTAATGCTCATGGCTAAGCTTTGATGAGCTCCATTGGATTCTTCTAATTTAGCACATGGAAATTGTTGGAGTTAAGCCATCTTAATGCTCCTCGGGTAAACTTGGACTTGGCATAGGATTCCTTTGCTAAGGAATGAATTTCCCACCTCTAAGTGTTGATTAGGGATGCACTAAATAGCATAGAATATCGTTGGTGCAAGATGGTAGGCTGCCAACGGCTAGGACATGTGCATAAGGCATCATTAATGCACAATTAAGGTCTCAAACGACCATATGCTAATTTCACACGAGCATATTTGCTCCAATAGCTCTGAAATTAACTTAGGATTCCTCTGGATGAAATGTGCCCAAGTGGATTCAGCTCCAACGGTCTAGACATGGTGTTTAAGCCTCATAAATGCTCCATTAAGCTCCTTCACGGTCATATTGTGATTTCCTTCGAGCAATCTCCCTCCAACGGCTACAATAGTCTTTATTTACCTGCCAAATAATATTAGACTAAGTTAGAATGAGTTTGGTTCACGAATATTATAAGTTGGTCCAAGCATTAAAGTGTAGGTTACACTTTTAGGCTTGACTTAATCATCCACAAGTCTTTTTTCATTCTGGTCAATTTTTATGGGCATATTTATGACAAACATACTTGAATTAAAGAAACTAAGTGTTGGAAAAAAGTTAGCCCACAAATTTATTATAAAAATTAAATTTGCTCAATACTAATTAAATTGGCTAGGCCTGACTCGGTCAGGCTATGCCCAGTGCCTGATGTGGCACGCTAGGCGCATGCGCCTCGGTCAGATTTCCTGGCCAGGCCAGTTTGGCCCAGCGCTTGGTGCCACACTGGGTGCACCAAAGTCCCCAACTTGGTCAGAGTTGTTCACCTACATCAAATGGAAACAAACCATCAATATTTACTAGATCATCTTTAGATAAATACTTCCCTTGCTCTAGGATGCTATTTGCTTTGGTACACTCTTTAGTAAATTCTATTTGATTGATTAAGCCATCCATGAGTCCAATATCAAGACAAGTGATCATTGTCTTGGCTTCCCATCCGTCATCAACTCCTTTGATGATTCCAAGCTCCTGAAAATTTTTAGAAATATTTTTTGGCAAAACAAACTTAGTTGTGAAAATAAATAGAGGTGTGGTGAGTTGTTTGGTTAGAAAAACTTTTTGATCTTCCACTTTATCCATAAGATATAGTGGCTTTTTCTCCATCTCTTTTTGTATCTTCTCACTTTCTTTTGTTTTCCTCTTCTCGTTTTTTTTTCTAGTGCTATTTTTCTTTTCAAGATTCGCTTGTCCTCAATTACTTGCTCATGGGTTAATGGAGAGAGTATCTCCCTCCTTTTGTTGTGTATCAATGTATACTTGTTTGCTCTTCCATCATGTGTTGCTTTTTTGTCATATTCCCATGGATACCTAGTAACAAATGACTAGCCTCCATATCCACCACATCACATAGAACCGAATTCTCATAGCTCCCAATAGTAAAAGGGGCTTCAACTTGTTTATAATCAATCATTTCTCCCACCTCACTCAAACATTGCAACCGGTATGGAGTGGGATGTGTCTTAGTTTCAAGGTTTAGTTTTGATGCTAACCTTGTACTAGCCACATTGGTGCAACTTCCACTATCAATGATCAAACAACAAACCTTACCACCAACTAGACATCTTGTGTGGAAGATGTTTCCTCTTTGGTCAACTTCTTGGTCTTTGATTTGGCTTCCCAATAGCCTCCTCACCACAAGCAAGTCACTTCAGGAACTTTAGCATCATCCTCCTCATGACCACCTTCTTCATCACTTGAGGCTTCAGATTGAGATTCTATCTCTCCATTAGCCATGATCATTGTCTTCCTTGTAGGGCATTGAGAGGCAATATGCCCAAGGCCTAAGCACTTGAAACACATGACATCTTTACTCCTTTGACTTGGAACCACAGCTAGTTTACCTTGGCTTGTAGTCACGGATCCTTTGGTGCTAGGTGTAGCTTCCTTTGTTGGGCTCTCCTTCTTGAGTTTGTCCACCCACCTTGATGATTGATATTTGGAACTAGAACTAGAAGAGAAGAATTTATACTTTTTCTGCCTCAATTGCTCCTCTACCTTTATTGCTTGTTGCACTAGATCATCCAACTCCACATAGTGTTGTAATTCAACAATGTCTTGGATGTCTTGATTCAACCCATGTAAGTACCTTGCCATAGTGGCTTCTCGGTCTTCATGGAAGTTAGACCTCAACAAGGTTAATTCTATCTCCTTGAAATACTCATCAACACTTTTAGACCCTTGTGTGAGCCTTTTTAGTTTGTTGTGAATATCCCTTTGGTAGGAGATAGGAACAAACCATCTCCTCATGATCGACTTCATTTCTTCCCATGTATCAATTGGTTCAGCACCTATACTTCTCCTCTCCGTTTGAAGCTGATCCCACCAAATCATGGTATGCTCCTTGAACTCCAATGCTGCCACCTTTAAATTCTTCTCCTTTTTGTAAGAATTGCAATCAAACACTTGCTCAATTTTTAATTCCCACTCAAGATAAGCTTCCAGGTCATTTTTACCAATAAAGGTTGGAACCTTTATCTTGACCCCTTCTAATTTGTTATCTTCCCTTCTTATCCCCCTCCTTGCTTCCCTCCTTTGCCTACCCCTACCTCCTTCATCATCCGAGTCACTTGAGTACCTATGAGCATGGTTGTCAAGCCTCCTATCATACTCCAATTTCATTTGTTCCATTTGCATTTGGAGTGTTTGAAATTGTGTGGTGATCATGGCATGTAGGGTTGCAGTCCTTGGGGACAATGGAGAACTATCACTTTCGTGATTAGACATTTCACTCAAACTCACGTGTATCACTCACTTTTTGTTTGTGGAAAATGTAGGGAATTGTGTATCACTCAACACTCTATCCTCCACGGCCTTCTTAAGTAAACCAAGTTTTGAACTAAGAATTTTGTGAAAAAAAATCACTCCAACTTCTCAAAATTGGAACATTGTGACTTGAGTTACACCTCAAAGAAAGAACTTGACACTTTTTTTGTTTAGACTCTTTTTTTTTGACACTTTTGATTTTTGGACTTTTGACACTTTTCAAAGATAAAGACAAAGAAAGATAGATATACTCACGGCCAAAAGAAAAGATTAGTGAACACCAAGCAAGAGACTAGCTCTGATGCCACTTGATGTGAACCTCTTAGTCAAAAGGCTCTTGAAACGATCTATCTTGGTTGGTGTTTGGCCTAAGCTCACGGTTGATTAGAGCTCTTGAAAATAAGCAGTGGAAATGTATTGAAATTGGATAAAAGAAGATGGAAAATATTTAAGGTGAAGGCGCCACAACACTTGAGGTGTTGATAAGCCAAAGTGATGCTCGCCACAAGAACTTGGTTCTAGATAAGAACTTCTAATCTTGGTTCAGCCAAGAAGGTTTGGAGAATACTCTCACAAGGATATAATCCTCTTTGATTCACAAAGGAATATCAATTTTACTTTCAACTCAATGTGTTTATTTCATACAAAAAGCCTTACATTTATAGGCAAGCCTCTAAGGCTCCCACAGTTTGCAACTAAGACTTATGCATAGTAAGTTTACATTGGATTCCCTAAAACCAAATGAATCTAATCCTAAACTAGACTATATTCAAGTAGTAAAGAAATAAGCACATGTGTTTCGTGTGCTTTATTACAATTGAAAACAAACTTAATGACTTGGCCTAAGGTGCTTGATTGCCACGGTTGGATAGTGATGAGCATGGGATTCCTTTTCACCTTAAGTGCACGACTCAACAATTAAGTCATATGGACCAAGATGCTAGTGAGCATCTTTATACCCCCTCGGGCTATTTTTGGCTCATCATCATGGATCAACATTATGAGTTATCCAAGGGCATTTTGAGCCCTTTTTGCTCTAGCTCTAGTCATAGGACCACTTATGCCTTCAAGGCCATCAATATCAAAGTTAGACTCTTTGAGGTTCACATCATAGTGACCTAGAGTGATAAGATAATTTTCAAACCTTATGTAATGCACTAAATAATAGTTAAGTGTCCCTCGTCAGAGTAGGTTGTCACACCCTACTTCAGGCTCCATTAACTTTATTTAGCTTTGAACATAAGTTGCTTATAATAGATGTTTGATGTGGCACGTGAACTGAGGTGTAGGTTATACGTTTTAGTGCGCTTGTCAACACTTTAAGAAGAAACATTTTGGATCTTTAAATCAAGTTATAGGTGATCAAGCTAAAATCGGATTGAGAACTTCATAAAGAATCAAAACTTAACCAAAAAGTAATAACTTGAATGCATTAATTTCAAAAGATGATAAATTAAAGAGAAGAAACTACACCATAATCCAAGTCAATTTGTAGGTGCATGAGCCAACTATCCAAGGATGAGATGCTTTTTGGACCGAAATGAGATTACAAAATTATGTTTGTGCCTCGCATTTGCCATCTCTTTTCTCCTCTTGAATTAAGAAAGAAAAAAAATAGAAACTACCCTTACCTAAACTATTTTAGAGTGGAAATTCTACAAGAAAATTACAAGAAGTACATGTAGAAGAAGAGAGAATTCATTTTGAGAGAGAAGTGGAATGTGAAAATGTAAATGAGAATGAGAATGAATGAATTATGCCCTGAAGTGATAGGATTTTTCTGCCACAACCAAGCAGCTCTCTTCCATCGCCAAGCTTCTCACCAAACCCTTCATCATGGGTTTGGTCACTTGGCCAAGCACTTAGCCACCTGCTTGGGCCGACTCACCCAAGCTAGTTGTGAGTTACTGGCCCAACTATGGTGAGCTACCTCTGAAAATCCAACGGAGGCTACTTGAAATAAGGTCATACATGAGGTCATGGTTGCTTGGTGGCTAAGCCAACTTGACCAAGTTGCTGAGTGCACACTGATAAGTGCCAAACATACCTAAATGTTATACATTTTTATGGCACTTATCTTAAGCATAATTGAGAAAAACCAACTTAAAATAACACTTTTTTGTATAAAATATCACAATCTAGTATATTTGTGTTTGTATTTCTTTTTTATGTATTTTGTAGGAATTAGAAAGAAGAAAAGAAGAAAAAAGAATCATGGCCAAAAAGAAAAAGAAGTCAAAAACCAAGATGCTCAACAAGGAAGCTAAGCATGGACCATGCCCCGCTGAGCTGACCTGGACACCAGCTTAACCTGGCCACCATCCTGACCTGGACCAAACTGCTCAACCAAGCAGCTAGGCGGACCTGCTTGGCCGCTCAGCCTAGCACCAGACTAGGCCTGGCACGATCAGAAATTCAGCTTGACACGGTCAGACACGAGCTTGGCCCAAGCCCAAGCTGTTGAAGAAGCAACTTAGCGGTCCAACCAAGCAGCTCAGCGGAGAACCAAACTCCTGACTAGATCAGCAAGCACCAAGCCACGTCCCAGTCAGCATGGTCAAAAGTTGCTGAACATGAAGCTTAGCGATGAAGCAGGTGCACTAAGCGGTGTGCACCAAACTTGACTTAACCATCAAGCAAACCATGAAGTCACCCATGACCTCACCTCAAGTAGCCCACCATAGGCTTTTCAGAAGTCGCTCACAATAGCTGGTTTCATAGCCCACAACTAGCTTTGATGAGTCAAGCATAAGGAGGTGACTAAGCTACTTGATCAAGGCACCAAACCCATGTTCAAAGGGTTTGGTCAGCTGCTTAGCGGTCCATCCAAGCAGCTCAGCAGTCCAGAAAATAATTCTATAAATAGAGACCATTTCATTCGAGCAAAAAAAGGGAACAAATTACACTTGAAAACAACAAGTCTCTCACTAGAAATCCTTTTCTGAAGTTCTCTCTTCATTTCTTAGTTTAGAGCTTTATTTTCAAGTAAGTTTGTAGTTTTAGTTTAGAATTCAAGAGGAGAAAAGGAGAAGAGAAATGAGATGCAAAAAATCAATTTTGAACTCTCATTTGGAACTCAAAAGCATCCAATCCTTAGATGGATGGCTCATGCTCCTAACAATTTCTTTTGAATATGGTTATGTAATTTCTACTTCTTCTTATCTTCTAAAAGTTTGAATTTTATTCATTCAAGTTGGTGCTTTGGTTAATTTTACTTGTTTGAGAAGTACTTAAGGCTTTTTTTAGATTGATCACCAAAAAAATGATTTCAAGTCAATAAAATTACTTGTCTCAAACACTTAACAAATAAAGTAAGAAGTAGTTGTATTACCTAGTTTATATTCATTACTTTTCTTAAGATTAGGGTGTGACAACCTAGTCTCTTGTGGACGTAATATTGTTTAGTAATAAATATAAGTGATTATCATTCTACCATTTTAGGACATACACTAAAAGGAGGATTTTAGAACTTGGTGTGGTTAGTCAAAGTAAAACATAAGAACTTGTTTGAGTAGTTCAAACTCATTAGAAGTTGAGAAATATATTTTCCTTATTCAAAATGATCTTGTCTCCTCAAGAATTTGTTAATATTTAGTTTTATGTTTATTGTTACTTGTTTATATTCAATTCAATTCAAAACCATCAAAATATGTTTAAACTCATTATTTATGCATTGATATATTTATGAGATCCATTCTATTAGGCAATTCCTTGTGGTTCGACATAACCCTATACTATACTACAATTGAATCTTGAAAGAGGTGTAAATTGTAAAATAGTAAAGTGTTATTAATAAATTTATTTGTTGCAAACACCTTTTAATATACAAAAGTGATAAAACTAACTTACTAACATTTATTTATTGTCATTTAATTTACGCAATTTATTTATTCTTTAATACCAACCTTCCTTAAGAAAGAAGTTTGGTTTGTTAATAAAATGAACTCGAAAGGGAGTAA
>NC_032014.1:17986035-18033791 GCF_001865875.1 Lupinus angustifolius
TTCTAACAAAGCCGAGATGGGGCAAAGAAGGAATGACTTATTTACATGATTATTAAAGAAGTAAGTTGTAACTTGAATATTCTTGAAACTATTATACCGGCGTTGGAATTTATTCTAACAAAACCGAGATGGTGAACAAAGAATAAAATCGAGTTCACTTACTTAGTCAAATAAAAAGAACACACCAAGAAAGGAAGAGGAATTCCACTTTCAAGAAATTGGCACTACTGTTAGGACGATTTGTTGAGGGGGGAAAACCACTCTTTTCTCTCTAGGCAGAAATACCCTTTCAACACACACCGCTAAGCAGCTTATTAGGTACCGCTAAGCTGCCTGCTTGAGCATATTTGACCATGTTGATGGTGATGTGGCCTGATGCTTGCTGATCTGGTCAGGTGTGGTTCCAAGTTGGACGGTCCAGGTGCTCCACTAAGCTGTCTACTTTAGCATGTTGGCTTGTGCTAGACTTGTGTTCTGACTGTGCCATGCTTGTGTTATGATAGTGTCAGTTTGGGTTTGACCGTGCCAGACTGATGTCCACGTCAGGCGGGTGTGAGCTTGGTCCAAGCTAAGCTGCTTAGTGAGCAACTTCAAGTTGACTCCATATTTTCACATAGGCCAAGTCTTTGTTGAGTCATGTTTAAGCACATAGTTTACCACGTCAAGCTTAAGCATGTCATTTGATGATCATTTTTGATCTATTTTAAGCACTTTGTTTGCGTTTGATATATTCTTCTCTTGTCCACCAAAATCCTACAAAACATATTACAAAAGAAAAACACAAAGCATATATACAAGATTGTGATATTGTATCCAAAAAGTGTTGAATTAAGTTGGTTTTCTCAATTTATCCAAGGATAAGTGCCATGAAAAGTGTATGAAAATTAGGTATTTTTGGCACTTATCACTTGACAATATTGTGAGCGAGCATTATAACTTGGTGTGATGGTGCAATAGATGCGTGTTGAAACCGAGGGCATGTTGGATGCTTATAATGGGTGGCGCTCTATAGCACGCCCTGGTTATAATGATTATGCCTATTTTTGGACACATGGCAAGTTGGGAGCCTCCTTGGTTGTCGTGCCCGCTTGGAAGGGGACGTGACGTGATGACATATGGCTCTGCTTAGTGTCTTTACGTCTCCTGCATTGAATGATTTGCTTTATTCCTCCCACATAATAAATGGGATGCATCGAATATCGGACAATTGTTGGATTGCACATGAGTGCTCTAGTTGGATGGTGGAGATGGGTTCAACCTAGATTTTTTGCCGGTCCATTGCTTTGATGTCCATGCCGATCTTTGGATTATGTTGGCCATACTTCATCTCAATAGTGGGGGCAGGCAAAAGGACGAGGTCCTTGTGTGTACTAGCTTCTAACCTCCCATATAAATAGAGGGGTTGGGTACCTCCTTCATAAAATTCTTCATTCCCATCCGCTCCTCTGTCAAATTACTGCCTTCTTAGAGAGCATCCTTGCTTGTCTACATATGGGCCTTTTGGTGGTGAGAGGAGACATCATGCCTTCCTTGTCTAAGACGTCGTGGGGATCGGTTACTAAAAGCATAGTTTCTGGCGTCTTTTCTCTTATAGTGTGGTTGTCTTGGTTGTTATTTCGATGTTCTTCACCTAAGGGGCTTAAGTGTCATTGCCTCCTCCATAGAGTATCTTAATTGTTTTCCATTGACAATGGATATTCTGGCTTTCTCGATGGTGGAGCTTGGGAGTTTTCAATTAGTTCATATTCATAGCATTCTTCCTGGATGGGAGAAGTCTTTGTTGAGCCCTTCTCAAAGTTTTTGTTCTTTGTCTTGTCGAAGTTTTTAAGGAATGGGCTTGTTTATATCTTGCGGGTGGTGAATGTGACCATGCTTCGAATGAGATGATGAACTCGTCTTTAAGTTATTCTTCTCACGTAGTAGTACCTAAAGGTCGCTACTCGGGGTAGTCTTTTAGTAGCTTGGGCGCTGATAGGTTGCTCTTCCCGAGTAGTGGAACCTAACATCCGTAGATGGAGGTGGTGTTGTTTACCCTAAAAAAGGTGCTTCATCATCCACCAAAAGGACCACAAGGCCGCTCACATGATGTGAAATTCTTGTGAGGCATGGCCTACCGACCGTCGGGGTTGCACGGGATGAGAGGCAGGGTTCAAACTAGTAATTCTTCCATGTTGTATATTGACGTTGATGAATTAGAATGAACCCTACAATGGCACTCGAGGATGTCTTACTAGGCACACATCTACTTCTTGGTGGTCTTCTTAGAGAGGCATTGGTTGTTTGTCAGCCCAAAAGTTGTGATGCTTCTTAACAACCTTGTTCGGCTGTGGATTATGAGGTTTGAATGTCGCCTCCGATGTAGGCTTGTAAGACTTGAAATGGCTTTTCCCGGTAGTAGGTTGCTAGGTTTGAAGTTTTCTCTTCCGTTGTAACTTGTAAGGCTTGTTATGAATGAGAGAGGCTTGGTCCTCGCCTTGGGGGGTAATTGGGAATGAGCCAAAGAGGGTCGTTATTCGGGCCCTGGGTAGTGGAATGTCTTTCGGTTCCAGAGGAGAATGCAATCGCTGCTCGTGGGGTGGAACTGAAATTGCCAGCCATGAGGACATGGTCTGCGACTTGGGGGATATATATCGACCAGCACCAGCTGGGGATCTAGTTGAATCCTTTTGGGGAATTTGAATTAGCCACCGCGAAAGGGAGAATTAATCAACGCCTTGAATTCCGATCCGCATTTGCTAAATGAAATTTTGCTAAACGGGAGGCAAAAGAGGTTTGAGCAATACTTGTTACCATATATATGCTTCGTAATACATTAGTAATCTTACCATGAAAAAGATCAACATAATCATAAAAAAAATACTCGGGGATTCCCCTCAGTATCTTCTAAGGTGGCTCCTAATTTAGCCAAGTTACGACTAGAGCTCTTCTTCTTTTTCTTCTTCAATTTTGCCCTCCTAATTCTGCTGAACGAGCACCTCGTGATTTCTTAGAGGTGGTTGTTGCTTTGGCCCAGAGTTGGCCCTGAGGTTCAATTGATACCAACTCTGAGCCATATGTTGATTGCCCCTAATTGTGCTTACCCTAACATATGGGGAGAGAAACTTCATATACAAGTGCGGGATAGAGACTACTACTTCGAAGCGGTTCAGAGTCGGGCTACTGAGGATGGCATTGTAGCCGACTTATGGTCAATGACCAAAAACTTGGTCTTGATTGTTCTAGATAATGGTTGATCTAGTCACCCAAACTTGAATGTACCCTCTTGGCCGACTAGGACGTGCCCCTACCACGAATCCTCCAAAAATCGACTAGGCTTCTTTGGCTTTGGTTGATTGGTCGATTATGGTTGACTCTAACTCAGTTCGGAGCACGTCTCTACTGTTGCCCATAAGGCGGACGTATCTTTAGGTGAGAGGGTCGACGAGTTGGAGAGTGTCGTCTCTGTTTTTCCAATCCCATGATGAAGCATTGAAGGTGTCCTGCTTGGATTAGGTCTTCGATGGTGTCTTGTAGATGGGTCCAATAATTGGTTATATGGACAAAGGCATTGTGGAACTCGCAAAACTTCAATCGGTCTTGTGGTCAGATCTTCTTGCCCTAGTTCGACTTTGGGAGCTGGATCAGGTGGGCAGACATCACTTCTCGTAGGATTTTGGAACGACTGGTGTTTAGGGGTGTATAGGTTTTGTATTTTGACTGTTTATGGAGTTGTGGTGGATCGTACTTAAGGCGATCATGCCGAGAGTTTCTTGGAAGCGAGGTTTTTTGTTTCCCAAGAGGGGTTACCTATATAGTGGATAGATGCGGGACAAGCATTTAGTGTCTCCTCTAAGTTGATGAACTGTTGAGATGTGAAGCAGACATCCTCCATGGTGTAAACCATATCCTTGGTGAGCTCTATGTTAAAGAGGTTGGGTAGTAGGCCCATCATTAGTAAGTGCACTATCACGTCAGGAGTTAGTGTACGAACCTTCATAGCGTCGTTCTTGAAGCGATCCGAATATGTCCAGATGGATTCATGCGGCTCTTGTTGGATACTATTTAAGGTGTAGAACGACCTAGATTGATCCTTGATGGTCATAAAGTGGACGCTAAACTTTTCTGCTTGGGTGATCCATTGATCGATGTTGTCCAACGCCAAGTGGGTAAACCATTGCAAGGAAATGAACTTTAAAGTGAGCGGGAAAGGGTGGTGTCAGTTCTGTAGTAGTGTCATGAGTTCTATTAGCTTGGTTGGGAGGCTGAATGTGAGATTGGAGGTTGTTTGAAAGGGTGGTGTCATGAGGAGGCATGTTGATGGGTGTAACTTCAACTTGACTTGGAGGGTGTGTTTGCTTCCTAGTAGTTACCATGGTGTGAGTCCCTACAGATGGTGCCAATGTTATCATACTCAGTTACAGGAGGGTGAGCTAGGTTGGGGTCCTACTCGTGGTATCTGATTTGGGATGGATCAGTCTCGGGCTGGAGTTCATCGGGTTGAAGTGTTTGATGAGATGTTTCCCAGGGTGCTCCTCTTTGATGGATGAGGACCTGGGTTCGTCTGAGTTGAGTTCGGGTCCGTCGAGGGAGGTAATTGAAAAGGTTCTCTAATGATCAAGTCAATAAAGGATAATGGTGAGGGAGTCAACAACTCATAGTATGAGAGCATATACTGCTTAATGGAGTAGATAGTAGGGTTAGAGAGTGGGAGTGACCCATGCCCAAGAGTGTCTTGTTGTGTTGTGTGTGTGTATGCTCTCTCTCTAAGTCTAATGTTAAGTCTTAGCCTTTGTCTTTTTTGTGTTAGGGAAGGAACCCCTATTTATAGTGGAGGTGGATGAATAGTTCTATTATGGATGTTGTTGACGTGGCCGACCATCTGGGCCTCTTGACATGTTTTAGGCAGAGCATGTTACTGCTTTTTGTGTGTCGGGTAGCTTGGCAAGGTCGTACTTTATGGATAGTTGACTCATAGCTTGTAGTAGGTTGTGGTAGCCGCAGTCCAGGCCTGCATTTATTGTAGGGCGAAAGGTTAGGTGAGAGGCACATGAGGCATGTAGTCTTTTTACTAACTTGAGGTAGTACCCAAGTGATGATATGTCTCTGCAACGAGCCCAGCTGGTCGGTTGATATGGTTGCCCTGGTGACTTAAGCCTTCTTCAAACGCCTAAGCTCAGTCGATCTTAAGTAATCTAGTCTAGTCAATGAGATATTGTTTGATCGGGATGGAACCAAAACCATGTTCCCTAGCCTCTTTTATTTTTTTTAAAGTTTTATCTATTTTTGGAGGGACAAAGTATATTTTCATAACTAACTTCATTGACCGGAAAAATTTATAGTCTCGTAATAATTGAGAATAAAAATAATATTCCACTATGTAAAATCAGAGAAAATAATGGTGTAGAATATATGTTATACAACATTGAAGATATATAAACTCCACCCAACCCCTTCCAACGTACCAAATTTCCTCCTCACCCTAGTTAATTAAATTTAAGGTCACAAATGAAATTGCATTTATGATATGACAAATTCTATCTTCATCGGTCCAAAGGAAGATATTCCTTCCATTTTCAATTCTAGTTGCATTTTTTACTTGGCTTAATCAAAAGTAACTTTTTCTAATGGATAGTTTTGTGTCCAAGATAAGAGCGACAAAATATGATAGTTTGTCACATCATATTGCAATTCGAAAGCTCAATGTCTTAGCATGATAAAATAGGATAAGGATATGATAAAGAGTGTGATAAAAAATCAATTTAGTAGCCCGGAGAGGATAAATATGTAATAGGATAAAGAGTAGGATAAGAGCATAATAATATAATATGATAAAATATTTATTTGGTGACCAATATTGGTTAAAGATATGATAGAATATGAGTAGTTTAAACTCTTAATCTTAGCTAGAGGTTGGTGTCCATCAACCAACAATGAAATTGATTCGTAGTAACATAATGGTTATGGTGACTGTCATTTTCAACTATGAGGGTATGAAGGAAAATATTGCACTATCATATTTCTAACACACCTGCCCTCGTGAACAAGATAGGATAGCAATGTCCTATCACTATCCTACGAGTATCCTAATAGTGTCCAATCAATGTCCTATCACTCAATTGTCATGTTGGCTCACCAAGCTTGATGGGGTTGAGGTTGACTTCGGTCGGAAGGTCTATAAACATGTTTTACATTATATTTGTGATTATGTTATATTTATTATAATTACAAAAAATTACGGGAAAATATGAGTAATGTGGTCACAATTGCAATTATGGTGTCATTGACAAAGACTTATGAAATTGCAATAATGCGACCACAATAACCATGATGGTTTTCATTTAAATGTTTTTTTCTTAAAGGAATTATTTTAAATTAATCTTATAGTTTTTCCTTAATTTTTTTTGAAAAATAAGATATATATAAATTTGAAAAGGAAAATAGATATGTGATTATTGACGTATCAAATGTTTTTATCTAAAAAATATAATCTATATGAAAACAATTTCTTACTCGTCCAAAACTATATACCATATAAAACAATTTTTAAAATGTCAAGTCAACACATTCAATGACTAAACTCGTCCAATAAGCTATTGCCTCTGAATGGCCGAGTATGTTCGGTGACAATTATATATAGTGACAATTACATCTAATGACAATTATGTCTGATGACTATTTTGTCCAAGAGCAGCTCTCCATTCATCGTTCTCCTATACCTGGATCCTTCAGAACCACAAAAATCCTTAGTTAAAATGAAATTCTTACTCAACACCTTTTGAAATTTTGAAATATAATCATCAAGATTATTTAGCGAATATGTTCACAAAATCAATAACAACAAATGGGTTGAAATAATTAGGAAATATTATAAAACATATTTTCCTCTTTTCCCGAAAATACACTTATCATAATATTTTCTTTCTTGAAAATCCTCAATTTCCAAACCTAGACAATTGAAGGAATTTATTGATTTTTCCTTGGTACAATTACCTTTATCCCATGTCACGTGCTTCTAACCACAAGTGTGTCCAAATGACAACCTCATTAGATGACCATCTTGACTAATAACTATAATTGTTTTTATTCTTTAAAATATATAAATTATTTACTAGTCAAATCATTTAAATTTATTTCAAATAATTGATATAAAAATTAAATAAAAATGTGTGTTGTTTCAATTATTATTTTTACCTTAAATGCTATGTTTATTGGTAAGATAAACTTAACAGTCTTTGAAATGCAAACCTAGTACTCAAACCTCTTTGTAGACAAAGGAGATAGAATCATCTTACTTCCAATACCATTTGTTGGATAACAAGGACTTACAATCACCTAGAGGTAGACTAATAGGTGTAGTGGTATACTATAGCCGTTTTTTCCGATTCAATGAGATATTCAGAAACCTATCAGCTTAATCGATTACACATACTCTTAATCAATTAATGAAAGCATAATTTATCGATTATATACAATGCTAATAAATTTACATGCAAGCCTTAATTAATTTAGGCCTAATTAATATCACATAATCAGAGCAACTAGTAAACTCAATAAGCAAATTAGTTCTAGCTAAACAAATCGTAAATTGACAAAAATAGAAGATGATGGATAGAAAACTCGAGACATTGATCTTTTCCTAGCTCGTTTGTGGGTCCACTTTCAAACTATATTCTGATCTTGAGAGATTTTTCTTTACTAATGAAAGTCACATGTTTTACAAAACACACTTCCAATCAGTACAAGACTTCTTTCTCGGACTATGGAAATCCTTGGTTGGTTTGACCTTCAACCCTCTATGGATAATACCCACCACATATGGTTCTAGATCCAGTCAATCCTAACTCACTCCAATACTCTTGTATCAGTGAGTACTCAACCTAACCTCAACTAGGATTTACAACTCAATTCTCTATTACACGACAACACTAATGCACGAAGAGAACTCAAGAAAAATGTCACATGTTTATAAGTTGTTATTACACCTTAATTATGCTAATGTAACAATTCAGAAACAACACTAAAATGTGAGTGGAAATATCACAAAAGATTGAATTGTAAATTGTCTAACTATCTATGTTTTTGAAAATTGGTTTTGACAATCAATGCAAAAGATGATAATTCCCGATTGAAACTACCCAATCTTTCTTTCATGTATCAAGAAAGCTAAAATATTTTTCACACATCACTAATTTCACTCAAAATGTATTTGAAAATTAATCTCTGAAATTTTCTCAAGACTTGGTTGATTAGAGAAAATTTCAGTTTTTATATGAAACTGATTTCTGCATTGTTTTAATCGATTAAATAATAGCTTAATCGATTAACGATGCTCATAAATTAAAATCTATAGCTACGTAACTCTATTAATCGATTAAACTCATACTTAATACATGATATAATCGATTAACTATGTTGAAAAGTAGTTTCTTTAATGTATGTTGAACCTTCTACATGATATGTGAATGCATGATATATGATTTTCCAAAGATATAAGATTTTGATGCATTAAAATCAATATGTAGATGCATGATCATGTTTGTATGAATGCCAGTCTCTTACTTTGAGTTGTTCAATTTTACTTTTGTAAGACTCCCATTTTGGTTCACCTAGCTTAAACTTCTTCTAAGCAAACATCTTAAGACTCTAAAGAATTAAAACACTTAACCTAAGTCTTCCTTGATGTTGACGCTTTCAATCTTGGCTTTGTTATTTGTTAAATTGGCTTTATTTTCAAGTTTGCCTTTGTATCCTTGTCTTCATCAAAACTATATCATGTTACACACATGCAATCTCACCATTTTCTGTGCAACATTAATCCCATGATGACCAATGATGCAAGAAATAAAGACGAGATATGGGAATATTTTCATTATCTTCTAAATGTCTAGTAATCATATGCTTAAGAATTTCATATTTACATTAGGCAAATGAATCTAAAATTTATTGTTGATGTCATACATGTATTTCACGTCATTAACGCTAGGTTAAGCATTGTTATGTGATCTTAGGATGAATATTAACACGATGATATAATGAATTTATTGATCATCTACCTTCATATGCCCCTGATTTCAAATGTTTTCCTTTCTGATGTCATAAATGATTTCTGAAAGAAATATTGGTGCATTGATCTACTATCAAAGTCTGATCATTGTTCATTTCAAGCTTTAAATCGGAAGTGTCATAAAGATGATACTCTTCTAGCCTTTGATCTGACTTCCAATACCATTTTCCATGAGTCCTCCTATCTATTTCTTTATAGTATAAAATTTCAAATTTTCGGTCATGCAGGAGGTCAGAATACTTATTTTCCGAGCAACATTAACCCCATCATGACCAATGATGCCAGAAATAAAGATGGGGTATGGAATATTTGCATTTTCTTCTGAATGGCTAGTAATAATATGCTGAAGAATTACTTTAGGCGAATGAATCCAAAATTTATTCTTGATTGCATACATTTATTTCAAGTCATTAACGCTTGGTTAAGCATTGTTATGTTGTCTTGGGATGAGTATTTAGACAATGACATAATGAATCTATTGATCATCTACCTTCACATGCCCTAATTTCAATTTTTTTTCCTTCTTGATATCATAAGTAACTTCTTAAGAGAGATTTGTACATTGCTTTACTATCAAAGTGTTAGGAAGCAAGTGTATCAACTAAGGATTAAAATAGATAATTGCTAGGAATTTAAATTGTAAGAGAAATTGTAAAAATGGATATTCATCATTCCTCTCCTATTCATCATTCTAGACAGCTTATAAAAAAAATAAGGATAACAACCTATTTGATCTACACCGTACACTCGGTGAGATCTTACATAAAGGTGAATTGCAAAAGACATAATTGAAATTAACAGTTGTCCCATTTAATTCAGAATATAATCAATTAGCCAAATGGGTTGCCTTTGTCTACGGTTGGACCTTCCTGAGTAATGGGTCCTATCATTTCCCAACTCTTCAAGATTAACCTTGTCCTCAAGGTTAGAGGGTTGGTTTGCTGGAGGAGAGGAGCCCAACATGGGTGGAAGCACTTTGCCAAGGGAATCTTTAATTGAGATATTTTGAATTGGAGGCAATGAGTGTGGTAACGTGCCTGAACACTCTTCACGTGGCTTGTCCTTTGAAATGGCAGAGTGGGCGCCATGGTGTGGGACGTGTGGCTGGTTGAAAATGTTATCCAATGGTCCCAAGGCATTGTCCTTGTGAAGTGTGTTGCTTGGAGCCATGTGCAACGGTCCCTTTTGAGCATAGGGTGCCGTGTTGCTTTTTGTATTTTGAATTGTGGGATGAATCTGGTCTTCATTAAGGACAAAGGGGGTGGGCCTAGTGGGAATTATTACCTGAGCGGGTGCACTGCCCAAGGAATGCTTGGATAGTAACGGCTCCTTGGGGCCATTGTTAGATAGCCATGACTTTTGACTCATTAAATCTGATGGTGGAAAGTCTTCAATACTGCTGGTACTTTTTGAGTTCCCACTTCATTAGTTAGAGTACCAAGAGGTGCACTTAAATTTGCACTTGAATGTCCACTTTCTCTCCCCTTCAACCGTGGAACTTCATCTTCTCTTTTTTTTCTCAACACAGTTTCACTAAAACATGGATCCCTTTCTTCTTCCATAGTGGGTTCGATTCTTCCATTCGCGCCTTCCCTTTCCAGTGTTGTTGTCTTTTCCATTTCTCCTTTTAAGTCTGGAAATTCTGGTAAGGGAATAAAATTTGATGTTGGATCTCCGTGAAACTTGCGTAATAGAGAAACATGAAAAACAGAGTGGATGCAGGATGTTTGAGGTAAAGCGAGCTCATATGCCACGGTCCTACTCTTCGGGTAACCCGAAATGGTCCAAAGTATCGAGGACCAAGCTTGTGACAAGGCCGACGAGCAACCGTCACTTGCCGATATGGTTGTAGTTTGAGGAGGACCCATTCATCAATGTCAAAGGTAATGTCCTTCCTCCCTGTTTGTGTTTGTACTCGCATTCTTTGTTGGGCCCATAAGAGATTTTGTTTTATGGTGGCTAACAAGTGTGCTCGTGATTGTAGGAGATTCGTAACCGGACTAGTAGTTGTGGTTTAGGTCACAAAAGCTGTCATGGATGGAGGTTGTCGTCCATAAAGAGCCTCAAATGGAGAGCATCCTGTGGAGGAATGTTTTGAGGTGTTATACCAATACTCAGCAAGAGAGAGGTGGCAGAACCACTTAGTTGGTTGGGAACCCGTGAAGCACCTAAGGTATGTTTGAAGACAACGATTCACCACTTCCATCTGGCCATCCGTTTGAGGGTGGTATGCGGAGCTGAAACATAAGGTGGTTCCTAAGAGGCGAAAAAACTCCTTCCAAAAGGAG
The DNA here is from genome assembly GCF_001865875.1 of Lupinus angustifolius. NCBI lineage: Eukaryota > Viridiplantae > Streptophyta > Magnoliopsida > Fabales > Fabaceae > Lupinus > Lupinus angustifolius. Next base: position 17,997,367 of record NC_032014.1, read on the forward strand.
CTCAGAATTTTTTTGTCTCGATCCGAAATAATAGAACATGGCACACCATGTAGGCAAACTACCTTTGTCAAAAAGCATTTGGGTAAGACCTCAGCCGTGAAGTTGGAGGGGAGACCCACAAAATGTGCATATTTTGAGAGTCTGTCCATGATGACCCATATAACAGTATGGCCTTGAGATTGAGGTAAGTGAGTTATGAAATCCATTGATATGTCCTCTCAAACTTTTTCTGGTACAGTGAGAGGTTGTAATAACCCATTGTGTTTGGCTGGTATGTATTTTTTATATTGACAGGTGAGACAATGCTTGATGAAATCCTTTGAGAGAATGAGAGAATGAGGCTGTGGCCCCTCCACCATGGCCTGAATTTTATCCAGATCAGGTTGGACCCCTTCTTCCGTGATAATGTGTCCCAAGTAACTAACAGATGCAACTCCAAAATGACACTTAGTTAACTTAGCATAAAAACAATTAGATGCTAATAACTCGAGACTGTTTTTAAACGAAGCAAATGATCAGCTAGGTTTGCACTATAGATAAGAATATCATCAAAAAATACAAGAACAAACTGTCGCAGGTGAGGCCTGAATAAATCATTCAGTGTCGCTTGAAATGTTGATGGGGCATTGGTGAGGCCAAAAGGCATAACCAGGAATTCATAGTGACCATCAAAAGTTCGGAACACCTTCTTGTGTGTATCATCTGGGTGTATCCGAATTTGGTGGTATCTAGAGCGTAGGTCAATTTTTGAAAAAATCGTTGCACCATCTAGCTCGTCAATAGTTGGTATTGGGAATCAATCAGGTATAGTGATAGCATTGAGTGCATGATAGTCAACACAGAACCTCCAATTACCATCTTTTTTTCTAACCAGAAGCACTAGGGAAGAAAAAGGACTAGTGTTAGGGACCACAAGCCCTGTATTTATCATTTCTCTAAGCATGTCAATCATAGTATCTTTCTGAGAATATGGGTATCTGTAGGGCTTGTTGTTAACTGGGGTGGAGTTTGGGAGTAAGGGAATATGGTGATCATGTGGTCTACTTGGGGGTAGGATAGTGGGGGTTTGGAACACTGATTGAAATTGGTTTATGAGTGGTTGTATGTGTGAGTGGAGTTGGGTTGTAGGGTTTGAGGTTTGGGGGTTGTTTGAGTGGTCTATGTGCACAATGGTGATAGCATGAAAAGAGGCAACATTATCTGTGTGTAGTAATCTGTAAAACTGGTGAAAAGTGGAGTGTTGCAAGTTATAGGAAGTCTCCCTAGTGAGTGTAATTTGATTTTTTCCTGCCTTAAATTGCATAGATGGGACTGAAAAATCGGAAACAATGGGCTCGAAGGTTCGAAGCCATTCAATCCCCAAAACCACATCCGCTCCTTTAATTGGTAGCAAATAGAATGGGATTTTGAATTCCTGTTTTTGGAGCAGGATAGGTATGTTATCACATAAGCCACTGCAATAAATATGAGCATCATTTCCCACCATTACCGGAAATTGAGGTGTCTGAGTGATAGCCAGATTAAGGTGGTGAGCTATTCGAGGTTGTAAAATATTGTGAGAGCTCCCCGTATCAGCCAGGACTGTAACTGGATGGCCATAAATCAAACCAAAAAACCTTAGTGTTTTAGGAGAAAGTTGACCTCATAAGGCTTGATTCGAAATATGAAAATGAATAAGATCATCAGAAGAAGAGTCTGCTGCCTGAGGGTGCGGGTCGTCCGTGGCATTTTCGAAACTGGGGTTTTCCTCCGTGAGGTTAGTAAGAGTGTCATCGTCTAACATCAATAGAAACCTCTTAGATTGAAATCTATGACCAGCGAAAAACTTCTCATCATAATTATAACATAATCCTTGTGCTTTTCTCTCCTGCAACTGTGCAGTAGATAACCGTCTAACGAGAATTGACGGTGAAGGTGGGGCTGTTGGTGGTTGTGTGGGAATATTGGGACTGGGTTTAGGGAGGTTATGTGGACCAGAGTAAGGGATAAATCGTGGGAGTTTTGTGGCTGCTTTGTTACTATCTCTCACCTTTGCTTCCTCCAATTTAGCTAACCCGGTTTCGGAAATGGATTTAGGGCGTAGGATAGCTAATTCCATTGGATTTCAGGCATGAGTCCAAAAATAAAACAGTTAAGAATCACCTCTTGGGATAATCCCCAAATTCTATTGCACAAGGTTTCAAATTGTTTTTGATAGTCTGCCACGCTCCCCAACTGTTTTAATTTGAAGAGTTCAGCTTGGTGATTAATATAGTAAGAAGTCCCGAAACGGGTTTCTAAATCCCTACTAAATGTACTCCAATCAAAAAGTTGGAAGTTGTGGAAGATCCACTTGAACCAGCTTAGAGCTTCTCCTTGCATGTAGAAGGAGATCATGGATAAGCGTTGTTCATGAGCCACCATATAGAGTTGGAAAAATTGTTCCGCTAGAAAAATCCACTCTAGAGGGTTTGTTCCACCAAAAGGTGAGAGTTGTAGCTTTGGTGGTCTACAGTGGGATGGAGAGTTTGGTTGATGTGATGTAGGTGAGAAAGGAGAGTGAGGGTATGGTGGTGGTGTGGTGTATAGCGGTGGGGGTGGGTGTTCAGAGGTTGGTGGTGGGATAGAAGGATTTTGTGGGTTATGAGTAATATGAGAAGAAGAAACATGAATGAGAGTACCTGAAAGTGAACCTGGAGGCATAGAAGGCACAAAACAGATTTCAGCCAACTTGTTTGTGATATTATGTAAAACTGTGGTGATTGCTTCATGCCTAGCATCTTGTAGTTCTTGATTTTCTCTCAACTTTTCCATGAGTATTTGAGAAACAAATTCCTCTAGTTCTTTTTGTGTTGTTTTTGGAGGCATTGAGAATAAAATGAAAGCACCAAAATGTTAGGAAGCAAGTATATCAACTAAGGATTAAAATAGATAATTGTTAGGAATTTAAATTCTAAGAGAAATTGTAAAACTGGATATTCATCATTCATCTCATTTTCATCATTCTAGACAGCTTATAAATAAACCAGGATAACAACGTATTTGATCTACACCGTACACTTGGTGAGATCTTACATAAAGGTGAATTGCAGAAGATATAATTGAAATTAATAGATGTCCCATTTAATTCAGAATATAATCATTTAGCCAAATGGGTTGCCTTTGTCTACGGTTGGGCCTTCCTGAGTAATGGGTCCTATCACAAAGTCTGACCATTGTTCATTTCCATTGTTAATAGCAACCATTCCTTCGAATTTCAAGCCTCCTACAACTTCTTTAATGTCTTTATTCATTATAATCTTCTTGCATGTTACAATGGTTACCCATAGTCCACATTTTTGTAAAAATATTGGTTAAAGTTTCTTACGAAGATGAGGATTAATATTACAACTTAATTGTCAAAAGGTATTGAGTTCTTGAGCCATAAGAACATGAAGGAATTCAATCCCTTATTGATAGGAATGACAACGAAAACCGAACCCATGGGTATCTGCTCGAACCCAGCCTGAATTTAATGGGGAAACCCGATATGATTGAGTTTGAGTTTGGATTTTACCACATCTCCACTTTCAGGTTCAGATTAAGGTTTGGTAAAGTTGACGCCTGCTGGAACTTGGTTTATTAGAAGCCATTAGTTATAACTTTTGGGTGGGAAATCTAAAAACTCTCAAGTCCAACATAGAAGAATTTTGAAAAAATAACTCCCAAATCCCATATTGGATAGTGGAGGAACTTGGAAAAAACTCATGTTATAAATAGAGGCCTCACGCCCTCATTATAACTCACCCTAAGTTAAATGCGCTTTTATTCAACTTTTTATTTCTCCGTCATTTTTTCCGCTGACGCATTTCCAGCAAACGTCTCCCATTTTCTTTCCGTGGCACTAAGAGTTGGCACATACAACCAAATTGGGGAAAAAGAATTGGCATGGATAGCCATATGGTGGTAATTTCGAGAATTGACATTGTTAACCATATTTTATGAATTTCGAGAATTTGCACTAGTAGTAATATTGTGATGGGTGTATTCGAGATCAGTTCTTATAGTGCAGTAAGAATTCGATAACAGAGATCTGAGCTATTTTATCCTAGGGACGACGTGGTTGACAGTAACCTTGCACATTTTGGGCAGTGCCATAGAACGTCATAAAGAGAGCGATCTAGTCTTGACTCAGCCAATAGGTATTTTTACGTGTCATTTATAATTGTTGAAGCTATGGTAACAACAATTTTAAGACGTTTCTACTGCAATGACATTCGTAGATAATATTACTGGACCGAATAACTTTGACATGAACAAACCATTTCGGTTTGATGGGACAAATTTCAAACGGTGACAACATAAGATGGAATTTTTCCTCACTATGAGAAACGTTGTCCACGTTCTGAAAACCGATATCCCAGTGTTGCCAGAAAAAGTTGAAAAAGAAAAAAAAGATAAACTAGCTATTGAAATAGCTCTTTGGAATGAAAATAATTGCTTGTGTAAGAATTTTATTCAGCATGGGTTGTCTAATGATCTCTATGATTACTATAGTCCATACAAGTCTGTCAAAATAATTTGGTATGCACTTGAGAGATAAAATGACACTGAGGAAGATGGGACTAAAAAGTATATTGTTAGCTGTTAGCTTAACTATGATATGAATGATGATAAATTAGTAGAGTCTCAGTCCTATGAGATACGTAGAATTGCTCATGAAATCATTTCTAATGGTATGTCGGATGAAGATGTTCCTATGGATGAGTAGATTCTTGAGAATCAGGAGGAGGCTGTTGTTATGGCTAAAGGACCACCTTTTGGGATAGCTCATTTGGATACTACGGAATAGAGGCTCAGCGCACGTATTCATACCCATTATGAGTATTTGAAGAACTTGATTCAATCGGGGTTTGAGAGACAAAATGAATGGATTAATGAAGAAATCAACCGCCTAGATTTCCTTATTCGGACCAGCAATGACATCATGCATCCACAAGCAAGACGACCTCCTTCACCACCTCATGAATAGTTTAGGAGAGTCTAGATCTTATGGTGTTATGTTTTTGTTGTCTAGTTTATCTTTTGGGTCATGTACTTCATTTCATTTGGGCATTGTATGTTTCTGCTTCTAATATGTTTGCTTTTGATGAAACTCTTGCTATGTAATTGTTTCAAATTGCTATTTCAAGTATTGTTGAACTATGGTTAATTATGTCATTAGTTTATGAATTATAGTTTTATGAGAATTTTGCGTGTATATTTTATATGTTTGATTAATACATGTCTTAACTAAACAAATCAGTAATATTAATCATTTCATGCCTGATTGCATATATGCATGATGAATACGTCATTTAAATCTTGTCCATATTCTATTTTTTGTCATTTTAATCAATTAAATATAGACGTTAACCGATTAAATGCAGAGATTTGTGCATTTGTTCAATCTTCTTAAAACTATTTAATTAATCATAGTCAATACTAAATAATTAATTACAGTTTATTTTCACAAACTATTATATCTCTTCCTACTTTTGACAAGGTATTATCATATTTTGCCTATGTTTTTTGATAATGTCAAAAGGGAGAGAAAGGTTGTTTTGTTGTTTGAAGTGTTTTTCAGGTTGTTTTGTTGTTTGAAGTCTGCTACCTACACTTGCTTAAATCTTTTCACTTCGTTGCTTGGTTGAGAGGGAGATCAAGGTGAGGGGAAGCAGTGCAACTTTGTCACTAAACCAACCTTGTAAACACTTGCTGATCATTATCAAGCTCATTAAACAAGGATTTGGTGTAGAGTTTGTCATCATCAAAAAGGGGGAGATTCGAAGTACAAAGAGTCAAGACTTGCATATTTGGCGTTAACCTTGGTTTTAATGAAGGCAATGGACATACAAGAAAGCTTGAAGATCTTAATACAAACAAAAAGCCGATGACTCAAGGTTCACATCTATAGACTTAGGACTTTGTAAGCTTTACTTTCTTAGAAGTTTTAAGATAATTGTCTTAGGTCGAGTAAAGGTTAGGTAAACCTAGGTGAGAGTCTCACGAGAGCTTTAAAATAAACAAGATTAAAATTGAGACATAACTTCTAGATATCATATGATAAGCAAGTTCATGCATCTACATACATGGTTTGTGCATTAAAGGTAACATATTTGAAAAACTATATATTGCATGATCACATGTCATATAGGCTGTTTACCATCAAGAAACTATTTTTCATACAAGATAATTGATGTGTTGTATATAAATGATTATCAGAATTATAGTAGCTAACCAATCTGATGTTGTAGGCGTGTTAATCTATTAAACCATCAGTTAATCAATTAAGACATAAAAGAAAACCAATTTTTAACAATCTGTTAATCGATTAAGTCTATGTATAATCGATTAATTGTAGTATCAATATGTTTGGTATTTATGCTGTAATTCTAGCCCATGTGGCATTTGTTGAATAACTACATGATCACTTTGAATATACATTGCATAAGAGTAATAGATTGCATTAGGAAAGATTAGAGAGTGAGAGCATATTAAATAGGGCTTAGACATTCACATCATTGCATGCAACTCTAGGTTTTGCCATGCATTACATTCTTGCTTGAGTTTCTTGATTCGTTTTAGAGTGAAAGTGAGAAAAATATGTTTTCTGGAGATTGTGAAAACTATTTTGTGAAAACCCTTTTCATAATTTCTCCTTTAGATTAGGTTCTTGTGAGTTATATGCTTAGAGTTGTAGAATTGAGTTTACATTATTTTATCGAGTATTAAGTACTCAAGAAAACTCAAAATATGTATCGCACAAGGAAGTTGATCTCTTGGTGAATAGTTTTACTTCAAGAAGAGATCTAGTTATTTTTCACGGAGACTAGGAAGTCTTGGTTCAAGTGGTACCTAGTTGGGGTCTAATCGCGAAAAGATAGGAGATCTTAGTAGACAAGTTAGAGAGGTCAAATCGACGTTGTCAAGCTCATAGAGTCCAAGAAAGTAGCATCTTAGTTTTGTCATATATTGAAAGTTTGTGATTATTCAAACAATTTCATTAGTGAAGAAAAATCTCCCAAGATCAGAAGGGGAGGCCTGGATGTTGTTTACAATGGACCATAAACGAACCAGGATAAAAATTCCTTGTGCATAATTTTCTAACCATTATCTCCTTTACTTTTGTTCTTTATATTCTTGTTAATTGATTGATTTTGTGTTACCTACTATAATCTGTATTAGTATCATTCTGACACCTCTACAATCAATTAATTGTATAAAAATTGGTAATCGGTGACTTGTTGTGCAAGAAACCATAAAATCAAGAACTGCAAGACTCGGGATAATTGATTCTTCACAAGTATAATTGATTAAGTCCAATCACTTTGCGCAAAATATCAGAAAAGCGAAGTAAGTGATTCGCGACACCTATAAAACCCTTTTTCTAGGTGTTTTCTGACCTGTTGGTACCCAACAAATATAGCTACCTATGCCAATTATTTTCCTTCGATACTGACTATCAGTGTCACTTCTCGAAATTCTCGGAACTAGGTTGCTTGTACCAATTCTTAGTGCCACGGAAAGAAAGGGGGAGAAGTTTGCCCGAAATACGTCAGCGGAAAATATGAGGGAGAAAGAGAAAAAGGTGAATGAAATCACATTCAACTTGGGGCAAGTTATAATGAGGAGAGGATACATCTATTTATAACATGAGGTTTTTTCCAAGTTCCTTCACTATCAAATGTGAGACTTGAGAGTTGTTTTTTCAAAATTCTTCAATGTGGGACTTGAGAGTTTTTTAGATTTCACACCCAAAAGTTCTCACTAATTGCTACCAACAAACCATATTCCAACAATCTCTCACTTGAAATTAAAAAATGATTTTCGAGAATTTTGGTGGTCTCAATAAGATTGTGCATAACCAAGGTGTCATGCGACTTGAACCTTTGGATAGTAAATCAGATCCAGATTTTACTAGAGTGACTCGTACTCTTAAACTCTTTCTCCTACATAAAACCATGCACAACCTTTTCAAATGTGTATTCTATAAAGCCTGTGCATTAAAGGTCATGCACGTGTATCTCAATATAGCAGACGCTCTAGAAATTTATGCCCCTAAATTTCATAGGAAGCGGCCCCCACTTTCACATTCACGTAGGTGAGTCTATCAAGATTACTCATGTAGCCTAAGTACTCCACTCCAATTGGAGTATAGATCTCATTAAGATTTTAACTCGTCTTTACATATACTGCAGGAGTAATGCTTCTCATAATTTTATAACATGTTCATTCTCATATCACTTCACAACTTGTCATTACCCATTGAACCTATTTCTTGGAATCTATAGTCAGTTAGGTCGGGTTACCATCATGAGTGATCCTCGTTCTAAGGGCAATAGTCCCATACTCTTAGAATTATTATGAACTTTCTTTCTAGCTAGTTCTTTCGTCAAATGGTTTGCTAAGTTATTCTCAATGCGTACATGATCCACTCTAACAGCTCATGTCAATTTGTTGAGTTGTCTTTAACCTTTCACTAACTCCTTTGTCTTCATCAAAACATAGGCAAGCTAAAGTACTCTCTTGACACTTGCACTTTCAATATCCCCCTTTTTGATGATGACAAACTCAACACCAAATTTTTTTTGATGCATAGCTTGAAGATGATCATAGAATGCATGGTTGTTGATTTCAAAGTTAAAGTGCATAGCTTGAAGATGATCATAGAATGCATGGTTGTTGATTTTAAAGTTAAAGTGCATAGCTTAGACAACGAAAGCTTGGTATTATTTACAACATGCACACATTAAACAACAAAATAACTTTTCTCCCCCTTTTGACATTATCAAAAAGGTAAACTAAATGAAATTTTGGTCAAAATTAAGAAGGGATATGAAGTGAACTCAAACTGTAATTAATCAATTAGTGTTGGGAATGTAATTAATTAACCAGTTGACAAAAAAATTGAACAAGTTCACAAACTTATCAGCATTTAATCGATTAAAACAGCAGGTGGATCGATTAAATCAATAGAATACAACAATATGCCAGATTTAATGGCATGGAGGGTTATATATGAACCAATCAAGCATGGAATGATCAAGAATTTACATTATGGCATTGAAACAGTAGGCTCAATCAAACATAAGATATACATGTAACCAAACATGTTCATGAACCATTAAACATGCAATCATGTTATATTTGACATATATAAGGAAAATGAAACCATAATAGAAACGATTTAAAGTTCAAATGACATGCATATCTAGTCATAAAATTTCAGTAATAGTAGATAGTTACAATCCAGAAAGCAAAGAGAAAATATGTCTCGAAATTACAAAGCAGCACAAATCCTAAAAATTAGCCATGTAGAAGGATTAAACCTAGGGCAATCAAAGATCTAAGGCCTTCTAATCTAGGGATGCTGAGGAGGATCTCTGTCATCAGGTACGGTCAGACTACTATCGCCTGGATGAGGAATCTCAGTTTCTCAAACTCTGCACAAAACCTCACATTTTGTGCCTCAACAGTGTTCTGGACAAAGCTCCTCATAGCCTGATAGTGGTTATCGATGTAAGCAACCTGACGCTCCTCAAATTGTTCCAAATCAGTATGCTAGAAGTCCTTGAAAGACTGAAAGTGTAAGTCCATCCTATTGTTCAGCCTTTGCTCCATGGCATCTAGTTGAGCTAATCCAAAGGATGATTCTTGCTGCGTAGTTCTAGATGGCTCCCCTTGAGTCTCTACATTAGGTTGTTCTTTACCAGCCTTATCCTCATCATCGGATATCTCCAAATCCATTATAGTAAAATCTTACTGGTATTTCCAAGTATTTCCATACTTTTAGATACCTATCTTGTGGATAAAGCTTTCACAAACAAGGTGATCTTTGTCAGAAGTCTCTGTGACGATGGTGTCATAAACGTCAATATGCAGTTAGTCAATAATTCTCGATATGAAGATACTATAGGGCAGCAATTTGGATTGTGACGTAGAGACATTATACATGACCTTCAGACTTTCTTCAGGCCAATTAACCATTATATTCTCCTTCAAAGCATACATAAATTTCAAATCATTAACTATAGGTTGTGTATGGTTAGTGTTCGTCTAAATCAAGATGTAGGTAATCAAATAGTGACGCAATCTATTCTCTACCGATAAAGAACCAGCTTTAGTCAATTCTCCGTAGACATACAAATGGGGACGTCTTAGACATGATTTATATACCTCAACAGCGTCGAAATCAGCAAGCCATTCACAATCACATAAGCTAACACCAGTAGTGGATAAGCCACCCACATTTATAAAAATACTACTATCCATCTCAAACAGATTTCCCGAAATCATAGACTAGTATCAACCATCCTTATAACGAAAGTTAGCATAAAATTCCCTAATCAAAGTTGGATACAGATTACCCGTTAATTCCAAAAACATTACAGCATCCTGAGTCTGTATACCTCCCGGAAATTCGAAATTTTGTTCTACCATCCAGGTAAGATCAACATACCTTATGTAGGTGGGTTTCCTTCCTAGAAATTTGGACAATTGGGTCTCTTGAAGTATGAGTGAGTAGTATGGATCTCCATAGTCGTGCCTCAAGTTCGGATTTGAAGATGAAGCATTAGGAGGCCTACGAGTGCGATTAGCAGTTGTCTTGAACCTCTTTGAACATCCTCTTTCCATTGAGGATTAAAACCGTGAGTAATGAGAGGAGAAGGAGAATGAGGGATGGAACCTAGAGCTTAGGTTTTTGGAAATAGGAATGAGATTTCTTGCGAAATAGAGAAACGGAGTAGGTGAAATGAGGTGCACAAATGGGTAAAGCTGAGGTTTAATACTTCTATTAAGCTAAGATTTCAAATTTGCTGCTTGCATTTGAGATTTTTAGAGAAAAGGAGGAAGAGAGGTTTTGAAAAAGTGACAAAAAGGCATCTGATTCTAATATATCTGATGTTGTTAATCGATTAAGTGTTGCATTTTAATCGATTAAGTAGTGTAAAAGTTTCTGGTTTTCATAAAAATAAGCCCACATCATCGATAAAAAGAAATCTTAATCGATTAAATTTTGTGAAAATTGAAATGTTTGCTAGTGGAACTCATTTTAATCGATTAAGGAGGATAGTTAATCGAATAACTAGCATCAGATTTACATAATCAAAAGGTTGTTGGGTTTTTAAAAGCATGCAAAGATTTCTAACTTTAATAAAACAGTTTTTACTCAATCACATATACATTTTCAGCTTGTCATACAAGATCATGAGTCATAATAGGAATATAATGCATTAATAATAAGTATACATTTTGAAGCATAGAAGACATTTATCATGCGAAGCATATAATAACATATTTAGACGATTTTAATCAAGATAATTTATCAAGAATTTCAGGTTCTCTTCGAAGAACATAGAAGGTATCTCGTGAGAGAGGCTTGGTGAAAATATCAGCCAATTGCTTAGATGTTTCAACAAATTCAAGCACACAATCGCCTTTTTGTACATGGTCACACAAGAAATGATGTCTAATTTCAATATGCTTGGTCCTAGAATGCAAAATGGGATTCTTTGATAGGTTTATGGCACTTGTGTTATCACATTTTATGGGAATCTTTTCTAGTTTAAGTCTAAAGTCCTTAAGTTGCTGCTTCATCCATAGGATTTGAGCGCAACATACACCAGCGGCAATGTATTCCGCTTTGGCGGTGGACAAAGCAACACATGCTTGCTTTTTACTGTGTCATGCAACTAAGGATCTACCAAGTAAATGACAAGTCCCACTAGTGCGTTTCCAATCCAACTTGCATCCACAAAATCGGAATTGGAATACCCTATCAAGGATAATGAGGCATCCCTAGAATCCCATATTAGTTGTTCCTTTAAAATATATCATAATACGTTTTACAGCAGTATAATGAGAATCTTTAGGCAAAGCTTGAAATCTAGCACACATGCAAACACTAAACATAATATTGGGGCGACTCGCAGTTAAATACAATAATGAGTCGATAATCCCACGATATTTGGTTACCTCGATTGCTTTTCCCTTTTCATATTTATCTTGATAGCATGCAGACACCATAGGTGTTGAAGCCTCTTTACACTTTTCCATATCAAATTTCTTCAATAACTCTTTGAAATATTTCAATTTGATGAATGAAGATGCCGCTTTCCATTTGTTTGATTTGAAGTCCAAGAAAGAAGGTCAACTCACCCATCATCGATATCTCAAATTCACCCTGCATCAACTCAGAAAATTCTTTACATAGAATGTCATTAGTAGATCCGAAGATTATATCATCAACATATATTTGAACTAAAAGCACATGATTATCTAATCTACGAATAAAGAGGGTAGTATCAACCATACCCCTCACGAACCCTTTTTCCAAGAGGAAAGAGCTCAATCTATCATACCAAGTAACTGGTTTAGCTTTTCTTGCATAGCTATACCCCCAATGCACATCCTCAATGGCCTCATCGATGGTCTTAGGCTCGATTTGAGATACAAAAGCAACAAAGTTACAAAAGTTATGTAAAGAGCTACGGGTTACCACCCTGTAGATATATCACATATTACTTTGTTGAGTGGATGATCATTCTTGGTCTTCTACACGATTGGCAAGTCCTGATGCTCATCTTGTATAGTTTTCTCTGCTTCTACTTCTTCTTTGTCCGTGTCCATGTCCTTATAGTATGCTTCTTCCAAAGCACCTGCAACATCATCATGAAATACCTTCCTCTTCTCTTTTGGAGAAGATTCGTCAAAATGGACATGCATAGACTCTTCTATTTGCATTGAATACTTATTAAAGTCTCGATAAGCTTTACTATGCAATGAATACCCAAAAAATATACCTTCACCAGCTTTTGAATCAAATTTACTTAAAGCTCTTTTTCCATTATTTAATATAAAGCATTTACACCCAAAAGCATGAAAATGAGAAATATTAGGTCTACGACATTTTAAAAGTTCATATGGAGTTTCTGAAAAAGTAGTCCTCAAGAGTATACGATTAATCACACAGCAAGTTGTATGCACTGCATCAGTCCAAAAATATTTAGGAACCTTTCTTTCATTTAGCATGGTTCTAGCAAGCTCCTCTAAGACTCGATTCTTCCTCTCAACAACTCCATTTTGTTGAGGGGTACGAGGGGCCGAAAATTGATGCATAATACCATATTTATTACAAAATTTATCAAATAAGTGGTTTTCAAATTCGCCACCATGATCAGATCGAATATATACAATCTTATGATTAAACTAGTTTTGAATTTGCTTGGCAAGGTTTTTGAAAGACTTAAAAGCATCACTCTTGGACGAGAGAAATAATGTCCATGTAAGTCTAGAGAAATTGTCAACAATCACTAAAGCATAAAAGCTACCACCAAAACTCATAACCTGTGATGTTCCAAACAAGTCCATATGGAGAAGCTCCAAAGGCCTTATTGTGGATATCACATTCTTTTTAACTTGTTTACATCTTTGACAAGTGTCACAAGTTTCTTGAATTTTAAAATCAAGTTTTGGCAGCCCATCAACCAAAATATTTTTAGACAATTTATCTATATGCTTTATGTGAATATGAGCAACACGCCAATGCCACAGCTAGATGTCATCCTCTTTGGATATAAAACATTTTGAAAATAGAGTAATGACATCATCGAGATTAACCATACAGATATTATTTATATGGTATCCCATAAACTTAACTTTATTAGATATATTGTCACGAATAATACAACACTCAGAATTGATAGATACACGGTTACTTTTATCGCATAGTTGGCTAATACTCAAAAGGTTATGTTCCAAACCTTCGACATATAATACATTTTCGATCACGACCTGATTTGAGTTGCCAAGTGTTCTAGTACCAAGTATCTTCCCTTTGTTATTGTCTCCATAAGTGACACGCCTTTTTTCTTGTAAGGATAGATCTAGGAATTTTGATCTATCACCCATCATATGTCTCGAGCATCCATTATCAAGATACAAAGGTTGTTCATGTGCTTGAAGACATACCTACAAAACATAGATCACTTGCCTTTTTCAGGTATCCAAATTATGTTGGGTCCTTTTCTGTTAGTAACTAGGGAGTTATCTCCCTTTTTCATCCATACAAACAGGCCACTAGGTATACCATATTTTCTAATATAACAAGAGTATGAAGTGTGGCCATGAGTGCCACAATAAAAGTATGTAGGAACCTTTTTATTAAAAAATTTCTTATTGGGCCGATTAATAGGTCTCCTATATGGTCTTCTCCTACGCACAGGGGGAATATACCCTTGCCCGGTATGGTCACCGACATTTCTGGTTTAACTAAGCATAGTATCTAGCATGTTTTGACTCTCTGTGAGTTTCGCGAGTTTTTCATTTAATCTCATATTTTCATTTTTCAAATCATCGCAAGAATCACAGACAATAGGTTGATATAAATTATTATCAGAGCAATTGCATGCATTACAAGAATAGATCAAATCTAATGTTTCATTTTCCAATTTTAGTTCATCTAATTCTTTTTGTAATGAAACTAATTTTTGTTCGTTTAACAGGATTACGTTTTTCCTATCAGAACTAATCCTAGCCAATTTCTTTAACTCATCATGCAATTCGACATACGCATTATACAAGTCCTCATATGGAGGATAATCATCAGATGCAGTAGATTCGGTGTCAGAATATACCTCGCTATTTACCTCTTCATATAAGGCATAGCTTTGTTGTCTCCTCTTCATCTGAGGTGTTGGATGTCGTGTCCTCCTCTAATACATCTCATACTATGTAAGCTTTCTTCGATTTGAAGTCCCAAGGAATGCCCTTATCTGAATCAACCTTCTTGAGGTAAGTAGGACACTGGAACCTCATGTGTCCAAGCTTACCACATTCATGCCAAGTGAAGCGCTCTTTACTCTTGCCTTTTCTGATCGACTCTTGCGCATTTTTCTTCTGGAAACGTTTGAAGCCTCGTTTCTTTAGAACTTTACTGAATTTGTGTATGAGAAGGCTCACAGTTTCTTCATCTATATCTGAATCAGATTCATCTTCTTCTCTCTCTTCTGTGGATTGAGACATGGTTGCCTTGAGAGATATACTTTTCTTTCTGCGATCTGATTCTTCATGCATAGTCAGGTGTCCAAGCTCCATTTTGTGCTCTTGGAGTTTTCCGAATAGTGTCTCCAAAGGCATGGAGTCAAGATCCTTTGACTCCATAATAGCTATTACTTTTGGTTGTCTTCTCCTGTCAAGACAATGTAAAACTTTGTTGGTAAGCTCACCTTTGTTAAACAATTTATCCAAAGCAACTAAATTGTTAACTATATGAGTAAAACGTTTTTGCATACCACTAACATATTCATTTGGTAACATACAAAATAACTCATACTAATGTGTCAGGCCATTCAGCCTGGCACACTTATAAAGTGTCCCACATTTCTTTAGCATTTTGGCACTTATAAACGTGGGTTATACTGAACATTTTTGCGTTCCTCATCGGTCCATAGACTCTTAGGTTTATCTTTTGGTTCACCGTCCACTAGATGTTGTGGAACGAAGGGCCCGTTGACTACAAATTCCCAAATATCCGAGTCCACGGGAGGGCGGTTAATGGATGCGCCATCACCGCCAAAGGGGTTGGTGGAACCGATTTAATTTCCCTAACGGATCAATGACAGAATACACCTAGTAGGGGGTTTGAATATGTGTCGCGGTTCCCACTTGCCGCTATTTGCACCAACGCCCTGTTATGGAAATTTACCCAGTTAATCGATTCAAGCTATGACTTCAACGATTAAGTCGCACAGAAATTGCAGTTGCTGACTGACTCAATTATACAACCAATTACAGATTATACAAAATTAATTTAGTAGATATATTTGAACACAAATGATTTTTATTTGGCAGTAATGCTATATTCAAAATATCACCTACAATGGGCAATTAAAAGATACTAAAAATAGTAAAGATATAACGGAAAGAAACAGCCTACATCAAGGTTTTTATACTGGTCCGTTTTGCGGTCCACTTCAAAACTACATCGAGTCCTCCCCTCTGATCTGGGAGATTTTTCTGCACTAAAAATTGAAACCAGTGTGTCTTTATTACACACTTCCAATTACGAGACCTTGAACGCTCCCTTCTTGAGTTCTTCAAACCTCTACCTTGGTTTGACCTTACCCAATCGCCTAGGAAAACCTTTCCTACGATCCAGCCCCAGCCAAGAGTATGCTCAAAACTCAAGACCTCCAAGTCTTGGTGAAGACTCTCTTATCTCTTTGGTGGTACGACACAAAGAGACGACTTTTCCTTGTTACACAAACAACACAAAACAGAGTAATGTGAACCACTAAAATAGCTCAAATATTTCAAGAAAGAACCAGCTATAAACCCTATACAAATCTCACAATTACTATGAATATGTATAAGATGAAAATCATGAAGAACATGTAATTTCTACCCTTAAGAAATCTGTAAACATAATGAAAGAATCATGCAAGAACAAGATAGGATGATGAACACTTTTGATAATATGCAATGGATGACATGTTAATCCCTAAGCATAATACTATCTCACTCTAATCTCACATGCAATTCTCTCTGCCTATATGACATACATTGAACATGAAAATACGCAACTTAGCAATTGTAATATGTATGTATAAAATCGTACGTGAAATCTGTTAACAAAATGGTTTATATAGAAAAGTTGTTTTTCACCCAGTTAATCGATTATTTTGCCTGTTAATCGATTAACGGGCTGTTAAAGAGTAACTGAAATCCGTTTTTCAGTTATCTATTGAAACTATTAAAAACTATTTTCACGTTAATCGATTAAAGCTTTACTTAATCGATTAACTGACGTATTTTCAGTTAAGATGCTAATTAGTAAATTACCTATATGTTATGCTTATCAACTATACATGTTTTACCCTTATGTTATGCCTAAAATGCACACTTAACATGTATGATTCATGCATGAACATAGTTTTTAGCTTTTGTGAGATTTTCATCTAGGTTTACCTAACCTAGACTCAATAACTAAGACACATATAAGACTCTAGTCTAGACATGAAGCACCTGAATCTTTGGCATGTTGAGTTGTCTTTAAGCTTTCACTAACTCCTATGTTTTGATCAAAACATAGGCAAGCTAAAGTGCTCTCTTGACACTTGCACTTTCAACAAAATTAGGTGGGACAAAATTGAGTGTTCACAGTTATCTATCTTTACTTGTGGCTTATTTGATAACAAACAAACTGAGGTTTGAGTGTCATAGTAAGTAATTAGTAAAGAAATTGAACATTATTTTTGTCAAGGTCGAGACAATGATCATGATCTAATATTAAGAATGAGAACACAAAGGTACTGCTGAAACTCAAAATTTAATTTCACTTCAGGCTCGGGGTCCTAGATAGATTGATTGAAAGCAAATCAGGCTCGGGATCCAAGAAAACAAAGATTTTAAAATGAGAGCGCATATCAAGTACTTCTGCAACTTGAAAATTCACATTAGGCTTAGGGTCCTGGAAAGATTGATTGAAAGCACAATAGGCTCGAGATCCTAGAAAGCAAAATTTTTAAAACAAGAACACAAGTTGAGTACTACAGAAAATCGAAAATTCACATCATTTTTTTTTATGGACTAGACTAAAATGTGACCCATGTTGGACATTGTTAAATGGGACTATCTGCCATGGCCTTGCTATCCATTCTACCCAAGTGTCATGTTAAGAATTTATTGAAAGACTTGGATCGTCCAATAAATTGTCCTATTATCTTTGTCATATACGTGATAATAATCTTTCTAAACAGAGGTTACGACCCTGACTTCAAAATAAACTGCCTCAATTTGCGTAGTTGAGGATGAGCAATAATGAATTTTCACTAGAGGGTGTTCATTTCTTTTCCCTAATTTTTTGCCAATAATACCTAGTGTAGGTACATGTCATGAATTCTCTCTTTTTATTATGATATTAAGTAGTCGTTAAAGGTATTCGACTTAGTATCATGCTCCTTTTCTTAGGCTGTCCTTGTGGGTTTTCAACTTAGCACTCTTTTTTTTGTGTGCATGTATTGACTATTTTTTTAACACCCTCAAGCATGACAGTCATAAGTACATGAAAGCATGAGTCACCCTTGAAAGTGCAAAGTTTCAAGTATAGCACTATTAGATTGCCATGTTTTGATGAAGACATAGATTTAGTAAAAGCTTGAAGATGACTCAACAAATCAACATGTTGTGGACTCAAGGGTTTCATATCTAGACTAGGTTCCTTAATAGAATTATTTTTAGAAGTCTTAAATGTTTGCCTTAGATATTGAGTCTAGGTTAGGTAAGCCTAGATGCAATTCTCACAAGCCTTAAAAATAATCATTTCATTTACATGCGACATTCCATCTACATCATTATGTGTTCATGTATTAATCATACATGTCACTTGTGCATCTTAGGCATAATATATTGGTAAAAACATGTATAGTTGATAAGCATAACATATAGGTTGTTTACCATTTAATCATTTAGCTGAAAATATGTTAGTTAATCGATTAAGAGATTAATCGATTAAGAGATTAATCGATTAACGTGATTACGAGTTTTAACATATAACTGAAAACCTGAAACTAGATCTTCCCAACAACCCGTGAATCGATTAAATGGGTATTTAATCGATTAAATGATACTCGGAAAGGTTTTCTATAAAAACTGTGTTTTCAGAACATGTACCATACATCATATCATTCATTTTTAGAATTGCTAGTTCCATATTTTTGTGCTTAATTGTGTCATACAGGCAGAGTGAAATGCATATTGAGATAGTGAGAGATAGTATCATGCTTAGGCTTTAATTGTCAACTTATTGCATGTGGTTTATATGTTAAACATTTCTATCTTTTCTTGCATGTTTCTTACATTTCTTCAAGATAATTTTAGGGTAGAGATTCTATGTTTCTGCATTTACATAAACTCATATATATTCATATTATCTTATGAGTTTTGTATAGAGTTTTTGGCTTAGTTTTAATTGTAATATTTTGAGCAAAAATGTGCTTAATATTAGTCTATTTTTATACTGTTTTTTTTGTCATGAAGAAATTTGTCTCTTGGTGTCTTACCACCTAAGAGATTCAGTGTGTCTTCATCAAGAATTAGAGCTTTTGATTTGAGAACGAATTCTTGGCTGGGGCTAGATCGTAAGAAACATTTTCTTAGGCGATTAGGATAGTCAAACAGAGAAAGTGGGTTCTTGGATTCAAGAAGGGAGCGTCTAAGTGTTGTATTGGAAATTTGCATGTAACTATACAATTTGTTCAATATTAGTGAAAAAAATCTCCCGAGATCAGAAGAGGAGACCTAGATGTAGTTTTCTAGTGGACCCACAAACGAACCAGGATAAAATTCCTTGTTGTAGATTTTTTCTATCCCTAATCTCTTTACATTTCAAGTCTTATTATTGCATGATATTAGCTAATATTTTGGATACTATTAGGTTGTTGTATCTAGTTTAATTATGTATAAAATATATGCTTTATCTATTCTTGAACATCGGTGAGTGCCTGTGCAAGAAGCCATTATGCAACTTGTTGTTTTGTTGTGTGTTAATCGATTAAAGCAGAGTGTTAATCGATTAACATGGGTTTTTTCTAAAATAGGGCTTCAATGTGAAAAGTAGTAATTGATAACCGCAACACCTATTCACCCCCCCCTTCTAGGTGTGTTATGTCCACTGATACCTAACAAGTGGTATCAGAGCTAGTATGACGTGCTAGCTCAACTACATATGTGTGATCCTAAAGAAAAAACAAATGGGTTTCACCTACCCGTTTGGCGGTGATGGCGCATCCATTAACCGCCCTCCCGTATTCAGTGGCAAAGGATACACTTACTAGAAAGTCTGGATGAAAAAATTCATAGAAGCCATTGACTCGGATATTTGGGAATTTGTAGTTTACGGGCCTTTCGTTCCAATGCATCTAGTGGACGATGAACCGAAAGAAAAACCCAAGATTTTATGGACCGATGATGAACGTAAAAAGGTTCAATACAACCTACATGCTAAAAACATCATCACATCGTTCCTGTCATATGATGAATTTTTTCGGGTTTCACAATGTCCAAGTGCCAAGGAAATGTGGGACCCTATACAATTGACTCACGAAGGTACTAGCGAAGTCAAGCGTGCCAGGATGAATGCCCTAACACAAAGTACAAGTTATTTCGTATGTTGTCGAGCGAATCTATCTGCAACATGCAAAAACAATTCACACATATAGTAAACCATTTAGTTGCTCTAGATAAAAAATTTACTAAAGGAGAACTAACTAATAAAGTTTTGTATGATCTTGACAAGAGATGGCAACCTAAAGTTACAGTTATCATGGAATCCAAGGATCTTGACACCATGTCTTTGGCAACATTATTTGGAAAGCTTCAAGAGCACGAGAAGGAACTCGAGAGCTTGACGATGCATGAGGAATCAGACCGCGATAAGAAATGCATATCTCTTAAAGCAACAACGTCTCAACCTATAGAAGAGAAAGAAGGTGATGAGTCTAATTCAGATATTGATGATGAAACGTTAAGCCTTCTCATACAAAAATTTGGGAAATTCTTAAAGAAAGGAGGCTTGAAACGTTTTCAGAAGAATGAAGCGTGTGAATCAACTAGAAAAGGCAAAGGTAATAAAGCGCGCTTCACTTGCCACGAGTGTGGTAAGCTAGGACATATGAGATTTCAATGTCCTACTTACCTTAAGAATGAAAATTTATATCTAATATTTTCCTGTAATACATACAATTACTCAAATGATAAATTATGTCAATCAACTGTCTCTGAGTCGTGCGAGACTTTGAAAAATGATTATTTGAAACTTAATGAAAAACTCACAAAACTCATAGAGAGTCAGAACCAATTAGACACTATGCTTAGTCAAACTAAAACTGTTTGTGACCATACTTGATTAGGATATATCCCCCCTATAAAAGGGAGATAACTCCCTAGTTACTAACAGAAAAGGACCTAGTATAAATTGGGTACTTGAAAGAAGCAAGTGATCTATTTTGCAGGTATGTCTACGAGGACACGTGCAATATTGGTATCTTGATAGTGGGTGCTCGAGGCATATAACTGGTCACAGGTCGAAATTAGCGACAAAGGAAAGATACTTGGCATTAGGAAAATTGGCAACTCAACTCAGGCAGTGATCGATAATGTACTATGCATTGAAGGCTTGGAATACAATCTATTGAGCATCAACCAACTCTGGGACAAAGATAATCGTGTATCTTTCAACTCTCAATGTGGTATAATTCGTGACAATTTATCTAATAAGGTCAAGTTTGTCGGGTATCGCATGAATAACATCTATATGGTTAACCTAGAGGATGTCATGACACCATTTTCAAAATGTTGTATATCTAAAGAAGATGATATCTAGCTTTGGCATAGGCACATCGCTCATATTCATATAAAACATCTAGATAAACTGTCTAAAAATAATTTGGTTGAGAGTCTACAAAAACTTGATTTTAAAACTCAGGAAACTTGTGATACTTATCAAAAATATAAACAAATTAAAAACTCTTTTTGTAAAACATCTCCATATGGATTTGTTTGGACCGTCACAAATTATGAGTTTTGGTCGTAGATTTTATGCATTGTAATTTTTGTTGATTTCTCTAGATTCACATGGACACTATTTTTATCTTCTAAGAGTGATGCATTCAAATCTTTCAAAAATCTTGCTAAAGAAATTCAAAATCAGTTTAATCTTAAAATAGTATTCACTTGATCCGATCATGGTAGCGAGTTTGAAAACCACCAGTTTGATAAAAAAATTAATAAACATGGTATCATGCATCAGTTCTCGGCTCCTAGTACCCCTCAACAAAATGGAGTTGTTGAGAGGAAGAATCGAGTTCTAGAGGAGCTTGCTAGAACCATACTGAATGAAAGTAAGGTTCCTCAGTACTTCTAGGCTGATGCAGTGCATACTACTTGTTATGTGATAAATCGTATACTCTTGAGGCCTACTTTTTTAAAAACTCCTTATGAACTTTTAAAAGGCCGAAAACCTAATATTGCTCATTTTCATGCTTTCGGATGTAAATGTTTTATTTTAAATAATGGAAAAAGGTCAGTAGGAAAATCTAACTCAAAAGCAGATGAGGGAATATTTTTAGAAAGCTTATCGAGTGTTTAATAAATATTCAATGCAAGTAGAAGAATTTGTACATGTTCATTTTGACGAATCTTCTCCAAGGGAGAAGAGAAATGTATTTTTGATGATATTGCAGGTGCTTTAGAAGAAGCAAAATCTAAGGACATGAACCATGACAAAGAACAAGAAGCAGATCAAATTGTCCAACATGAGCATGAGGAGTTGCCGCTCGCGTTGAAGACCAAGAAATATCATCCACTTGACAAAGTTATAGGTGATATCTCTACGGGAGTGGTAACCCGTAGTTCTTTACATAATTTTTGTAACTTCGTTGCTTTTGTATCTCAAATCCAGCCAAAGATCACCGATGAGGCCATTAGGATGTGCACTAGGGTATAGATATGCAAGAAGAGCTAAACCATTTCGAGAGCAATAATGCATGAGACTTGGTCCCTAAGCTAAAATAACATCCACTAATTGGTACTAGATGGGCCTTCCATAACAAACTAGATGAATATGGCATGATCATAAGAAATATGACACGCTTAGTGGCCACAGGCTACAACTAGTAGGAAGACATCGATTATGATGAGACCTACGCTCTTGTTGCCAGATTAGAGGCCATTAGGATGCTCTTATCCTTTGCATCGATTATGAAATTTAAGCTCTTTCAAATGGATGTTAAGAGCGCCTTTCTGAATGGTTACATTGAAGAGGAGGTGTATGTCCATCAACCTCCTGGCTTTGAAAATTTTAAATATATGAACCATGTATACAAACTTAAGAAGGCTCTCTATGGTCTAAAACAGGCCCCTAGAGCTTGGTATGACAGATTGAGCTCTTTTCTTTTAGAAAAAGGGTCCGTAAGGGGTATGGTTAATACTACCCTCTTTATCCGTATATTAGATGATCATGTATTATTAGTTCATATATACATTGATGATATATTTTTGGGATTATTGTATCCTAGGTATGTCTCATTATCCTTGGTAGGGTATTCCGATTCCGATTTTGCTGGATGTAAGTTGGATCGGAAGAGCACTAGTAGGACTTGTCACTTGCTAGGCAGTTCCTTAGTAGCATGGCACAGTAAAAACCAAGCTTGTGTGGCATTGTCCACCGTCGAAGCATAATACATTACCGCTGGTGTGTGTTGCGCTCAAATCCTATAGATGAAGTAGCAACTTAAGGACTTTGGTCTTAATATAGAAAAGATTCCTATTAAATGTGATAATACAAGTGCCATAAACCTATCCAAGAATCTTGTTTTGCATTCGAGAACAAAGCATATAGAAATTAGGCATCACTTCTTGCATGATCACATTCAAAAAGGCGATTGTGTGCTTGAATTTGTTGAAACTACTAAGCAATTAGCAGATATTTTCACCAAGCCCCTCTCACGAGATACTTTCTATGTTCTTCGAAGAGAACTTGGAATCCTAGAGGAAAAATATGTTGATTAAATCGTATAACATTTTATTATGAGCTTCGCATGTTGAATGTCTTATATGCTTCAAAATGAATACTTGTTGAATGCATTCTACTCCTAATATGAGTCATGATATAGTATAATAAGCTCTATATGTGTGAGTGCTTTCTTAAAATTATTAAATATAGGTTAGAAATCATTGCATGCTTCTAAAGCTCAAAAACCTACTTGATTCTACAAATATGACAATTCTTAATGACTAAAACCTTCCTCCTCATGCTTAGTTAGAAGACCTTAGACCCTGATGTGAACCTCAAAGAGCCTAACTTTGATATTGATGGCCTTGAAGGCATAAGTGGTCCTATGACTAGGGCTAGAGCAAAAAGGGCTCAAAATGCCCTTGGACAACTCATAATGTTGATCCATGATGATGAACCAAAAATAGCCCGAGGGGGTATAAAGATGCTCACTAGCATCTTGGTCCATGGTTCTGACCGAGCCAAAGATGGACCAGGCCATGCGCATGAGTCAGGCCACAGGTCTGCCAAGGCGCCAAAAATGGCCCTAGCATGGAGCCAGACGCATCAGGCTCAATTCCTGACTGAGACAACACTGACCGAGTTGGGGACTTTGGTGCACCCAGTGTTGCACCAGGCGCTGGGCCAAACTGGCCTAGCCAGGAAATCTGACCGAGGCGCATGCGCCTAGCGTGCCGCATCAGGCAATGGGAGTAGCCTCACTGAGTCAGGCCTAGCCAATTTAATTAGTATTGAGCAAATTTAATTTTTATAATAAATGTGTGGGCTAACTTTTGTCCAACACTTAGTTTATTTAATTCAAGTATGTTTGTCATAAATCTGCCCATAAAAATTGACCAGAATGAAAAATGACTAGTGGATGATTAAGTCAAGCCTAAAAGTGTAATCGACACTTTAATGCTTGGACCAACTTATAGTTTTCGTGAACCAAACTCATTCTAACTAAGTCTAATATTATTTGGCAGGTAAATAAAGACTATTGTAGTCATTGGAGGGAGATTGCTCGAAGGAAATAACAATATGACCGTGGAGGAGCTTAATGGAGCATTTATGAGGCTTAAACACCATGTCTGGACCGTTGGAGCTGAATCCACCTGGGCACATTTCATCCAGAGGAATCCTAAGTTAATTTTAGAGTTGTTGGAGCAAAGATGCTCGTGTGAAATTAGCATATGGTCGTTTGAGACCTTAATGGTGCATTAATGGTGCCTTATACAAAAAGTTTCAAGTTCTTTCTTTGAGGTGTAACTCAAGTCACAACGTTCCAATTTTGAGAAGTTGGAGTGATTTTCTTTCACAAAATTCTTGGTTCAAAACTTGGTTTACATAAGAAGGTCGTGGAGGATAGAGTGTTGAGTGATACACAATTCCCTACGTTTTCCACAAACAAAAGGTGAGTGATACACGTGAGTTTGAGTGAAATGGTGTGTGAAAAAGATTTATTCATGGTGAGGAGGCTCCTAAATAGCCAAATCAATAATCATGATACAAACCAAAGAGAAAACATCTTCCACACTAGATGTTTGATAAATGACAAAGTTTGTTCCTTAATCTTTGATAGTGAAAGTTGCACCAATGTGGCTAGTACAAGGCTAGTGTCCAAACTAAACCTTTTGACTAAACCACACCCTACTCCATACCGGTTACAATGGCTAAGTAGTGTAGGAGAAATGCTTGTCAACAAACAAGTAGAGGTCCAATTCTCCATTGGGAAGTATGAGGACTCGGTTCTATGTGATGTGGTGGATATGGAGGCTAGTCATTTACTACTAGGTCGTCCATGGCAATATGATAAAGCAACAACCCGTGATGGGCGTACCAACAAGTTTTCTTTCCTACACCAAAACCACAAGATAACTCTAACACCATTGTCCTCTAGGCAAGTGAGTGAGGACCAAGAGATCTTGAAAAACAAAATTGAGTTGGAGAGAAAAGAAAGGGTTGGTGAAAATTTGAGTGCAATTCTGAGAGAACAAGAAAACAAAAGTGAGCTTCTCACAAAATAAGGGTATATGGCAACAAAGGGGAAATCAAACAAGCCATGGTGACAAAGCAACCTTTATACGTACTTTTTAGTAGGGAATCTCTTCTAACCACTAACCCTTCCAAGGAAGAAGAATTTCCATTGTTTGTTCAACAATTGTTACAGGAATTTGAAGATGTGTTCCCCAAGGAGGTTCCTCACAGGTTACCCCCTCTAAGAGGAATTGAACACCAAATTGACTTGATGTCGGGAGCCTCACTACCTAATAGGCCTGCCTATAGGTGCAATCCACTCGAGACTAAGGAGATCCAAAGTCAAGTAGGTGAGTTAATGAAAAAGAGATGTGTTCAAGAGAGCTTAAGCCCTTGTGTCGTATCCGTGATCCTAGATCCTAAAAAGGATGGGACATGGAGGATGTGCACTGATTGTAGGGTCGTTAACAACATCACGGTCAAGTATAGGCATCCAATTCCAAGATTGGATGACCTCTTGGATGACTTGCATGGTGCCACCACTTTCTCAAAAATAGATCTTAAAAGTGGCTACCACCAAATCAAGATCCGAGAAGGAGATGAATGGAAAACTGCCTTCAAAACCACTTATGGTTTATATGAATGGTTAGTCATGCCATTTGGTCTAACTAATGCCTCAAGCACATTTATGCGCTTGATGAACCATGTCTGAAGAGAATTCTTGGGTAAGTTTGTTGTTGTTTATTTTGATGATATTTTAATTTATTCAAAAACAATAGAGAGTCATCATGAACATATCAAATCTGTTTTACTAGTTTTAAGAAAAGAAAAGTTGTATGCTAACCTTGAAAAATGTACATTTTATGTAGACCATGTGATTTTTCTAGGATTTGTGATTAATGCTAAAGGGGTCCATGTGGTCCAAGAAAAAATCAAGGCCATCAAGGATTGGCCTAGACTTAAAATGGTGACCAAAATAAGAGGTTTTCATGGGTTAGCAAACTTTTATAGGAGGTTTGTTAAATATTTTAGTAATATATCACCACTAAATGAGCTTGTAAAGAAAAATGTCGTGTTTCAGTGGGGAGACAAACAAGAGGAAGCTTTCAATAAACTTAAGAAAAGGCTCACTAGTGCACCTGTCCTAGTGCTACCCAATTTTAGTAAGTCATTTGAGATTGAATGTAATGCATCTAACATTGGAATTGGAGATGTTTTGATGCACGAAGGACACCCCGTCTCTTATTTTAGTGAGAAGTTGAGTGGACCGACACTTAACTATTCTATCTATGACAAAGAGCTTTATGCCTTGGTAAGAGCACTCCAAACTTGGCAGCATTATCTACTTCCAAAGGAGTTTGTGATCCATAGTGATCATGAGTCCCTTAAATACCTCAAGGGCCAACGTAAGCTAAATAAAAGGCATGCAAAATGGGTGGAATTTTTAGAGCAATTCCCTTATGTTGTTAGGCATAAGAAAGGGACGGCCAATGTAGTGGCAGATGCCTTCTCAAGAACGCATATGTTACTATCTACTCTTGAAACAAAAAATTTTGGCCTAGAATGCATCAAGGAGCAATATGAACAAGACAATGATTTTTTCGAAAATCTATGTTGCTTATATGCATTCAGCCCAAAATGGATATTTTCGGCACAAAGGATTTTTATTTAAAGAGAAGCAATTGTGTGTGCCAAAAAGTTTCATGAAGGACATGCTTCTAAAAGAATATCTTGAGGAAGGATTCATGGGACATTTCGGAGTCCAAAAGACTCTAGACATGCTAAAAGAACATTTCTTTTGGCCAAAGATGAAACAAGATGTACAAAACCTTTGTGAAAAGTGTGTGACATGCAAAAGATCTAAACCAAAGGTAATGTCATATGGCCTTTATTCTCCTTTAAATGTTCCTGAATCACCATGGGTAGATATATCTATGGATTTTGTAGTTGTAGATAGATTTTCCAAAATGGCACACTTTATTCCTTGTAAAAAGGTTGATGATGCTAATCACATAGCTGACTTATTTTTCAGGGAAATTGTTAGACTTCATGGCCTACCCAAGACTATTGTGAGTGATTGGGATACGAAATTCCTTAGTCACTTTTGGAGGACACTATGGGGGAAGCTAGGAACCAAGCTGCTATTTTCAACAACTTGCCACCTCCAAACCGATGGACAAGTCGAGGTGGTAAATAGAACATTATCCACTCTCTTAAGGGCAGTCATCACTAAAAAAATTAAGTCTTGGGAAGAATGCCTATCACACGTAGAATTTGCTTATAATATAGCCACCCATAGTAGTACCTAAACATCACCATTTGAGGCTGTGTATGGATTCAATCCACTAACCACTCTATTTTGAAATATAAGGATGGAAAAGCTAAGGCTGAATATGTGAAGAAATTACATGAACAAGTAAAGGCAAGAATTAAGAAAAAGAATGCAAGTGTGGCTAGACAAGTCAACAAGGGGAGAAAAATTATGGTATTTGAACTTGGAGATTGGGTCTGGATTCACATGAGGAAGGAAAGATTTCCTGAACAAAGGAAATCCAAGCTACTCCCAAGGGGAGATGGTCCATTTCGGGTGGTAGCCAAACTACATGACAATGCTTATAAGCTAGAACTTCCTAGTGAATATGGTAGCATAAGTGCTACTTTTAATGTTGCTGACTTATCTCCATTTGATGTAGGTGAAGAAGATACAATTTCGAGGTCGAAATATCTTCAAGAAGGAGGGGATGACATGAACCTCAAAGAGGCTAACTTTGATATTGATGGCCTTAAAGGCATAAGTGGTCCTATGCTAGGGCTAGAGCAAAAAGGGCTCAAAATGCCCTTGGACAACTCATAATGTTGATCCGTGATAATGAGCCAAAAATAGCCCAAGGGGGTATAAAGATGCTCACTAGCATCTTGGTCCATGGTTCTGACCGAGCCAAGGATGGACCAGGCCATGCGCATGAGTCAGGCCAGGGGTCTGACCGAGGCGCCAAAAATGGCCCTGGCATGGAGCTAGACGCATCAGGCTCAATTCCTGACCGAGACAACTCTGACCGAGTTGGAGAATTTGGTGCACCCAGTGTTGCACCAGGCGTAGGGCCAAACTGGCCTAGCCAGGAAATCTGACTGAGGCGCATGCGCATAGCGTGTCGCATCAGGCACTGGGCATAGCCTCACCGAGTCAGGCCTAGCCAATTTAATTAGTATTGAACAAATTTAATTTTTATAATAAATGTGTGGACTAACTTTTGTCCAACACTTAGTTTATTTAATTTCAGTATGTTTGTCATAAATCTGCCCATAAAAATTGACCAGAATGAAAAATGACTAGTGGATGATTAAGTCAAGCCTAAAAGTGTCACCGACACTTTAATGCTTTGACCAACTTATAATTTTCGTGAACCAAACTCATTCTAACTTAGTCTAAAATTATTTGGCAGATAAATAAACACTATTGTAGCCGTTGGAGGGAGATTGCTCGAAGGGAATCACAAAGTGACTGTGGAGGAGCTTAATGGAGCCTTTATGAGGCTTAAACACCATGTTTGGACCGTTGGAGCTAAATCCACCTGGGCACAATTCATCCAGAGGAATCCTAAGTGAATCCACCTGCGCACATTTCATCCAGAGGAATCCTAAGTTAATTTTAGAGCTGTTGGAGCAAAAATGCTCGTGTGAAATTAGCATATGGTCGTTTGAGACCTTAATGGTGCATTAATGGTGCCTTATGCACATGTCCTAGCCGTTGGCAGCCTACCATCTTGCACCAACGGCATTCTATGCTATTTAGTGCATCCTTAATCAACACTTAGCTGTGGAAAATTCATTCCTTAGCAAAGGAATCCTATGCCAAGTCCAAGTGTACCCGAGGAGCATTAAGAAGGCTTAACTCCAACAATTTCCATATGCCAAATTAGAAGAATCTAATGGAGCTCATCAAAGCTTAGCTCTGAGCATTAAGGAGTCTTCCAGCCTTATTGATCATATGACTTAATTGTTGAGCCCTGCACTTAAGGAGAAAAGGAATCTCATGCTCATCACTATCCAACCGTGGCAATCAAGCACCTTAGGCCAAGTCATTAAGTTTGTTTTCAATTGTAATAAAGCAGACGAAACATATTGCTCATTTCTTTACTACTCGAATATAGTCTAGTTTAGGAGTAGATTAATTTGGTTTTAGGGAATCCAATGTAAACTTACTATGCAAAAGTCTTAGTTGCAAACTGTGGGAGCCTTAGAGGCTTACCTATAAATGTAAGGCTTTTTGCTATGAAATAAACACATTGAGTTAAAATTAAAATTGAATTCCTTTGTGAATCAAAGAGGATTATATCCTTGTGAGAGTATTCTCCAAACCTTCTTGGCTGAACCAAGATTAGAAGTTCTTATCAAGAACCAAGTTCTTGTGGCGAGCATCACTTTGGCTTATCAACACCTCAAGTGTTGTGGCGCCTTCACCTCAAATCTTTTCCATCTTCTTTTATCCAATTTCAATACATTTTCGCTGCTTATTTTCAAGAGCTCTACTCAACCGTGAGCTTAGGCCAAACACCAACCAAGATAGATCGTTTCAAGAGCCTTTTGTTCACATCAGACCCCATCTTGCCTTAGGTTTATTTCTTCTATTGGATAATTTCAGGATGGTGTTGCTTTGTTCTCTTGAGACATATTTTCTCTTTGTTTTTATCGGGTTGTAATAGTTACTATCTACTTTTGCTGAATTTTTATCACTTGATATGCATGATATTGAACTTTGATTGGTACTGGTTTTGTTTCAATTGCTTATCTCATATGATTATTTATGTCATATATGAAGATGTGAGCATGCATGAATGCGAGATTGAAGTTGCAAACATGCATCACATAATATTTTGATGATGATAAAGGACACACAAAGGTTCATGAAGACAAAAGAGTGAGGATGACAGAGGATTAACAACATGCATAAATGTTGAAGGACAAGCTTGAGAAGATGAGCAAATCAACAAACAACAAGTATCAACTAAAGTCAAGACTCAAGAGCATACTAGGCAAAGCATGCAAAAGAATATTTAGGGGTTAAGTATTGTTTATATCTTTATTAGGTCCTAAGTTGCTTGCTTAGTAAGAGTCTAGGCTAGGATGAACCAAAATGAAAGTCTCACAAGCTAAAATAAAGCATATCCAAAACGAGACTTACATACATACATACATGATTTACATGCACATACATACATACATGATTTACATGCACATGCATACATACATGATTTACATGAACACAACTACATACATGATCATATCTTTTGATTACATTTAAAAATTATTTTTAAATCATGCTACATCATCATTAGGTTATAAATCGTGTAAGAGGTTCATTCATCATTTAAAATGTGTTTTAGAAAACCGTTAATCAATTAACCCTTAGGCTGAACATGTTAATCAATTAAATGGTGAGTTAATTGATTAAGGTGATTAAGTTGATAATTGTTTCTGTTTTATGTTATTTTGAAGAAAATCGTTAATCGATTAAGGCTCAACATAATCGATTAACTACAATTAAAAACAGAACAGTATATTAACCCAAGTTTTTCATATCGGTTCATAACTTAACTTTGAGAAAAATTCAGAGGGTTGGAACACACTTTTCGAAAATAGAGAGTTTACAAATTATTGAAAAAATCTAGAGCTCAAACCTTCATATCTTTTAGAAAGATTTTCTAAGTGTTCTTTCAAGAAAAGAAAAAGGGTGAATCTTTACAAGATTTCATTTAAAATCTGTGAAAAAGAAACATGCATCTCACGCATTGTATTTCTGTATTTATGAGATCTTTTAGGGGTTCTTAGATTCGTAGAAGATTGTATAATCTGCACATTGAGGTGAATATGTAACTTGAAGAATTATTGTTAGACTTAGGCAATAACACATTCTCTTGGCGTGTTGTATCACCAAAGAAAGAGAATAGGTTTGGGAAAACCCTAGCTGCGGTTAGGTATGTGCCTTCGCAAGAAGCAAGAGGACTTGGTTGTAAGCGTTTTCATGGTTGGGGCTAAATCGTAAGAAAGGTTTTCTTAGATGAATAGAATAGTCAAACCAATAAAGTGGGGTTCAAGATCCAAGAAAGGAGCATCTTGATTCTTGTATTGGAATTATGTTTGTAAGAAACATTGAAGATTCTATAGTGAAGATAAAATCTCCCAAAATCAGGATTAATGGGGGGTTCGAGTATTCGGTTTAGGCTAGGTTAGAGTTTGTAAGAAACTGTGTTGAAGGTTTAATGAAGGGTTTCACGAAAAACCTAATTTAGGGTTTGGAATTTGGGGGAAATCGGATTTCTAGAAAATTGGTGATGGAGAATAGGGTTTATGGAGTGGAAAAGGGGTTGGAGTATTCGATTTAGGCTAGGTTAGAATTTAGGGATGATGTTGAACTTGTTCCTCTGAGATTTGAGAGAAAGGGGGATGAAGGAGGTTTTGAAAAAATGTCCAAAAACGCTTATGTTTCTGTTATATTGGTGTGGTTAATTGATTAAATGTTGGTCTTAATCGATTAACCTGAGTTAAAAATAATAGCTTTAAAAGGTTGCACTCAGGTAATCGATTAACATAGGGCCTTAATCGATTGAATGCATCAGATACATCGTTTTGGATGTTTTAAAAGA
The DNA here is from genome assembly GCF_001865875.1 of Lupinus angustifolius. Lineage (NCBI taxonomy): Eukaryota > Viridiplantae > Streptophyta > Magnoliopsida > Fabales > Fabaceae > Lupinus > Lupinus angustifolius. The sequence continues at coordinate 18,029,539 of NC_032014.1, forward strand.
GTGCAGGGATTTCAAACTTAAAAAAAATAATTTGAGCAATCTCATATATATATAGAGCTTATTTATAGAATCATGGATCATACAAGAAATAGATAGCATTCAACATATTTTCATTTTGAAACATACAAGGCAAATAATCATGCAAGGCAATAACATAAGCTCAATCAAGATATTGTTCGTCAAGGATTCCTAGTTCTCTTCGAAGAACATAGAAAGTATCTCGTGAGAGGGGCTTGGTAAAAATATCTGCTAATTGCTTAGAGGTTTCTACAAATTCTAGCACACAGTCACCTTTTTCAACATGATCACACAAAAAATGATGCCTTATTCCAATATGCTTGGTTCTTGAATGCAAAACGGGATTCTTGGAAAGGTTGATGGCACTCGTATTATCACACTTAATGGGGATCTTTTCTAATTTAAGCCCAAAGTCCTTAAGTGGCTGCTTCATCCAAAGGATTTGAGCGCAACACACGCCAGCGGCAATGTATTCAGCTTCTGCGGTGGACAAAGCAACAATTGCTTGCTTTTTGCTATGCCATGCCACTAAGGAACTCCCTAAGAGGTGACAAGTCCTACTAGTGCTCTTGCGGTCCAACATACACCCAGCGAAGTCAGAATAAGAGTAACCTAACAAGGATAATGAGGAATCCCTAGGATATCATAATCCCATATTTATTGTTCCTTTTAAGTATCTCATGATACGTTTAACGGCAATATAATGTGATTCTTTAGGCAAAGCTTGAAAACTAGCACACATACAAACACTAAACATAATATCAGGGTGGCTTGCAGTCAGATACAATAATGAGCCGATAATCCCACGATATTTGGTTACCTCAATAGCTTTTCCCTTTTCGTCTTTATCAAGATAACATGCGGACGCCGTAGGTGTGGATGCATCTTTACATTGCTCCATATCAAATTTCTTTAGTAATTCATTGCAATATTTCGATTGATGAATGAAGATGACACTTTCAATTTGTTTAATCTGAAGCCCAAGGAGGAAGGTCAGCTCACCCATCATCTACATCTTGAACTCACCCTTTGTCACACAATTGACTAATGCTCAACAGATTATGTTCCAAACCTTTGACGTATAGAACGTTCTTGATTACAGCATGAGTTGAGTTGCCAATTTTTCCAGTGCCTAGGATCTTCCCTTTGTTGTTATCTCTGTATGTGACGAAACCTTTTTCTTTCAATGATAAGTCTAGAAATTTTGACTTATCTCATGTCATATGTCTCGAACAACTGCTGTCACAAGATACCAATGTTGCTCATGTGTTTGAAGACATACCTGCAAAAAAGATCACTTGCTGGTTTCAGGTACCCAAGTTATATTGGGTCATTTTCTATTAGTAACCAGGGAGTTATCTCCTTTTTTCACCCAAGCGTAAACACCACTCGGTATCCCATATTTCCTGATGTAGCAGGAGTAAGAGGTGTGGCCATTGTGCCACAATAGAAACATGTAGGAACTCTATTTTTATTATAAGACTTTTTATTAGCTCGAATTACAAGTTTCCTATATGGTCTATTTCTATGTGATGAGGGGATATACCCAAATCCAGTGTGGTCACCAATGTTTCTCGTTTTACTTAGAAAGGTATCTAATTGGTGTTGACTATTTGTAAGTTTTGCAAGCTTTTCATTTAATTTAAAATTTTCATTTTTCAAGTCCTCGCAAGACTCACAGATAGTTGTTTGACATAATTTATCGTAAGAGTAGTCGCATGAATTACAAGAAAAAATTAGATCTAGAGTTTCATTTTCTAATTTCAGTTCATCTAATTCTTTTTGTAAAGATAATATTTTTTAATCATTTAGCAGAATTATCCTTTTTCTATCTGCACTAATTCTAGCTAATTTCTTTAGTTCTTCATGCATCTTGACATAAGCCTCATATAAAGCATAATATGAAGGAGAATCATCTCAAGAGGATGATGTGTCAGAATATACCTCATTATTAGCATCCTTTGTACTACCTGATCCGTAAGCCTCATCTGTTATAGTCATTAGGCATAACTTGGCGGTCTCCTCTTCATCTGAGGTGCTTAATGTTGTTTCTTCCTCCGGTACATCCCACACAATGTAAGCTTTCTTTGATTTGAAGTCTCAGAGAGTGCTCTTTTCTGAATCAACTTTCTTCAGATAAATGGGACATTGGAATTTCATGTGTCCCGACTTACCACATTCATGGAAAGTGAAGCGCTCTTTATTCTTTCCCTTTCTTGTTGATTCTCGCGCCTCTTTCTTCTGAAATCGCTTAAAACCTCCTTTCTTCTTCAAGAATTTCCCAAAATTTCGCACGAGAAGATTTAGTGTTTCTTCATCAATGTCAAAGGCAGAGTCGTCATTATCTATCTCTTCAGTAAGTTGTGATGTTGTAGCTTTAAGAGATATTCCCTTCTTTTTGCAATCAGGCTCTTCATGCATGGTCAGGCGTACAAGCTCCATCTCATGCTCTTGAAGCTTTCCGAACAGTGTTGCCAAAGGCATGGAATCAATATCCTTAGACTTCATGATAGCCATCACTTTAGGTTGCCATCTTCTGTGAAGACAACATAAAACTTTGTTAGTGAGTTCTCCTCTAGTAAATATTTTATCTAGAGCAATCAAATGATTAATAATATGAGTGAATCATTTTTATATATCGCCAATTGATTCACTTGGTAACATACGAAATAATTCGTATTCATGTGTCAGCGCATTCATCCTGGCGTGCTTGACCTCGCTAGTGTCCTCGTGAGTCACTTGTAAAGTGTCCCCATCTCCTTGGCACTTTGAAACTGAGATACTCGAAAGCATTCATCCTATGATAGGGCCGATGAAATTATATTCTTAGCGCGTAGGTTATAATGAACCTTTTTGCGCTCCTCATCGGTCCACAAGCTTTTAGGTTTTTCTTTCGGTTCGTCGTCCACTAAGTGAAGTGGGACGAAGGGCCCGTTGATTCCGGATTCCTAAATATCTGAATCAATAGCCTCAATAAAAATCTTCATCTAGACTTTCCAATAGGTGTATCCCTCGCTACTTTAGGATCACGCGGATACGGTTGAGCTAGCACGTCGTACTAGCTCTAATACCACTTGTTAGGTATCAGTGGTCCAGACACACCTAGAAGCAGGGGCTTGAATAGGTGTAGCGGTTATCAATTACCGTTTCTCACACCAAAACCCAGTCCTTGAAAACAGCCCAGGTAATCGATTAACCAATGGGCTTAATCGATTAACTAGTAATAGAAACAAAATTACTAGATTAGCTAATTGCACAGTTATTTACCAACAAACAAGCAGAGATACGACAAATATTTTTATGCACAATTAACATGGATATAGCAATGTATCAGTATGCAAAATATCAACTTCAAACATGAATTAAAACAGTGTGAATTATAAAAGAGATTGAGAGAGAACAGCTAGCACAAACGGATTTTTATCCTAGTTCGTTTGCGAGTCCACTTGCAAACTACATCCAAGCCGTTATTTTTAGTTACGCAGTTAAAACAGAAAACAATTATAACAGAAAACAGACACGTTAATCGATTAAGTCACCACGTTAATCGATTAACCAACATATATTAAAACATGATTAAATGGTAAACTACTTATACGTTATGCTTGACTCTTATACAAGTTTTAGCAATTATATTATGCCTAATATGTACGTATAACATGTATGTGTTGAAAGATTGTTTTTAATAGACGTTTTTCCCCTTAACAAATTGTCCCAAGCAACAACGCCAATTTTTTGAAAGCGAAAATTTCTCTTCTTCGGTGTGTTCTCTTTTTATTTGGTTAAGTAAGTGAACTCGGATTTATTCTTTGTTCGCCATCTCGGCTTTGTTGAAATAAATTCCAACACCGGTATAATGGTTTCAAGAATATTCCAGTTACAACTTACTTCTAATAATCATGTGAATAAGTTATTCCTTCTTTTCCCCATCTCGGCTTTGTTAGAATAAATTCTAACGCCGGTACAATGATATTGAAGCAATCCCCTATTACATAATTATTAAGTACCTTTAAATACCATCTCGGTTTTGTGGAATAAATTCCAACACCGGTTTAATGGTATTCTAATGTACAAAAGTGATGCATAGTTAGTTGTTAGAAACAAATAAATAAATAAAGAACAAAAGAATAATAAAGTTAAGTGACCTTTATTTATTTACTCCCTTTCGGGTTCCTTTTATTAACAAACCAAACTTCTTCCTTAAGGAAGGTTGGTATTAAAGAATAAATAAATTG
>NC_032014.1:18033891-18040437 GCF_001865875.1 Lupinus angustifolius
TTGAATTCCTTGTGAATCAAAAAAGGATTATATCCTTGTGAGAGTATTCTCCAAACCTTCTTGGCTGAACCAAGATTAGAAGTTCTTATCAAGAACCAAGTTCTTGTGGCGAGCATCACTTTGGCTTATCAACACCTCAAGTGTTGTGGCGCCTTCACCTCAAATCTTTTCCATCTTCTTTTATCCAATTTCAATACATTTTCGCTGCTTATTTTCAAGAGCTCTACTCAACCGTGAGCTTAGGCCAAACACCAACCAAGATAGATCATTTCAAGAGCCTTTTAACCAAGAGGTTCACATCAGACCCCATCTTGCCTTAGGTTTATTTCTTCTATTGGATAATTTCAGGATGGTGTTGCTTTGTTCTCTTGAGACATATTTTCTCTTTGTTTTTATCGGGTTGTAATAGTTACTATCTACTTTTGCTGAATTTTTATCACTTGATATGCATGATATTGAACTTTGATTGGTACTGGTTTTGTTTCAATTGCTTATCTCATATGATTATTTATGTCATATATGAAGATGTGAGCATGCATGAATGCGAGATTGAAGTTGCAAACATGCATCACATAATATTTTGATGATGATAAAGGACACACAAAGGTTCATGAAGACAAAAGAGTGAGGATGACAGAGGATTAACAACATGCATAAATGTTGAAGGACAAGCTTGAGAAGATGAGCAAATCAACAAACAACAAGTATCAACTAAAGTCAAGACTCAAGAGCATACTAGGCAAAGCATGCAAAAGAATATTTAGGGGTTAAGTATTGTTTATATCTTTATTAGGTCCTAAGTTGCTTGCTTAGTAAGAGTCTAGGCTAGGATGAACCAAAATGAAAGTCTCACAAGCTAAAATAAAGCATATCCAAAACGAGACTTACATACATACATACATGATTTACATGCACATACATACATACATGATTTACATGCACATACATACATACATGATTTACATGCACATACATACATACATGATTTACATGCACATACATACATACATGATTTACATGCACATACATACATACATGATTTACATGCACATGCATACATACATGATTTACATGAACACAACTACATACATGATCATATCTTTTGATTACATTTAAAAATTATTTTTAAATCATGCTACATCATCATTAGGTTATAAATCGTGTAAGAGGTTCATTCATCATTTAAAATGTGTTTTAGAAAACCGTTAATCAATTAACCCTTAGGCTGAACATGTTAATCAATTAAATGGTGAGTTAATTGATTAAGGTGATTAAGTTGATAATTGTTTCTGTTTTATGTTATTTTGAAGAAAATCGTTAATCGATTAAGGCTCAACATAATCGATTAACTACAATTAAAAACAGAACAGTATATTAACCCAAGTTTTTCATATCGGTTCATAACTTAACTTTGAGAAAAATTCAGAGGGTTGGAACACACTTTTCGAAAATAGAGAGTTTACAAATTATTGAAAAAATCTAGAGCTCAAACCTTCATATCTTTTAGAAAGATTTTCTAAGTGTTCTTTCAAGAAAAGAAAAAGGGTGAATCTTTACAAGATTTCATTTAAAATCTGTGAAAAAGAAACATGCATCTCACGCATTGTATTTCTGTATTTATGAGATCTTTTAGGGGTTCTTAGATTCGTAGAAGATTGTATAATCTGCACATTGAGGTGAATATGTAACTTGAAGAATTATTGTTAGACTTAGGCAATAACACATTCTCTTGGCGTGTTGTATCACCAAAGAAAGAGAATAGGTTTGGGAAAACCCTAGCTGCGGTTAGGTATGTGCCTTCGCAAGAAGCAAGAGGACTTGGTTGTAAGCGTTTTCATGGTTGGGGCTAAATCGTAAGAAAGGTTTTCTTAGATGAATAGAATAGTCAAACCAATAAAGTGGGGTTCAAGATCCAAGAAAGGAGCATCTTGATTCTTGTATTGGAATTATGTTTGTAAGAAACATTGAAGATTCTATAGTGAAGATAAAATCTCCCAAAATCAGGATTAATGGGGGGTTCGAGTATTCGGTTTAGGCTAGGTTAGAGTTTGTAAGAAACTGTGTTGAAGGTTTAATGAAGGGTTTCACGAAAAACCTAATTTAGGGTTTGGAATTTGGGGGAAATCGGATTTCTAGAAAATTGGTGATGGAGAATAGGGTTTATGGAGTGGAAAAGGGGTTGGAGTATTCGATTTAGGCTAGGTTAGAATTTAGGGATGATGTTGAACTTGTTCCTCTGAGATTTGAGAGAAAGGGGGATGAAGGAGGTTTTGAAAAAATGTCCAAAAACGCTTATGTTTCTGTTATATTGGTGTGGTTAATTGATTAAATGTTGGTCTTAATCGATTAACCTGAGTTAAAAATAATAGCTTTAAAAGGTTGCACTCAGGTAATCGATTAACATAGGGCCTTAATCGATTGAATGCATCAGATACATCGTTTTGGATGTTTTAAAAGAGTGCAGGGATTTCAAACTTAAAAAAAATAATTTGAGCAATCTCATATATATATAGAGCTTATTTATAGAATCATGGATCATACAAGAAATAGATAGCATTCAACATATTTTCATTTTGAAACATACAAGGCAAATAATCATGCAAGGCAATAACATAAGCTCAATCAAGATATTGTTCGTCAAGGATTCCTAGTTCTCTTCGAAGAACATAGAAAGTATCTCGTGAGAGGGGCTTGGTAAAAATATCTGCTAATTGCTTAGAGGTTTCTACAAATTCTAGCACACAGTCACCTTTTTCAACATGATCACACAAAAAATGATGCCTTATTCCAATATGCTTGGTTCTTGAATGCAAAACGGGATTCTTGGAAAGGTTGATGGCACTCGTATTATCACACTTAATGGGGATCTTTTCTAATTTAAGCCCAAAGTCCTTAAGTGGCTGCTTCATCCAAAGGATTTGAGCGCAACACACGCCAGCGGCAATGTATTCAGCTTCTGCGGTGGACAAAGCAACAATTGCTTGCTTTTTGCTATGCCATGCCACTAAGGAACTCCCTAAGAGGTGACAAGTCCTACTAGTGCTCTTGCGGTCCAACATACACCCAGCGAAGTCAGAATAAGAGTAACCTAACAAGGATAATGAGGAATCCCTAGGATATCATAATCCCATATTTATTGTTCCTTTTAAGTATCTCATGATACGTTTAACGGCAATATAATGTGATTCTTTAGGCAAAGCTTGAAAACTAGCACACATACAAACACTAAACATAATATCAGGGTGGCTTGCAGTCAGATACAATAATGAGCCGATAATCCCACGATATTTGGTTACCTCAATAGCTTTTCCCTTTTCGTCTTTATCAAGATAACATGCGGACGCCGTAGGTGTGGATGCATCTTTACATTGCTCCATATCAAATTTCTTTAGTAATTCATTGCAATATTTCGATTGATGAATGAAGATGACACTTTCAATTTGTTTAATCTGAAGCCCAAGGAGGAAGGTCAGCTCACCCATCATCTACATCTTGAACTCACCCTTTGTCACACAATTGACTAATGCTCAACAGATTATGTTCCAAACCTTTGACGTATAGAACGTTCTTGATTACAGCATGAGTTGAGTTGCCAATTTTTCCAGTGCCTAGGATATTCCCTTTGTTGTTATCTCTGTATGTGACGAAACCTTTTTCTTTCAATGATAAGTCTAGAAATTTTGACTTATCTCATGTCATATGTCTCGAACAACTGCTGTCACAAGATACCAATGTTGCTCATGTGTTTGAAGACATACCTGCAAAAAAGATCACTTGCTGGTTTCAGGTACCCAAGTTATATTGGGTCATTTTCTATTAGTAACCAGGGAGTTATCTCCTTTTTTCACCCAAGCGTAAACACCACTCGGTATCCCATATTTCCTGATGTAGCAGGAGTAAGAGGTGTGGCCATTGTGCCACAATAGAAACATGTAGGAACTCTATTTTTATTATAAGACTTTTTATTAGCTCGAATTACAAGTTTCCTATATGGTCTATTTCTATGTGATGAGGGGATATACCCAAATCCAGTGTGGTCACCAATGTTTCTCGTTTTACTTAGAAAGGTATCTAATTGGTGTTGACTATTTGTAAGTTTTGCAAGCTTTTCATTTAATTTAAAATTTTCATTTTTCAAGTCCTCGCAAGACTCACAGATAGTTGTTTGACATAATTTATCGTAAGAGTAGTCGCATGAATTACAAGAAAAAATTAGATCTAGAGTTTCATTTTCTAATTTCAGTTCATCTAATTCTTTTTGTAAAGATAATATTTTTTAATCATTTAGCAGAATTATCCTTTTTCTATCTGCACTAATTCTAGCTAATTTCTTTAGTTCTTCATGCATCTTGACATAAGCCTCATATAAAGCATAATATGAAGGAGAATCATCTCAAGAGGATGATGTGTCAGAATATACCTCATTATTAGCATCCTTTGTACTACCTGATCCGTAAGCCTCATCTGTTATAGTCATTAGGCATAACTTGGCGGTCTCCTCTTCATCTGAGGTGCTTAATGTTGTTTCTTCCTCCGGTACATCCCACACAATGTAAGCTTTCTTTGATTTGAAGTCTCAGAGAGTGCTCTTTTCTGAATCAACTTTCTTCAGATAAATGGGACATTGGAATTTCATGTGTCCCGACTTACCACATTCATGGAAAGTGAAGCGCTCTTTATTCTTTCCCTTTCTTGTTGATTCTCGCGCCTCTTTCTTCTGAAATCGCTTAAAACCTCCTTTCTTCTTCAAGAATTTCCCAAAATTTCGCACGAGAAGATTTAGTGTTTCTTCATCAATGTCAAAGGCAGAGTCGTCATTATCTATCTCTTCAGTAAGTTGTGATGTTGTAGCTTTAAGAGATATTCCCTTCTTTTTGCAATCAGGCTCTTCATGCATGGTCAGGCGTACAAGCTCCATCTCATGCTCTTGAAGCTTTCCGAACAGTGTTGCCAAAGGCATGGAATCAATATCCTTAGACTTCATGATAGCCATCACTTTAGGTTGCCATCTTCTGTGAAGACAACATAAAACTTTGTTAGTGAGTTCTCCTCTAGTAAATATTTTATCTAGAGCAATCAAATGATTAATAATATGAGTGAATCATTTTTATATATCGCCAATTGATTCACTTGGTAACATACGAAATAATTCGTATTCATGTGTCAGCGCATTCATCCATGTTAGGTATCAATGGCGGAGCTCAAGTTCCACTTTTTGGGTTTTTACACACTTGCTAAAAAATGTCCAGTTAATCGGTTAACCACTGTTCATAATCGATTAACCAGTAATAGAAACAGAATGATCAGAACAACAACTTGCACGGTTATTAACCAACACACAACCAGATATACAACATATACTTTTATGCAAGATTAACAAGAACATAGCAAGGAACAAGTATGAAAACTATTAACTCCAAACACGCATTAAAACATCTTGAAATATAAAAGAGAAAAGGATAGAAAAGATTACGCATGGATTTTATCCTGGTTCGTTTTGCTGTCCACTGCAAAACTACATCCAGTCCTCCCCTCTTATTTGGGAGATTTTCCTTCTTCACTATGAAACACAATGTACGTTACATACACGCTTCCAAATACAAAACTTGAACGCTCCCTTCTTGGAACCCAAAGAACTTTGTCACCCTTGGTTTGACCTTTCCCAAAACCGCCTCCCAAGAAAACCTTTCTTACGCGATTCGGCCCCAGCCAAGCTATCGCTCTTTATCCCAAGACCTCCAAGTCTTTGTGTGAAGAACACCTTATCTAACCGCAGCTAGGATTTTCCCAATCCTTGAAAAACAATGCTTTGAGTTATGAATGAGTACTTAATACTCGGATATAACAATAAGAATCAAAGCCTAAAACCTAAGCAAGAACTCACAAGATGTCCTAGTCTAATATGAATGTTCGTGCATTAGGTTTCTGAAGATATGCAATCTTTTAAAAAACTATTTCTTTTCTTTTCAAGAAACACAAGAATGATGCAAGAAAGCTTTTGAAAGAATCATGCAATATGATTATGAAAACTAAAGCTTTAGCATGATCTAATCTTTCTTCTAATTCAACACTTTCTAATAGATTCTAACAATGATGATCTATATCTATTCTCTTGTGTTTTTCACTTTTCTTTTTCCTTTTTCTTCCTTAGCCGTTTCTGAAATTAGCCAGTATTTATACAAAATAGAATTTGGCTTTCAAAAATGGTTTATCAGTTATGTTGTTGAAACAGCAAAAAACATACACGTTAATTGATTAAGCCATAGGGTTAATCGATTAACCAATGTATTTTTAATACATGATTAAATGGTAAAAAATTTATATGATATATGCTCATGCAATACATGATTTCCAAAATATAATACCTTTAATGCATAGAATCAATGTATATAAATGCATGTCTAATTATCATATATTTCTAAATGATGTCTCATTTTAATGGATTGATTACTTTATTAACTCTTGTAAGACTCACACCTAGGTTTACCTAACCTAGACTCAATATCTATGGCAAGCATCTTAGACTTCTAAAAAGATAATAAAGAA
>NC_032014.1:18040537-18041337 GCF_001865875.1 Lupinus angustifolius
TGACTTCAAGGTTGAAAGCACTTTATTCCCCCTTAGATAAGCAATGATTAATAATACGCGGAAGCTATTATGACAACTTTTAACTCCCTGCAAATAACATCAAACACAACAAGCAACCTTTCTCCCCCTTTTGACATTATAAAAAAGATACGAATATTCAATTCTGGTCAAAAGTAAGAAGAGATATAGCAATTTATTTAAAAAACTATAATTATTAGCATAGACAATAACCAGTTTGAGAAGCTTAAACAAATGCATTGATTTTTGACTCTATAGACAGATTTTGCATGGCATATCCATTATGTAAAAAGTTTAGACATGGAATGATTAAACATATATGTATGCCACTTGTTAATACCACTTGTTAGATGCCATTATCACCACTTGTTAGCACTTTGTTAGGCAATATTCATTTTAAAGCATATTTCAATCATTCAATTATAATACACAATTAAGACATGTTCAAGATTCACGTAAAAACAAATTCTATCTAACATAATTAGAAAGGTTCAACATAATTACAAAATGTTAAAAGATGGTACAACCATAACCATGAGATGTACTTGTCTCAAATATATAGATGTAAGCCACAAAACAACAAGAATTAACTTTCAAAAAACAATTTGAGCTCAGGTAATCGATTATCACAAAATTTAATCGATTAAAATGATTTATTTCAGAAGGCTTTAGCTACTGGAACTCATTTAATTGATTAAACTGAGGGTTAATCGATTAACGACAGAAAGTTGACAGTTTTAAGAGCAGTTTTGAGCTTAATAAGAAATAATTTTGTAACCTTG
>NC_032014.1:18041437-18042492 GCF_001865875.1 Lupinus angustifolius
TTGCCACTTGTTTGATGAAAAGTTTGATGATATGATCAAAGTTGTATATTTGTCATTCAAAGTGCGTTGGTCCCCCTTTCATCGTTCTTCCATTTATCTTCTCCCTCTTTATTACTTAGAGAAGTACTCTTGGTTGGTAGCATAATACGGAAGCTCATTTAACAACCTTTCTCAATAACTTTTCTTCTTAATAGCCTTGACCTACTCACCAATCTTGTGCTTAGAACATCTTTTGTTGAATTTTCCCTTGACGCTCAAATGTCCTTTGGCACACCTGCAAACACAATTTACTTGTCTCTTTCAGATACCCAAGTTATTTTGGGTCCCTTCTTGTTAGTAACTAAGGGATCTTGCCCATTTCTTATCCAAACATATTTGCCACTTGGCACACCAAATTTTCTAATAAAGCATGTAGTGTGTGTGTGACCATGTGTACCACAATAGAAACAAGTAGGCATGTTATTATTTGACTTCTTATGCATATGAACTACTGGATTTCTACATGGTCTTTTATTAGGTTCAGATTTATATCCAATTCCATATCGGTTACCAACGTTTCTTGTATTAGCAAGCAATGTGTTAAGTTTTCTTGACTATATATGAGCTTTGAGAGTTTTTGTTTCAAAACAGAATTTTCAGCATTTAAATTCTCACAAGTATCACATATAGAGGGTGGACATAATTTAGAAGTAGAGCAATCACATGAGGCACATGCATAGATAAGATCAAGAGTTTCATTTTCAAGTTTAAGTTCATCTAATTCCTTTTGCATTTCAATTATTTTCTTTTCATGCAAGAAGATAACTCTATTTCTATCTATATTTATTTAAACAATTTTCTTTAACTCCTCGTGCATTTCGACATAAGCTGCATATAATTCAACGTATGGAGGAGAGTCATTCGAGCATGATGAAGTATAGGAATGTACCTCAATAGAATCATCTTCATCACTTGATGTGCACTCCTCATGCACTTGTGCTATAAGGCATACCTTTGAATTTATCTCATCATCGGATAAGCTTGAAGTCGAATCTTTCTCGGAATCGTTCCAAACA
>NC_032014.1:18042592-18044184 GCF_001865875.1 Lupinus angustifolius
ATGCTTCTTTTGACTTGGACATTCAAGAGTTGCTCTTCTTGTTATTGACTTTCTTGAGGTGGCTCGGGCACTGACGCTTCATGTGACCCGATTTTCCACACTCATAGAAAGTGAAGCCTTCTTTGGGAATCTTGCTTTTCTTGGTTGAGGTTTTGGCTTCTTTCTTGAGATTCTTGATCCCTCCTTTCTTCTTGAGATACTTCTTGAATTTTTCAAATAGGAGAGTCAAGTCTTCATCGGAATCAGAATCTGAACTAGAATCCTCACTTTCTTGATCTTCTTGAAATCTTGTAGCTTTGAGTGTGATTATGTTCTGGTCTAAATCTTCATTAAAAGTCAAATGCCCTAACTCCATTTCATGTTCTTGGAGTTTCCCAAACAGAGTAGCTAATGGCATGTTGTCTAAGTTCTTTGACTCCATTATTGCGGTTACCGTTGGTTGCCATTTCCTATCAAGACAACGCAAAACTTTATGAGACAAATCAGCATTAGTCAAAAATTTATCATGGGCGACCAATTGATTTACAACATGAGTAAAACGTTTTTGCATATTACATATAGATTCATTAGGAATCCTGCGAAATAACTCATACTCATGCGTAAGCACATTTAGTCTAGCACGCTTAACTTCACTCGTGCCTTGGTGAGTAACTTGTAAAGTAACCCACATTTCTTTTGCATTAAGGCACTGCGAGACTCTAAAGAATTCATCATGGGATAAGGCCGAAGTAATAATGTTCTTGGCCTTAAGGTCAAGTTGGACCTTTCTTTTCTCAATATCTGTCCATAAGCCTTTAGGCTTTTCTTTAAACTCGCCATCCACCATATGAAGTGGAACGTATGGACCATTGACAACGGAATCCCAAATGTCCATGTCTATTGCCTCGATATAGATTCTCATGCGAACCTTCCAATAGGCATAACCTTCGCCACTGAATACTGGACGGCGGTTAATGAATGTGCCATCACCGCCAAATGGGTTATTCAAGCCCATATGTAATCCCTCTCGGATCACGCGGATGCGGTTGAGTTAGCATGTCGTACTAGCTCTGATACCACTTGTTAGGTATCAGTAGCGTAATACACCTAGAATGGGGGGTTGAATAGGTGTGGCGGAGCTCAAGTTCCACTTTTTGGGTTTTTACACACTTGCTAAAAAATGCCCAGTTAATCAATTAAGCACTGCTCATAATCGACTAACCAGTAACAGAAACAGAATGATCAGAACAGTAACTTGCGCAGTTATTAACCAACACACAAACAGATATACAACAGATACTTTTATGCAAGATTAACAAGAACATAGCAAAGAACGAGTATGCAAAATATTAACTCCAAACGCGTATTAAAACATCTTGAAATATAAAAGAGAAAAGGATAGAAAAGATTGCGCAGGGATTTTATCCTGGTTCGTTTTGCTGTCCACTGCAAAACTACATCCAGTCCTCCCCTCTAATTTGGGAGATTTTCCTTCTTCACTATGAAACACAATGTACGTTATATACATGCTTCCAAATACAAAACTTGAACGCTCCCTTCTTGGAACCCAAAGAACTTTGTCACCCTTGGTTTGACCTTTCCCAAAACCGCCT
>NC_032014.1:18044284-18135705 GCF_001865875.1 Lupinus angustifolius
ATGAAAACTAAAGCCTTAGCATGATCTAATCTTTCTCCTAATTCAACGCTTTCTAATAGATTCTAACAATGATGATCTATATCTATTCTCTTGTGTTTTTCACTCTTATTTTTCCTTTTTCTTGCTTAGCCGTTTCGGCAATTAGCCAGTATTTATACAAAATAGAATTTGGCTCTCAAAAACGGTTTTTCAGTTATGCTGTTGAAACAGAAGAAAAACATACACGTTAATCAATTAAGCCATGGGGTTAATCGATTAAGCAGTGTACTTTTAATACATGATTAAATGGTAAACTTCTTATATGATATATGCTCATGCAATACATGATTTCCAAAATATAATACCTTTAATGCATAAAATCAATGTATATAAATGCATGAACCTAATTATCATATATTTCTAGATGATGTCTCATTTTAATGGATTGATTACTTTATTAAGTCTTGTGAGACTCACACCTAGGTTTACCTAACCTAGACTCAATATCTATGGCAAGCATCTTAGACTTCTAAAAAGATAATAAAGAATTATAACATAAGTCTAATAAGACACAACTTGAGCCCTCGACATGTTGATTGTTGAGTCATCTTCAAGCTTTAACTAATTCCTTGTCTTCATGAAAACATAGATAAATGTTGCTAATGCAATCCTTGACGCTTTGCACTCTCAAGCCTGGTGCGCTTGACCTCGCTAGTGCCCTCATAAGTCACTTGTAAAGTGTCCAACATCTCCTTCGCACTTTGACATTGAGATACTCGAAAGAATTCATCATATGATAGGGCCGAGGTAATTATATTTTTAGCGCGGAAGTTATACTGAACCTTTTTGCGCTCCTCATCGGTCCACAAGCTTTTAGGTTTTTCTTTCAGTTCGTCATCCACTAAGTGAAGTGGGACGAATGGCTTGCTGATTACGGATTCCCAAATATCTGAATCAATGGCCTCAATAAAAATCTTTATTTTGACTTTCTAGTAGGCGTATCCCTCGCCACTGAAAACGGGAGGGTGGTTAATGGATGCGCCATCATCGCCAAAGAGGTTGGTGGAACCCATTTTAATTCCCTTAGGATCATTCGAATACGGTTGAGCTAGCACGACGTACTAGCTCTCAATCCATTTGTTAGGTATCAGTGGCCTAAACACACCTAGAAGGGGGGGTTGAATAGGTGTAGTGATTATCAATCACCGATTCTCACACCAAAACCCAGTCCTAGAAATAACCTAGTTAATCGATTAACCAGTGGGCTTAATCGATTAATGCACAACAGAAACCGAATTATCAGAGCAGCTATTTGCACAGTTATTTATCAACAGATAAGCAGAGATACAACAGATATCTTTACACAATATTAACAATGATATAGCAAGGTATAAGCATGCAAAATATCAGCTTCAAATTCAAATTAAAATAGTAAGAATTGTAAGGGAGATTAAGATAGAACAGCTTGCACATATGGATTTTTATCCTAGTTCATTTGCGGTCCACTGAGAAAACCTCTAATCCTTAGTTTGACTCTTCCTATCGCCTGAGAAAACCTTTCTCGCGATCCAGCCCCAACCAAGATCCTCGTTCTCAATTCAAGACCTCCTAGTCTTAGTGAAGAAACACTATATCTCAATGGTGGTAAGACACCAAAAGACTAACCCAAAGTACAAAAAAACAAGGTTTACCAAGCACTAAAATACTCAAATTTAAACTATGAAAAACCTCAAAGACTAACTCACTCTCGAGTATCACAAGCCATCATGCATATGTGAGTTAATCCAAAACAGTAAACACAGAATATTTCTCTAAGAATCTCTATCAAGAATGATGAACATGCAAGACAGAATGGATGAGATTAAGCATATGAAAACAGCATGCAATACACAATGAACAACTTTAACAAAGCATGTTAATCTCTCTTCCTCACGCATGCATCTCTCTACAAAGTAAATCACGAAAATATGCTCTTTAATCAATTCTAAACAATAGTGTGCAATGCTACACGGTTCTGCAATTTGCCTAAACTTATACAAAATATATTTGACACTTCAAACTGTTGCAATCAGTTAAGCAGTTAAAACTGAAAACAGTTATAACAGAAAACAGTTGAGTTAATCAATTAAGTCACCATGTTAATCGATTAACCAGCATATTAAAAACGTGATTAAAAAGGCAAACTTCTTATATGTTATACTTAACTTATACATGTTTTAGCAATTATATTATGCCTAATATGCACATATAACATGTATGATTAATGCATGAACATACAATTAACTAGATGATATGTCTCATGAATATGATATGACAATTATTGGCTTGTGAAACTTGCATCTAGGTTTACCTAACCTATATTCACTCACTAAGACACACATCTCATACTACTTAGAAATATGACTCTATTGTTAAAACCTAGTCTAGATATGACCAATGAGTTCTAGGTATGTTGATTGTTAAGCCATTTTCAAGCTTTAATTAGTTCATTGTCTTCATCAAAACATAGGCAAACATTGTTAGTGCAATATTAATTGAGCAATATACATTAAGGTATAATTTGTCTTGATTCATTGAATACCATAACATGTGTAATTAATTGAGCATACTACACAGTTACTTTAACATTGGAAGCTTAATGCACAACTATAATAATTGAATATCATAACATGTGTAATTAATTGAGCATGCTACACGATTATTTTAACATTGGAAACTTAATATACAACTATAATTATATTGATGAACAAGTAATTAAATGATTATATATTTAATACCATAAAGAAATAGAAATTTTCAATTTTTTTATTAGTTTAAAAAATGGCATTATACACAATTAATCAATTAAGTTAAATGGTTTTAATACATTAATTCTAAAAGGGCTATTAAAAATACTAAAGTAGACACTCTATATTTGTGACAAATGTACAAAACAAAGGTTATTTTTGTCAATTTAAAGGGTTGTTGTAATTACAAAAGTAGACACTCTTCATTTGTGATAAGTGTAAATATTAGAGGTTCTTTTTGTAAAATTGATGGATTGTTGAAATTCCTAAGTTAGACCCTCTTCATTTGGATATATTTGACAAATGACTTTAAAATTCTGAAAATGTATTCTTCTTCTTCATATTCTCTCTACTCAAACTATACATTATTTCTCATTTTTTCCAAATTTTGTCCAACAAATCTTCTTCTTCAACCTAAACCAACTCAAAGGTATCATTTTTTATTCTTTTCATTTTTTACTTCTTCCTTTTCAAATGTCAGAGCAATTCATCCATATGATATTATGGTTTTTTTATTTTTACTTCATCATTCTCATAACTGTTTTTTTTTCAATTTTTCTTTGACAAATCTATCATCTTCACCAACTCAGATATGATTTTACTTTTTTATTTCATTTTTACTTCATCACTCTCATAACTAAATTTATGCATTCTATTGGTATATATCAATATATTGGTACTTACTACGTAGTAGTATTTGTAATGGTTGTCAGAATATATTTGTCTTAACTACGTTTCTCATAATTATTTCTCATTTTTTTCGATTTTGTTAAAGAAATTTATGATCTTCAACTATCAAACCAACTCACATATATGATTTTATGTCTTTTTCATTTTTTCTTTGTTGGTAGATATAATTGGTTCATTATATCAATTTATACATGTACATTATTTTACTCACACAATATTCTTTATCCTTAGAGATAAACAAATTTCAACTTCTTCAACTTTTCACTCACCTACACCAACGTATCACAAGATAATATGTTTTATGCCTTCTATAAAAAAAATTCATTTTTCTCGGCATTCTGTAACAAAAACTTCATTTTTCTCACATGATGGTAGTTAAAATATTTTTCTCCATGTTCTTTATTTCGCCATTTGCAGAAGAGAAACCCCACATCATCGAATACAACGATTAGATGTTACATTCACTATCCGATTAAGAATAGTGTGTTTAATTTTATTATGTGTTTGTCCTTTTTCATTCAAAGTTAATCTTTACTTTTTTTCCCATCATAAATAATTTGTCATGTTTAATTGTTAAATATGTATATTTTATATAATTAATAATAGTAAATATGATCATCATATCAGTCATAACCATTGAAGACAAATTAATTCCATTTATATTCTATTTTACATCATTCCGGATAATTTGTTTGTATTTGGAACCGTTTACATATAATTTGTCTTAATTCATTGACTTACATAATGTGTGTGATTAATTGAGCATATTACATAGTTACTTTAACATTCGAAACTTAATGCACATATGTTCAAATTTTTTCGATCAGTTAAAAAATGACATTATATACACTTAATCAATTAGTAGTTAAACTTTACAACATAAAATTATTAGGCATGATTGCATTTGAATGTCTTTTAATATGTTATCTAAAAACTAAATAATTGTTCCCCACAATTAATTCACTGATTTGAATTTTGATTGTGTTTTATGGATTGAATTTCTCTTTAATCTTTAATAGGATGCAACAATCAAAATATTAAAGTAATTTGATTTGATTTGATTTGATTGTGATATCAATTGATTTGATTTATATTTTGATTAATTTATTTATGATTCCCTAATTTTAAGCAATTCTAATTATTGATATAAATTTGCAGAATTGTAATAAATTTGTGGAATATATCTATATTTAATTTCATTTATTCTATTTTGTTTAAATTTATGGATCAGTTATAAAAATGGAATAAACATTTATAGAATTGTAACTAAAAAATTTGTGGAATATTAATTGAGTAATATCCACTCATTAATTATTTTAAATTTAGAACCATTAATCTTTAATTTGTCTTGATTCATTAAATTTCATAACATGTGTGATTAATTCAGTATATTACACGGTTACTTTGACATTGCAAACTCAATGCATAGTATAATGTCATGAAGAAACATAAAATACAATTTTTTTCCGATCAGTTACAAAAATGACATTACACATAATAAATCAATTGGTAGTTACAATTTAGATATAACTTTGCATAATTGTATGTAATAAATTTGCGGGATATAATTATATTTATTCCATTTATTCTTTTCTTTTTTGAATTTATGGATCAGTTACAAAAATGGAATATAAATTTTAGAATTTATAACTAAAAAATGCGGAATATTAATTGAGTAATATGCACACATTAATATTTTACATCATTCCTAATAAGTTTTTTAAATTTGGAACCATTAATTTATAATTTGTATTGATTCATTGAATTCTATAACATGTGTGATTAATTGATCATATTACACGGTTACTTTTATATTAAAAACATAATGTACAATTATAATTATATTGATAAGTAATTAATTAATTCTACTTTTAATGTTATGAAAAAACATAAAAGTTCATTTTTTTTCGATCAGTTACAAAAATGACATTATGCACAATAAATCAACTGATAGTTACACTTTAGAAGCCGAAATTATTATGTATGATTGTCTTTGAATGCCTTTTATTCCGTTTTCTAAAAATTAAACAATAGTTAATTTTGTGGTTTGATTTTTTATTGTGTTTATGGATTAAATTTCTCTTTAATCTTTAATAGGATGTAATAATCAAAATTTTAAAGCAATTTGATTTGATCGTGATATCAATTGATTTGATTTATATTTTGATTATTTATGATTCCCTAATTTTAAGCAATGCTCATTATATATATAAACTTGTAGATTTATAAATAATAAATTTATAGAATATTAATCTTTAATTCAATTTATATTCTATTTTGTATCAATTTATGGACGAGTTACAGAAATAAAATATAAATTTGCCAAATTATAATTAATAAATTTGTGGAATATTAATTGAGCAATATCTATTAAGCTATAATTTGTCTCGATTCATTGAATACCATAATGTGTGTATTTAATTGAGCATACAACACGGTTACTTTAACATTAAAGGCTTAATGCACAACTATAATTAATTGAATATCATAACATGTGTAATTAATTGAGTATATTACACGGTTATTTTAACATTGGAAACTTAATGCATAACTATTATTATATTGATGAACAAGTAATTAAATAATTATATTTTTAATGCCATAAAAAATAGAAAAATTCAATTTTTTATCAATTATAAAAATGACATTATACACAACTAATCAATTAAGTTAAATGATTTTAACATATTAATTCTATAATGTATTTAATTTATTGAGTAAATTACACAATTGCTTTATCATTGAAAACTTAATACATAATTACAATTATATTTACTAAAGAAACATTTAAATAACTCTATTTCTCATGTCATTAAGAAATAGAGTAGTTCAATTTGTTGGGTTCTGATAAAGAAATGGAATTAAATACAATTAATTAATTAAATTAAGTGGTCAAATATAATAATTAATTGTATATAATAAATTTTCAAATATATTTAAATTTAATTCCATTTATTCTATTTTGATTGAATTTATGGATCAGTTACAAATATGGATTATAAATTTTAGAATTTATAACTAAAAAACTTGTGGAATATTAATTGAGTAATATGCAC
Organism: Lupinus angustifolius; assembly: GCF_001865875.1. Lineage (NCBI taxonomy): Eukaryota > Viridiplantae > Streptophyta > Magnoliopsida > Fabales > Fabaceae > Lupinus > Lupinus angustifolius. The sequence goes on from NC_032014.1 coordinate 18,050,796, forward strand.
TCATTAATATTTTACATAATTCCTAATAATTTGTTTAAATTTGGAACCATTAATTTATAATTTATATTGATTCATTGAATTCCATAACATGTGTGATTAATTGAGCATATTATACGATTACTTTTATATTAGAAACTTAATGTACAATTATAGTTATATTCATAAATAAATAAATAACTAATTATATTTTTAATGTTATGAAAAAACATAAAAGTTCAATTTTTTCGATCAGTTACAAAAAGGACATTATGCACAATAAACCAATTGGTAGTTACACTTTAAAAGCCGAATTATTAGGTATGGCTGTCTTTGAATGCCTTTTATTCCATTTTCTAAAAACTAAACAATTATGTATATTGTAAACTTAGTTTGTGTATTCATTTATGTTCCTTGAATTTTGTTGTTTTCCACATCGTTAGTTGCTAAAACTTTCACACTAATGGATACACATATTGTCTCTGATAAATTGTGTCACTATATGAATATGATTGGTTAAAAAATAAATTGTGGTACAATAGATGTGCTCCCCACACTAATTTGTTTATTATCCAAAATCGTCACATGTAATGTAATGAACAATTATGTAGAAACAGATTTATTGAAGTTCAATTTGTTGAAATTCAACATCAACAATATTAATTATGTCATTATAATTTATCACTTTAAATTGTTTGCTCACATTTATTTTTTGCTTTTATACTATAATTATTTTGACTTATATGACTATTTGTTGTTTCAACTCATACAAGTGATACAACTTTAATATTTGTATTTTATTATTAAACTAATTCAATACGAAATGGCCCGTGCAAATGCATGGATACGCTGCTAGTAGGTTATGAGTGTAAAGGCAGTGGGGTCATTTGAAGTGTTGTTTTTAAAAAAAATTCACTTTTAAAAGTATTTTTATTTTTAAATATTTTTAAAAAGTGTTTTTATTTTTAAAATCACTTTTTCAAAGTGTTTTTAAAAAAAATACTTGTTAAAAATGTTTTTTAAATTGATATTTAAAAATGTTTTATTAAGTAATAATTTTAAAAAAATCTTCAAATAATGTTTCTTAAAAAATGTTTAGTTCAAATTAAAAAATGGGTTGGATATTCATCCATTCCATTAAAATTGATACATGGATAAAATGGATGAAATGAAATCCAATCGATATGGATAGATTGGATAATTTAAAGATATGATGTAATGGATTTATATATGGATTGATGAATAATTCTTCATCCATCTATTAAGATCCAAATCCATCCATTAAGATCCAAATCCATCCGAACTCATTCAATTATCACCCTAGATGATTCCTAGTACCTCTTTTATTGCCTTTCATATGTAACTCAGGTGGTTCTTATTTTTGTAACGTTCCATTAACATCTTAGGTTGTAACTATTGGCCGGATAACTGTGGCTTTACTTTTGCTCTCTCCTGAAATCAGGATCTCTTGGTGGTTCAACCTCAGCCTTCAAAGTGAAGATTCAAACCATACGGATATGCCTTTGCATTCAGCTTGTTGATTTTTATAGGATTTTCATACATTCTCTTTTCATGGTATTCCCATTCTGCTTATATTTCCAAATAGTTCATAAGATGATGAGGTGGGCATTTTTATGGTTCTTCTAGGTACACTTAGAGCACCTGTGCAGCGTCTAAGGAGTGTCTTTATGAAGGTTTGGACTGGCTCCTATAAAATAAGATAGTTGGCGGCTTCTAAGAGATCAATGAATGACAAGAAGCCGATCCTCCGAATCACACTTGTAAATATGTTCTTTAAAATCATACTGGTAAGAGGTACCTAAAATAATGGTTTTACTTCACTCCATCGCAAAGTATCATAATCTTCCGACAATCAACTCATTTTTTATTTTTTACAATCATACATTATATGCACAAACCCCATGTGCTTATTCACTTTCTTTGCAGCCAGATGTATACTGATATGTGTAATGCTCAAGTAATGCTAGGTGTTATGGTGCTAGATTATGTTCCAATTTGACTTAAGGAAAAGTTTTTTTGGACCATAAAGAACCCATGGGGAGAGAGCCAGGGATAAAACGGACATTACAAAATCTGCAGAGGTTACAACTTGTATAGAGTTGACTCTATGATCTCAACCGTAGCATCTATTCTTATATCTACTCATCGTATCGGATAGTAAACATGAGGGTGTCTTCTTGGAGTTTGTATAAATATGTAGTACTCTTTCCTTTTATTTTCTAGCATAACATCACACTTTTAATTGATTGTGAAGTTTCTAAATTTCGGAGTTTAAGCAAGTGCCCCATGATCAGGGATGTCTTGGACAACATATTTGGTATTTCTGTCAAATGTTATAAGTACCAAGCTCCCCTTTTTTTTATAACAACAATTTATCATGGAAAATGATATTGTGATGCTATGGTTGGTGTTCGAAACTTTAAACCCTATGATCATTTGGTAAAACAAAAGATGATTGAGCATCACCACCATCTCCTTTAAACTTGTAATATGTTATATATATTTTATTTTGATTTTAATTGAAGTTAACTTGGTAGAACTAATTAATTAGTTAACCTCTTTACGAAAAAATTGTCTAATTGCTTATGCCCACATGGATAAAGTGCGACTCACTACTTACTAGATGAGACCTCCTTTAGAGAAAATTGTTCAAACAAAGTGGCCAAAAAAACTATAAAATCAATACACATGTCTTTATGCTTTTATTTTGAATAAAAAGAAATGAGTTCAGACCTTTTTATTCCTATGAAACAGGGTATGACAAAATGGAGTGTTCATAACTAGATGCTATAAAATTCTTGTTGCTATAAAATTAAGCTGGACAAAATTAAATGTTCATAATATTCAATCAAAAGACAGAATGTCTATCTAAAAAATATTAAAATAACTGTACAAAGATGTAGTTTATAGATAGTTTTCTTGAAATGTGAGTTTCTCTCTAATAAAGGGTTGTTGCAAACTTTCTCTCTTTTCTAAAATAGGTGAAATGATAGTATTTGATTTGACATTTCAATATAATTGAATTTAATTTTAAGATGCAACATTGAATAAAATCTTTAATTGATGGCAGCTTCTTTGTCCATTTTTGACATTAGATCTTAACAAACATCGGAAATTCCAAGTTTATAATAATGTCAGTTTCAAAATTGATTCTGTAATCTTTGAATGTTAATTTTAATCATTGTAAAAAGGCTTTTATGTACTAGTGTGTGGCATGCATAGTTAGAGTGGATTAATGATTTCTTCATAAACTCTCATATGGCTCACGAACTGTTGAGTCGTTATTTGGAGTACGGTCGTGTATTTTCTCATATAGACTTATTTGGGCAAAAATTGGTCAATGTGTCCTTCAGATTGTGTAGTAACGAGATACAAGTCTCTTGATTGCTTCCATTTGACATGGAATCAACCTTGATAAAAAAAGATGTGAGAGATGTATTGCATCAAATGATTAGTGAGATAGTAACATTATCTATAAAACATTTGCCTGATTATTCGTATGTCTCATATAAGTGTTTGTATTATATGTGCTTGATTTAGCTACTTTATTAATAGTGTTAGGGGATTAGATATGTTTCCTTATCTTTGTTTGGGGTGAGATTTTGAAAGGAAATATATTAAACTCTATGTTTCTATCACTTTATGAGGAAGTAATCACATTTGTAAGGGAGGAAGGAAATATTATCTCCAACAAAATGATTGTTGTGTTTTGTCGCTATGTAACACCAAGGATGCCAAATTAAAAAATATTTTTTTTTTGTATAAAATACAAGTTTTATGTACAATAATTAATTGATTTTGAAACAATGAAAGAATATGCAATTTTTTCACTGGTCTGGATAAAAAGAAACTTTTATTACTTTTTATACACCGATAAAAACCATACTTATCAAAAATGTACTATATCAAGTTAATTAGTAGACTAGTGAACTAGATCTGATACAAATAATAAATATATCGAACATATAATAATCATATCAGTCAAAGTTTGTTAAACTTTGTTTCTACCATAACAAGCATACCACCAATTTTCATTTTAAATTAAAAGTATATACAAGTGAATGAATTTTACCAAATGTTTTTAGAAAAATCAATACATAATCACTATATTTGTGTATACTTCTAAAAGATTATCTACATCTATGACAGACATATTAATTTGTCATGAGGTGCAGATAAAAAAAATTACATTCTTTTTTATTTTTCAATTATATATATTTAATTTTAATAATTTATGATTTAAGAATCATCGACTAATATTAATAATGCTTGTAAAAAATATTAATAACAATATAGATATACTTTTCAGCTCTTTAAGTAGCACTTGTTTCTTTAAATAATAATAATTTGAATATATTAAACACGTTCTTTAGGGACGTGTGCAATAATTTTATGACAAAAATAAATGTCTTATATATTGTCATTACATTATCTATTATTTAGATTTAACAATAGTCTTAAAGTTACCTAAATAAATGATAGATAATATAATATTAGTATATAAATTTTTATACTATCAGTGTATAGATGTTACACTTTAATTTTATATAATAAAACACTATTATTATTATTATTATTATATATATATATATATATATATATATATATATATATTTCATTTTCCTCCTATCATGTGGATCAGATAATACCAAAAATAAAATAATTCGTTACTTCTGAGTATGCAGCTTTTCCAGGTTCCAACGGAGTCAGCATCCACTAACCAGCCCTCTAACCCCTCTAAGTATTTTTTTATTGTGTTTGTGTGATATTTATGTATGATTATATGCAAAGATTTATATATAGATAATATAATATTTATTGATCATTTGTATAATTTTTACTTAAGATAGTTAATAATGATTAAATGTGAGGAACAAAATATAGAATATGAATATATTCATTATCTAATATCATTTTTTTATTGTGTTTATATCATCTTGTGAGGACAAATTTAGAATCTACCTTGTCCTTGTTCTTCATCCAAACACGTGTAAACGTTCTTCTTAGTAACTCTAGTTGATCATTTTCAATTTATCGTGCTTCTTTGGATATGAATATTCGTTACCCTAATCACGACAAAACAATCAATTAATTAGTTATTGAATTAGATATATTAGACAAATTATTTTATTAAATAGTAATTATTGAACATCTTAATTAGATCAATTTTAAGTTGAATAATTCTTTGGACAAATGTTATTTTATATATGGAGGAATCGTTTAAATTTCAATTTTTCCTTTTACAATTCCAAATTCTTTTCAAAATCTGGGCATGTACATTTTCAATTGTACCAAAATATATTTTTGAATAAAGAATCATCAATTTATTTTGAATTAACGAAACTTACTATTTTTCCTGCACATATTAACATTTAAAAGTGTAATAATTAATATTAAAGGTAACAATTCTAGTACATATAAATTTTGGAGAACAGTTCGAAATATAAATTATGAGATTAGTACAAAAAATAATAATAATTTAAAGAAGAGATAAGAGCATCCGGTGGTGAACAACAATTTTATCTTTATTTAGGTTCATATATTATTTTATAATTTATTATAACTCTTCATAAAATAAGAATATTATATACTTTTCTCTGGCAAACATCATTTTTTTGTTTGGGTCTCACAATATTTTTTCGCACAACATCTACCTCTCTCATTACTTTCTTTTGGTTAAGAACAACCCTGAATTATACTTAGTTAACAATAAAAGTAGAAAATAAAAATAATACAATAAAAAATAAAATAAAAATATTCTTATTCCATTATGAACAACTTTACTGTTGCAGCTATAATGTAATTTTACATTTTCTTTATGGTTTATTCTCCACGTTAAAACGGATAATCTAGGATGAAAGACATATCTTGTCAGGAAAATACAATTTCTCACCAACGAAATCGCATCTAATTTCTCGTGTCATTGTCACAAACGTTATCCGTAAAATCTAAATTAGTTATTTCACTCAAGAAAATAAAAAAATACAACAACACAGTCAAAACTTCTAATAATGATTGTTCTCCATTCTTATAGGACACCTATAAATTAAGTTCCCTGTTCCATCATTCACTTCATCTTTTATTTCATTTCATCCATTAAGCATCAACCTCGTTCTCTTTTTTCTCTCTCTTCCGTTTCTCAATCTACATCATCCATGGCGTTCAAGAAAACCCTAGCCCAGCGCCTTCTTGGTATCACCAAAATCTCATCGCAATCTCATTCCAATTGCCGCATTTCCTATTCCTCCGTTCAATCTCGGATCCCTCCCTCCGCCGGAACCTCCGACATTGCGCTGGATCCTGGAGAATTCGGCACCATCCGCCGATTTGTGCACAAGAAATCCGTTAACTTGCCGGAGCTCCGGCCGATGCCTCCGTCAACCGGTAACCTTATCCGGAAGCTTCGGGATATGGACATTGCGAGGAACCGAGTACGATTCGACGGCCTGACACCGCCGGAATCAAATGACGGAGTTTCGGTAGAGGAGGCCAGGAAGTTTCTTAGAGCGATGCAGATTGAAAACATGAAATCGAAACTAAGGAAGATTCAACAGAGTTGTATAACTTATTCGGAGTTCATTCGAATTTGTGGTGAAAACTGTGAAGATGAAGATCAAGCGATGAAAGTTGCCAAATTGCTAGATGATTCAGCAGTTATAATTACAGTTGGAGATATCGTGTTTCTAAGGCCTGAACAGGTAAATTTGCTCACTCTCTCTATTATTTTCAATTTCAATTTCTTAAAATGATTTATTTTTTTATTTATCGATTCTTTGTTGTTTATTTAATCTATGTTTTTATTATTGCTTCGTTGTGTTGAGTTTTATTCAATTTGTGACTTGTTACAGAGGATTCATGGTGGACAATAATAAGATCAAGGGATAGGTTTCAATGAAATATTAAATCATTTTTTTGCTTAAAACGATTATTATGGAAACTACCGAAAACTGATGAGGTTCTATGATGATTTTTTTCCACAGGATATTGAAAGTTTGTTGTTTCGTCAGATCTAAAACGTGTAAAGGGTTTCACGTTTGAGATGGTAAATTAGGGGCTTTTAAAGGAGAGCAAAGAGCCCCACTCTCCCTTCTTTCTCACTTCCATCCACACCTCTCTCCCATTGGGGATTAACTCAGGACATGGTTCTTTAAAAAAATTAAAAAACAAGCATTTAAGAATGTGCTTACTAGGAAGAGTATATTAGACTGAAATTCTACCTTAATTACACTTATTAACTTTTCTTATTTAATATTAAGAATAAATTAGGAAAGAATTTCATAATTGAAAAAATAAACAATAAAATATTGGTTTAATAGGTAAGGTCCCACTAAAATTTATGAAAGACAAAAAAGTCAATAATGTAATTCTTAGAAACATTACCTGTTAGTTCCCACGAATAATCTCATAGTTTTAGAATAAAGGAGGATTAATAATTTTTGTGGTTTTGTTAAATTTTAGTAGGATAAAAATTATAGCAACTTTATAATTCAATAGGATGACCTATGAGAGTTGGTCTAAAGAAAATGTTGTGGATTCGTATAAAAACCAAATTGTTATTCGAGTGAGGATTAGTTATACATTAAAGAATGATTCATTCCATATTTGTAAGAGTTTTTTTGGAAGCCAAAAATAACTCTTTGTTAGAATGAATTAAGGTAAGCTGTCAGGCCAAAATGCAGTCAAGTCAGAGCAATAATAATTTCTTCACTAAAATAATTTTAAACGGACTTGGAATATATACGATTATAGTAACCTAGTGAAATATTGTTTTTAACGAATGTGATTTTCTTTTGTATTATCAAAGATATTTTTTATCATTTAGGTAAAAACTAACCCATTTTAGAATGTGTGATTATTCATCCAACAAATGTCACTTTTAGAAATTAAATCCTTAATCTTTTAGGTATTTTAAGAATTTAATAAGACTTTATACTACTATGCTAACAACTTATTCTTATGGAATATGATCAAAACAATAGATCTATATTCTCATCTTTTCTATGAATTACCATCGTTATTTTATTAATTTTTTTTATTAAACGAGTCAGTTTAAATTATCAGGTAATAAATAAAGTACAAGCATTTATGTTGTACTTTTCTAATTTAATTAGAATTGTTTAATACCTATAAAAAAATTCAATTTAGATGTTTTTCGTCACAAAAATTTACACGGTTGATAGAATTTAGATGATGAGAGCCAAATTTTAAATCTAAATCATAGTGTTCTCGAAATCCTGCTTTTTGAACTAGTTGAGGGAGGAGGCATCCTTTTTTGAGAGAAATAAATTGCTCTTTATCTACACATGGCAGTTGAAGATTTTTATATTCCGAAAAATATAATTTTTTTTTAAAATTGATTTTTATTGTTAGAGAGAAACTTTAATTAGTAATTATTAATATAAAAGTAAACACTAGCAATTATTTTTTGAATTAAATCCATCATTTTTATAAGGTGCAAAAGTTTTTATACAATGCTACTCTGTTAACAATAATTCATATAATAAAAATAAAAATGAATAAAATATAAGATATTAACTATATATAAATTTTTATCACAATGTGTATATATTTAACTTATATTTTTTGCATTGGATTCTAGAATTTTAAAATATTTTAGAGATAACGTTTTTCTAATTGTCGTGTCCTTTTCTTTTCTCATTTTTTTTCATTTAAAAAATATAGTTTATGAACGAAGAAGGAAGATGGGCCTAGTTCGCAGTGCAAGTGGGTCTGTGGGTGGGGTGAGGTTCTTAGCTGTTAAATATTCGGCATGTCGAAAGATATATACAGATCAATGTGTGCGATCAGCAAAATACGATAAGTATAATCAATATTTTAAACGGCCTTCCAGAAAGAAAAAAATTTCTAAATCGAAAACAATATTTTATGAATTTTGGTAACAAAACCCAAAAGCTAACATTGTTGAAGATAATTATTTTTAGTTTATTATTTTGACTTGCTAATTTCAAATTCCTTTTTTAACATGTAGATATTGTTATTAATTTGTTAGCGTAAGTTGAAGAGATTCAGCTTCTTAACCCTTAAAATATCATAATCTACAGCCAGACTTTGTCTCACTTCATAATCTGGTTGAGGCTATTGACATTCGTCTAGTCACACTTCTACTCTTTTAAATTTATTCTTAGATTAGAATAGATGAATCTCCTCTCATAAGTAACCTTATGTGTTTTGTTTGTATTCTTTTAAGTGTTGATGAAAAACTATTTTAGGGAAATATATATAGTTTTCAAACTTCACTATTCCTCCCTGCTAACAAGATTCTCTTCAGCATTCGAAAAAAATTCATTTTTTCTTTAGATTTTAAGAATACATGTGTGCATTAAAATGTTTCAGCCATTCATAGATGATAAAATTAATAAGATATTGAGCAAGGTTTATCCAAATGCTCAAAATTGTGACACAGGTTGCAAAATCAATCCAAGCTCTCCTCCCTGTACCAGAAGTCATGTCCAACGAGTCAGGAAGAAAAGAGCTGGAAGTAATGGAGAAAGAAAAAGCAGCCATTGACAACAAAGCTGACACCTTAGTCCGCCGTGAGCTTTGGGGTGGTTTGGGTTTCATGGTGTTGCAAACAGCAGCATTAATGAGGCTCACATTTTGGGAACTTTCTTGGGATGTAATGGAACCCATATGTTTCTATTTAACATCTATGTACTTCATGGGTGGCTACACATTCTTCCTAAGGACCTCAAAAGAACCATCCTTTGAAGCTTTCTACCAAAGTCGTTTCAGTACCAAGCAGAAACACCAAATGAAGCTTCACAATTTCGACATTTCAAGGTATAATCAGCTCAGGGCTGCGTCATCCTTCAGTCAACCATTGAATAAATTTCACAAGAATCTTTAATTTGTAGCAAAATTCATATTGACTAGACCAGTGTCTATAGAAATAGAACCAACCATTCCTGTAGCAAATTTTGGAGGAACCTTTTTCTGATATCAGTCATCAGCAAAAATAAAAAATATATGGTACTATATGATTACTGTGAGTTAGAATTAGGCACGGCTTTGTGTACAGTACAGAGTAATTTTGGATGGGAATGTTGAATAGTAAACATTACTATGACGCTAGGGGTGATGTAATGGAATGAGATGAAAGAGAAGAAAGTATAAAATAAATATATTAAAATATAAAATATGGTGTTGATTATCTATTTAAAATATTGATATATTAGAATAAGTTCCACTTTTGGAATTAGAGAATAATTTCTATAGAAGTTTTATCAAACCCTAAAACTGAAGAATAATATGAGGAAGAATAGGATATGAGAATAATAACTTCTTGGCACTCATGATATTTGCGTGTATCAAAAATAAAATAAAAAAAATAATAATAATAATAATAGTAATAATAACAATAATTATAATTGATGTATTGATGGCAATCTGATAGTAGTGGTGTTTAGGTATAAGTTTGTATATTAAACAAATGTAATTATATTCATCATGCTCAATTGCTCATTTCTAGAGGTTGCAAAATTATATACAATCCATAATCCATCCAACTTCATCTAAATTAAATCCATCCAAATCAATCAGTTAAAGCCAATGGATTTAAATGGATATAATCCATTGAATATTATTGATGATGAATGAATTCAAATCTATACATTATATTCAATAGATATCCATGGATATATCTATGGATATATCCATTTGGATGGATATCCAATCCATTCAAAAATAAAAATAAAATAATTTTCTTTGCATTTTCAATTTTATTTAATATTTAAAAAAACTAAATTCAAGCAAATCCATTCATGATTCTAACTCTCACTTTTAATATTTTATTAAATTGATATCAAGTATAGGAAACATGTAGTTAATATTAAAATTTTATTCTTAAGTACATAACATATAGATGTATGATAAAAATGTATGCACTAATCAATGTATGAGTTTTATATACTGTCACTGCATCATCCACGATTTATATTTAATTATCATTGACTATTCCAAAAAAGTAATCCAAAAGAACAATGAATGATATATGATTATATATAAATTTTTATACTGACAGTGCGTAGGTATTACACTCTAAAAGTATTTGTTAAATAATTTACACATATAACCTTAAATGACAGATGCTCATAAAATTTTGAAAAAAAATATTTTTCTATAAAACTTCAAAAAACAACTTTTTAAAAAAGTAATTTCTAAATGATTTTAGAAGTGTTTTTATTTTAAAATGTGATTTTAAAAAAATATTTAGTTGAAATAGTAGTTTTAAAAATAATGATTTTTTTTCAATAGGTTTTTTTAGTTCCAATAAAAAAATCAAATGGATTGAGTATCAATCAATCCAAATCCACAAAAAGGGAGTCATTGATAAATTGGATGGATTAGAATTCTTTGAATATGGATGAAATAGGTAACTTAAAATGTAATTTAAATGGATTTATATGGATTAATGGATGACTTTCCTTCCATCCATTAGCATCCAAATCCAACCAAATTCATCTATTTGCCACTCGTACTCAATTCTAACTCAACTTCTCCTGGTTTAGAAAATCAACTAGGTGAAGAGGATGATGTTATCATATGATGCTAACTCACTAAAATTGTAGAAAACAATATGTTAGGACAAAGAAACAATCCTATAATGTCTTTTTAATTTTTTCACCAAATGATTCTTTAGTTTCCTTCTAGGTTATTTTCTAAGTTCAATTTGATTTATAAGTTTTTTTTATAATTATCTCGTTTAAATAATAGTGTTTTCAACCTGTTTGTTTAAGTTATTATATATTTATTCAATAATTTTTTATTTCAAAATCTATTTTAGTAATATTAGTTCAGAAAGCTAATGGACAAATTTGGTAAAATAAATTAAAATTATAAAACATTGGTGAACTTTAATTAAGAATTAAGATTATCATGCAAAGGAAAAAACCTGTTGATAAAACAAAATGACAAAAACAAGTTATAAGATCAGATTGAAAACAGAAATTAATTCAAAAGTTCATATGCGAAATTATTAAGTTGACCAATAATATTAATTCAACAATCCATATCTAAAAAGTCTCTTATCAAATTAACTACTTATTACATTTGGTCTTTAATTTCTGGAAGGATATCCAAATTTTCATCAAAATATCATATAAAGTAATGTTATGAAAATAATATCAATTAGATTAAGATATTATCCAAATCCTAATGTTGTAAGTTTAAGATGACAATTAACAGGGGAAGTAAATAGTTTTCTGGTTTAAGTAAAAAAAAATTCTGCTATAAAGTTCAGAGTATGTTGCAACAGAAATTAGGCAAATAATAATCAAGACTAAAAATAAAGAGAATAACAACAAGATAAACAAATACACAATGATTTTATGGTTCATCTTCTTGTCCACTGAATGCTACATCCAGTACTCTTGCAGTACAAGAGATTCTTTCACTAATATTCTAAGTTGTAATTATAAATTTCTCCCCAAGACTACTCGTACATTAGACATTCACCAATATCTCATCAGTTATAAGATAACCTCTTCTAAGCACACTCTTCACTTTCTCACCACACCCTTGTGATGAAAAGTCAATAAACAATGAAAGAAGAAAATTGACTAGGGCAAGGATTGCCTTTACAAAATATAACAATTTCTAGAACTTGCAATCCTTAAACTCTTTCTATACTAAGTATACAATGCTCAATAGTGTTTAAGTTTGGAAAACTTTAGACCAAGCACTTTATGGAATAAAGTGCAGAGAATTGTGTTAAAAGTTGTTTTGAAAGTATGAAAGAATGGTATTTCGAGCTGTATGTTTCATTGCCTTTAAATAGGCTTCTAACCAACCATTATACCTCTATGAAAAGGTAGAACTTGATAGGAATGAAATCAGTTTGTTTGGGATGAAAGATGTTCAATTTGGATTTGAAAATTTGGTGTAACAACTCTCAATAATTGATACTTCACTAAGTAATAGATTACCCAATCATTATGTCCAACTGAGTAATCAATTACTCCTTTAGAGTAGCCAATTACTTTGTTCCAATTTTGCTGAGTAGCTTATTACTTAGTTAGGTAACATAGTTCCAGTAACATGTTACTCAGGTCAAGTAACTCGTTACTTAATACTTTGAAAATTGATTTCTTTTGTCTCAGAGTTTCCAATTGATTTTAAAAATGCATTCCACTTTAGAGCATGACTACTAAATATAAATAGAGTAAGGATAGAAGTACCTAAAGACTTATACGATATTTTGAAGCTTGAACTTCTATGTCTTCATGGCATTCTTCATTTTGCTTCTTTTTGGTGATCTTGGTGTCTTCATCAAAATCATGCCAAGGTCAGAAGCGAGATCTTCTTTACAATATCTCCCTTTTTGATAATGACAAACCAACATCATTTGAAAGTGGAGTTTTCTGATTTCTTCATACTTCATATATTTTGACATTTTTAATTTGAGTAGGCTCTCCTTATCTTGTATACTCTCTCTTTGTTTTTAAATACGTGCCTGAAAAATATAAAACAAAAAACACACAACTCCAACTTTTTTACCCCTTTTGACTTCATTAAAGTGAAGGAAAAGTCAGATGTCCAACACAATATGCACATATATATATACAACAAAAATGGTACAAGATAAGATTATGACTTATTACTAAGCCAATGTAATAATAAATTTGTAATGAACCATACTGAGATAGTCAAGCTAAGGACCATAACATTAAAACATAATGAGTTCATACAACACATAAAGTAAACACAAGTTTAAAGCAATTACAAGCAAAAATATCCAACAAGTTCAAAGACTAGTAAACATCAAAAAGCAACTAGCAAAATCCTAGACATTAACTCTAAGACTTCAACTTATCACTATCATAATCTAGATCCATGTAGTTCATTCGATTAGATAATTTTTTAGGTTTAGCTTAGACTTGTTGATTTTGAACATCAAGAGCATCCATCCTTGTAGTGATGTAGCCCCAAAGTGAGATCAACTCATCCATGATCATATGATTGGTAGGCATGACAAAATATGAAGATGAACTGACATGGGATGTATAGGGTTGAGCTGTAGGAGGGTCAGTAGAGAGATTCTCCATAGGAGCAGCCTATTGATCGCTTCAATGCTTGAAGATCATATTAGTGGAGTTCTCGAATGAATCTCATCTTGTGGATCACATATCCACATTGATCTTCCTATCCCAAGCATCTAGTTTGATCTTGGATTCCCTAGCATTGGAAATACCAAAATGTTTAAGTATGATAGTGATGATTATAACATAAGGTAAGATGCTACGAGTATCTCTACAAGACCACATTTACCGCATTACCATCGAAGCCAAGTTTATAGAAAGGTTATGCTTAAGAGAATACATAAGTTGTAGTTCCATATTACTGATTTGGGAATTATTTGAATATTTTGGAACTATAACATAGCTTAGAAAGTAATGAAGCAAACAATCTTCTACATTGAGATTCCCGACAGATATGATATTTCTACTCTTAACTATTTCACCTAAGGCCCTTTTCTTATGCATTTCAATTTCCCTCTTAGAGAATCTACACATAGAATAGTATAACTCGTTTCTATCATAATCCTCCCAATCACATGACTGCCAAAACCCACTATAACACCTATGTATGGTATATTAAAGCACAATGAACTGAAAGTCCTCAAGTCTAAGACAATGTCTTTTCCCTTGACTAAGGATGTCAATTTATTCTACCTTAGGTTCATGTTGCATTAAAATACCCGCACAAGTTTGGGGGATAGTAGGCACAATGTTCCTCAAATAACATAAACATATTTTGTTGCCCATTAGAGTAATTGGTGGAGGAAATGAAATCATCATACTTAAAAGAGTAAAGCTTATCATACATAGGAGCAAATATGGATCTTCCTTGAAAATTCTTAGTGAATATGATTTGTTGTTCATTAGTTGTAAGAAGTCATTCCAAATCCAACGGATTGCTTCAGAAGAAGTTGGTTGCTTCTTCTGAGAGACATTGGTATGTTGCTTCTTAGTTCTTGACGAAGAAGCCACAAACTTGAGGTTTTTGAAAATTTAGGTTTTGATATTTGAGGGTTTTTTATTCGATGCTCTAAACATGAAAATGGGGGTTGCAATGTGTTTTGAAAATTTGATAAGAATCACCACAAAAATCACTCAAAACGAGTAAGAAATGAAGATTTTGGTAGGTAGCATAATACAGAAGCTCATTTAACAACCTTTCTCAATATCTTTTCTTCTTAATAACCTTGATCTAGTCACCAACCTTGTGCCTAGAACATCTTTTGTTGATTTATCCCTTGACGCTCAAATGTCCTTTGGCACACCTGCAAACACAATTTACTTGTCTTTTTCGGGTACCCAAGTTATTTTGGCCCCTTCTTGTTAGTAACTAAGGGATCTTGCCCTTCTTTACCCAAACATATTTGCCACTTGTCACACCAAATTTTCTAATAAAGCATGTAGTGCATATGTGACCATGTGTACCACAATAGAAACAAGTAGGCATGTTATTGTTTAACTTCTATGCATATGAACTACTAGATTTCTACATGGTCTTTTCTTAGGTTCAGGTTTATATCCAATTCCAGATCGGTTACCAATGTTTCTTGTATTAAGCAAGCAATGCGTTAAGGTTTTCTTGACTATATGTGAGCTTTGAAAGTCTTTGTTTCAAAACAGAATTTTCAGCAATTAAACTCTCATAAGTATCACATACAGTGGGTTGACATAATTTGGAAGTAGAGCAATCACATGAGGCACATGCATAGATAATATCAAGAGTTTCATTTTCAAGTTTAAGTTCATCTAATTCCTTTTGCATTTCAATTGTTTTCGTTTCATGCAAGGAGATAACTCTTTTTCTATCTATATTTATTTTAACAATTTTCTTTAATTCCTCATGCATTTCGACATAAGCTGCATATAATTCATTGTATGGAGGAGAGGCATTAGAGCATGATGAAGTATAGGAATATACCTGAATAGAATCATCTTTATCACTAGATGTGCACTTCTCATGCACTTGTGCTATTAGGCATACCTATGTATTTTTCTCCTCATCGGATGAGCTTGAAGTCGAATATTTCTCGGAATTGTCCCGAACAATGTATGCTCCTTTTGACTTGGACATTCGAGAGGTGTTCTTCTTGTTACCGAATTTTTGAGGTAGCTCAAACACTGATGCTTCATGTGGCCTAATTTTCCACACTCATAGCAAGTGAAGCCTTCTTTGGTAATCTTGCTTTTCTTGGTTGAGTTCTTGGATTATTTATTGAGTTTCTTGATCCCTCATTTCTTATTGAGACACTTCTTGAATTTTTCAAATAGGAGAGTCAAGTCTTCATCTCAGAATCTGAACTAGAATTCTCACTTTCTTGATCTTCTTGAAATCTTGTAGCTTTGAGTGTGATTCTTGTCTGATTCTTTGTTCAAAGTCAAACGCCCTAACTCCATTTCATGTTCTTGGAGTTTTCCAAACAAAGTAGCTAATGGCATATTGTCTAAGTTCTTTGACTCCATTATCGCGGTTACCTTTGGTTGCCATTTCCTATCATGACAATGCAAAACTTTGTTAGACAAATCAACATTAGTAAAAGTTTTATCAAGGGCGACCAAATGATTTACAACATGAGTAAAACGTTTTTGCATATTACATATAGATTCATTAGGAAGCATGTGAAATAACTCATACTCATGCGTAAGCGCATTTAGTCTAGCGCGCTTAACTTTACTCGTGCCTTCGTGGGTAACTTGCAAAGTATCCCACATTTCCTTTGCATTATGGCACTGCGAGACTCTAAAAAATTCATCATAAGATAAGGCCGAAGTAATAATGTTCTTGGCCTGAAGGTCATGTTGGACCTTTCTTTTCTCAATATTCGTCCATAAGCCTTTAGGCTTTTCTTTAAACTCACCATCCACCATATGAAGTGGAATGTATGTACCATTGACAATGGAATCCCAAATGTTCGTGTCAATTGCCTCAATATAGATTCTCATACGAACCTTCCAATAGGCATAACCTTCGCCACTGAATATAGGAGGGCGGTTAATGGATGGGCCATCACCACCAAATGGGTTAATAGAGCCCATATGTAGTCCCTCTCGGATCACGCAGATGCGGTTGAGCTAGCACAACGTACTAGCTCTGATACCACTTGTTAGGTATTAGTGGCAGAATACACCTAGAAGGGGGGGGGGAGTTGAATAGGTGTGGCGGAGCTCAAGTTCCACTATTTTGGTTTTCACACACTTGCTGAAAAATGGTCAGTTAATCGATTAAGCATTGTTCATAATCGATTAACTAGTACCAGAAGCATAATTACCACAACAACTTCTTGCATAGTTATTTACAAACAGATAAGCAGATATACAACATATATTTTTATGCAATATTAACAAGGATATAGCAAGGTATAAGTATGCAAAATATCAGCTTCAAACTCGAATTAAAATATCTTGAAATATAAAAGAGAAAGGGATAGAAAAGATTGCGCAAGGATTTTATCTTGGTTCGTTTTGCTGTCCACTGCAAAAATACATCCAGTCATCCCCTCTGATCTGGGAGATTTTCCTTCTTCACTATAGAACACAATGTATCGTTACATACGCGCTTCCAATTACAAGAGTCGAACGCTCCTTTCTTGGAATCCAAAGAACTTCGTCACCCTTTGTTTGACTTTTCCCAAAACCGCCGCCAAGAAAACCTTTCTTACCGCGATTCGGCCCCAGCCAAGGTATCGCTCTTTATCCCAAGACCTCCAAGTCTATGTGAAGAACACCTTACCTAACCGCATCTAGGATTTTCCCAATCCTTGAATTACAATTCTTTGAGTTATGAATGAGTACTTAATACTCGAATATTCCAATAAAGATCAAAGCCTAAAACCTAAGCAAGAACTCACAAGACTTCCTAGTCTAATATGAATATGCATGCATGAGGTTTCTGAAATTATGCAATCATAAAAACAATTTCTCTTTTCTTTTCAAGAATCACAAGAATGATGCAAGAGAGCTTTTTCAAATAACATGCAATATGGATATGAAACTTAAAGCCTTAGCATGATCTAATATTCCTTCTAATTCAATGCTCTCTAATAGATTCTAACAATGATGATCTATCTTTTTTCTCTGTGTTTTTCATTCTTTTTTTTCACTCTCGTTTCTACAATTTGCCAGATTTTATACAAAATAGATTTTGCCTCCAAAAACGCTTGTTCAGTTATGCAGTTGAAACAACAGAAAATAGACACGTTAATCGATTAAGTCATGGGGTTAATCGATTAACCAATGTATTTTTAATACATGATTAAATGGTAAACTACTTATATGTTATGCTTGATACCTATACATGTTTTAGCAAATATGTTATGCCTAATATGCACATATAACATGTATGAATGATGCATGAACATATAATGAACTAGATGATGTCTCATTTTAGTGGCTTAGTTACTTTATTAAGTCTTGTGAGACTCACACCTAGGTTTACCTAACCTAGACTCAATATCTATGGCAAACAACTTAGACTTCATAAAAGATAATAAAGAATTGTAACCTAAGTCTAATAAGTCACCACTTCACCACTTGAGTCATTGGTATGTTGATTGTTGAGCCATCTTCAACCTTTAATAAAACATTGTCTTCATCAAAACATAGGCAACACATTGCTAATACAATCCTTGACACTTTGCACTTTCAGGTAGTAACACTGTAGGACTTATGCCTTGTGATACTACTTTATACTATTATATATATATTTAAATAATTTAAAATTAGTATGAAGTAGTTCTACTATAGATCGAATGCTTTGTTACACTACTTTATGTTGTTATAATAATAAAATCAAGGTGGGGTAGCTCCACTATAAATTTTGTGTCTTGTTGTCCTACTTTATCTTGTTACTTTTTTCAAATAATTTAAAACCAATGTAGTGTAGTTCCACTATAGGTCGAGTGCCTTGTCACGCTACTTTATGTTGTTACAATAATAAAAGCAAGGCAAGGTAGCTCTACTATAGGCCTTATGCCTTGTTGCACTATTTTATATTGTTATATTATTTTAAATAGTTTTAAAAGCAATATAAAGTAGTTTCACTATAAGTCGAGTACATTGTCGTACTACTTTATGTTGTTATAATAATAAAAACAACATGATGTGACTCCATTGTAGGGCTTGTGCCTTGACGCGATACTTTATTTTGTCATAATAATAAAAGCAAGGTAAAGTAGTTTCACTATAGGCCGAGTGGCTTATCACACTACTCTATTTTGTCTTCATAATAATACAATGTAGTGTAGCTCCACTATAAGTCTTGTGTCTTGTTATGCTATCTTATCTTGTTAATTTTATAAATAAGAAAATAAAAAATATATCAATCAATCATTTTCAAGAAGAACTACGTAACCTTAATTTCTCTATTGCAGCTAGGAATTGTAAGATCATACACTTCCTTGTCAGACACAAACAACAAAATATGTTTTTAGGTCTTTTTTAAATAATGTGATGGTAAAATTAATGTTTGAACAAATATCCATATGATTAATCTAGTTACAATTTTTATAACGGACGATATGAGGTTTCTAACACATTCATCATCCGTAACCAACCCTCTAACTTAAGTTTTATCTTTGAGTAGATATATCTATATTCTTTAAATGACTTTTTCATGTTCTCCCACTAAGAAACTTTGATAGTGACTCCATTTTCATTTAATTCCATTATTCCCATCGCGCTTGCGAAAGGGAGGTAGCAACATTAAAGTAGTAAAAAATTTAATTTTAATAATAAAATTAATAACAAAGAAACAACACTACTTGTATATTAATTTTCTATTTGAGACACAAAGGAAGAGACGATGCAGGTCGCGATGCCTACTATTCAAATTCTATTAATTAATTAAATAACAAATATTTGATTAAATCTTATATCCACTAAATAAAGTAGTTTTTGAGTTTAAGAAAATAAATAGTTTAAAGATTAGATGATATGTTTCCTCTAGAAAAAAAGTGAAAGGGATGGATGAAACTAACCAGAGTAAAGACAATCACTAACATGTAACTTCTCAATTTTGCTTTTCATTGACTTTTGCTTCTGCTTCTCCTTTCATGTTGTCATTTTTTTATACCTTTTTATCCATTTTCCATGTGACCAAACTCTTATGCATAATCAAAATTGACACATAATTTAAAACAAAATAAAATATCTCAGTAATGGAGACTACCGAATAAATATTATCTCTTTAAAAATTAAAAAAATATGGTAATTAGACTAGTAAATAATGAATTGTATGTGTTGACTCGAAAATTTGAATATGAATATTTATCTCATATCGAGACTCCTAAATATGTGCCTTTTACGATAAAAAATTACTTAATAATTTTTAAAAAGCCTAAATATTATTGAAATACCCTCAAGTAAGTAAATAATAATTATTTGACATTGACAAAATTAAAAGTAATCGAAAATCTATTTTTGGTAGAAATTTTATAGCCACTTTATAAAATTTTAAAATTATTGCATTACCCACTGATAATTGTCAAACATACCTAAATTTCATACACTTTTATGACACTTATCTTAAGCATAATTAAGAAAAACCACCTTAAAATAATACTTTTTGTGTAAAATATCACAATCTAGTATATTTTTGTGTTTGTATTTCATTTTTATGTATTTTGTAGGAATTAGAAAGAAGAAAAGAAAAAAAAAACTCATGGTCAAAAAGAAAAAGAAGTCAAAAACCAAGGTGCTCAACCAGACAGCTAAGCGTGGACCAAGCCACGCTAAGCTGACCTGAATACCAGCCTGACCTGGACCAAACTTCTCAACCAAGCAGTTGAGCGGATCTGCTTGGCCGCTCAGCCTAGGACTAGACTAGTCCTGACACAGTTAGAATTCAGCTTAACACGGTCAAACACAAGCTTGGTACATGCCCAAGCTGCTGAACAAGTAGCTTAGCGCTCCAACCAAGCAGCTCAGTGGAGAACCAGACTCCTAACCAGATCAGCAAGCACCATGCCATGTCCCGGTCAGCATGGTCAAAAGCTGCTGGACAAGCAGCTTAGCGGTGAAACATGTGCGCTTAGCGGTGTGCACCCATACTTGACTTAACCATCAAGCAAACCATGAGGTCACCCATGACCTCACCTCAAGTAGTTCACCATAGGCTTTTCAGAAGTAGCTCACAATAGCTAGTTTCATAGGCTACAACTAGATTTGATGAGTCAAGCATAAGGAGGTGACAAAACTACTTGATCAAGGGACCAAACCCATGCTGAAGGGTTTGGTCAACTGTGTAGCGGTCCAACCAAACAGCTTAGTGGTCCAGAAAGGAATTCTATAAATAGGGATCAATTCATTCGAGCAAAAAAAAGAACGAATTCCACTTGAAATTAACAAGTCTCTCACTAGAAATTATTTTCCGAAGTTCTTTCTTCATTTCTTATTTTTAGAACTTTATTTCAACTAATTTTGTAATTTTAGTTTAGAATTCAAGAGGAGAAAAGGAGAAGGCAAATGAGATGCAAAAATCAATTTTGTACTCTCATTTGGAACTCAAAAGCAGCCAATCCTTGGATGGATGCCTCATGCTCCTATCAATTTCTTTTGAATATGATTATGTAATTTCTACTTCTTCTTATATTCTAAAAGTTTGAATTTTAATCATTCAAGTTGGTGCTTTGGTTAATTTTATTTGTTTGAGAAGTACTTAATGCTCTTTTTAGATTGATCACCTAAAAAATGATTTCAAGTCATAAAAATTACTTGTCTCAAACACTTAACAAATAAACTAAGAAGTAGTTGTACTACTTAGTTTATTTTCCAAATTAAGCATACTTTTCTTAAGATCTTATATTCATTACTACTTCAATATTAGAGTAGTCAAGATTAGGGTGTGACAACCTAGTCTCTTTGTGGACGTAATATTGTTTAGAAATGAATATAAGTGATCATCATTCTACCATTTTAGGACATACACTAAAAGAAGGATTTTAGAACTTGGTGTTTGGAGTTAATTAAAGTAAAACATAAGAACTTATCTAAGTAGTTCAAACTCATAAGAAGTTGAGAAATATTTTCCTTACTCAAAATGATCTTGTCTCCTCAAGAATTTGTTAATATTTAGTTTTATGTTTCTTGTTGATTGTTTATATGAAATTCAAAACAAAAACCACCAAAATATGTTTAACTCATTATTTGTGCATTGACATGTTTATATGACTCATTCTATTAGGCAATTCCTTGTGATTCGACATAACCCTATACTATACTACAATTGAATCTTGAAAGAGGTTGTGCCTCACACTCAGATTTGAAGATGAAGTATTTGGGACATTTTTCTCTTCTTTTGTAGGTACTTCCACTACACCCAATAAAGCCAACCCCTTATTATTGACATAGGAGTTAAGGAAACTTCCTACTTAACCCGTTAGTTTTCTTTTTCTTATTGTTTAGATTTTACATTGGGGACAATTTAAATTTCTAAGTTTGAGGGGGTTTTGAATTTAGATAGTTCACTCATGTCAAGCATACCATATAGATTTTAAATTTTGTTTCGGTTGAATATTCATAGTATTATGCATTAGCATATGGTTCATATCTCATCTATCCTTTGTTTTGTTTTTTGTGTTGTCTATCTGCTTTAAAGGAAAAAGGTATGCATGAATTATGATTGTTGATCTATGACCCCATTGAAGAAAAAAACATTCGATAAAATAATAATATGAAAGACATTAGATTTAACAATTGTGAATTAAATTTGGTTAAATAAAGGTCTTTGTTTCATAACTTTTTCTGAATGAACCAAATGTGAGAAACTTGGGCCAAACACAATAAGGGTTCTAATTTGAATTGACAAGTGCATAGAAACCTGTTTTCTTTCATGAGTGCATAATTTTCTGTAATTGTACATTCTAGAACTTGATTTGTGACCGTTTGAAGATTTAAGTTTGTTTGTATGTATTAAAATGATATAGGCAATTATGACTTTTTCTTTTGACCTTCATCCACTTGCTATAAACATTGAAAACTCATTAGTTGCTTACTGTTGAGCCTGAACATTAATGATTTTTCAAAGCTACTCAAATGAGGGTTTAGGGTAATTTGTTGAAAATGCAAAGTGTCAAAGTGTTGCACTATTAGATAGTCTATGTTTTGATGAAGACAATGATTTAGTGAAAGCTTGAAGATGACTCAACAAATCAATATGCCATGGACTCAAGGATCTCATATCTAGACTAGGTTCTTAAAAGAGTCATTTTTAGAGTCTTAGATGTGTGTCTTAGATATTGAGTCTAGGTTAGGTAAACCTACATGCAATTCTCATAAGTCTTAAAAATAATCAAATCATTTACATGAGACATGCCATCTACATGTTATTTGTGCATCTTAGGCATAATATATTGGTAAAACATGTATAGTTGAGAAGCATAACATATAGGTAGTTTACCGTTTAATCATTTAGCTGAAAAATATGTCAGCTAATCGATTAATAAAAGTGTTAATCGATTAACGTGAATTTGATTTTAACAAATAACTGAAAACGTGAAAGTAATTATTCTCAACAACCCCTTAATTGATTAAAAGGGCAGTTAATCGATTAATTGAGTCTCAGAAAGGTTTTCTATATAAATTGTGTTTTCAGGTCTTGCACCATACATCACATCATTCATTTTTAGAATTTCTAGTTGCACATTTTTCGTACTCATTTGTGTCATTTAGGCAGAGAGAAATGCATTGTGAGATAGTGAGAGATAGTATCATGTTTAGGGTTTAATTGTGATCTAATTGTATGTGATTAATGTGTTAACATTTGCTATTTTTTCTTGCATGATTCTTGCATTTCTTTAGAAGAATTTTAGGATAGAAATTCTATGTTTATGTACATCAATTAACTCATACATATTCATGATTACTTGTGAGTCTTGTATATGGTTTTTAGCTGAGTTTTAATTGTGATATTTTAAGCTACATTGTGCTTGATAATACTTTGTTTATGTACTATTTTTGTGTAGTAATAAGGGAAGTCGTCTCTTGGTGTCTTACCACCTAAGAGACTCAGTGAGTCTTCACCAAGACTTAGAGGTCTTGAGTTTAGAAGGTTTTCTTGGTTAGGGCTAGATCGTAAGAAAGGTTTTCTTAGGCGATTAGGTGAGTCAAACCAAGAAAGTGAGTTCTTGGATTCAAGAAGGGAGCATCTAAGTTTGTGTATTGGAAGTGTGCATGTAACAATACATTCGTTTCAATACTAGTGGAGAAAATCTCCCGATATCAGAAGGGAAGGTCTGGATGTAGTTTGCAAGTGGACCCACAAACGAACCAGGATAAAAAAATTTGTTGCAGGCTTTTTCTATCCTTAATCTCTTTAAATTTCAAGTTGTACTATTTCCTAATTTTAGCTGATAAGTTGGATACTGTAATTCTGATATATTGAGTTTAATTCTATTCAAGTATATTTGTTTTATCTGTATCTGATTATCAGTGAGTGGCTGAGCAATAAGCCATTTCACAACTTGTTGTTTTCTGTGAGTTAATCGACTAAGACAGACTTGGGCTTTTTCCAGAATAGGGCTTCGGTGCAAAAAGTGGTAATTGGTAATCGTGACACCTATTCAACCCCCCTTCTGGGTGTATTCTGTCCACTGATACCTAACATTTGTAATGTTTAGTTGAAGCATTGAGAAAGGTAAAAAAGGCATGTGTAGTGAAAGAAACCATAAAAATGTGAAAAGAAAAAAAATCAACCTTTCCTTTTTAGAAAAAATAGTAAGTAGGAATAAAAAATTAGAAGAAATACAAAGTATACTAAAAAATAAGGAACTGGAAAGAAGTGTGTTTTAAGGAGAAATTTTGATTGAAAAAAGATTATATAATAAAGTTAGGCCTTTGAAGAGAATCTAAATGCTTCAATCATATGTCTAAAAGGTTTACGTATTTTGGGAAACATTTGTAAGTCTTTTGAATTACCCTTTCTTTGGCTATCCCACCTTATATCATCCACCTTGGCCAAATTACAACCATTTAAAGACCTCTTAATTTTTGTGTGCATTCAAATGCAGTTAGTGGCGATTTGGTCTATAATCAAGCCTATGGTAATATAATTTCATGAATTTTTTTGAGCGAAACACTATGATCTTTAAACACACGTGAGCGATGAGAGAAGAGTGGCCTTATTTCATGCAATTGTTATGACTCAAAGACTTAGCTTGAATTACATTTGTTTATGAATGTCTTGTTCTAATGTTTGGATCGTTTCAAAACTATCATGAGATTGCTAGTTATTTTGGGTAATGGTTTCGATATCATCATTGATACATGATTATAAAAGTTAGACATAATATTTGCTTGATGACAAACAAGAGATAAGCTTGAGGGAATTTGGTGACTGTGAAATTATACTAAATTTGCATTGCATTTAACTTGCATTTTAGGATATAATTAAGACTTTAGGATTTTTTTAGCTTTTATTTCTCTTTGTTCGGGTTGAGCATATATTTTTGGCTTTGTTGTGCAATTTGGATGGACTGAAGCCAAAAAGAGTAGAGATTGGGTGCGAGAAGATGAAATTCAGAATTGAGACTATATGACGACCAATTGAAGCGCCAAAAGAAGTCATGAATGTTATATTATATTCCTATTTTTTAGAATTTTTTTGTTGGACTTAGCCCAATATTTTGTAATTATGATAAATGAGGGTTCTCCCTCAAGGATTGAACATACTTTACATTACAATTCTCTAATTTAGAATTTGGGATTCCCTACTCCATCATGAGTGAGTAATTCCCTTTGTTTCTAGGATTAGGGCTATGCCCTTTTACATTCAATAAACACTTGTTCTTACTTCTATTTCATTGAGTGTTTTGATTTGAATCATTAAACTGAGTTTTATTCGTGTGAGTTGTCTGACCAACAAACTACACCTCTTAGATATATTAGGAAAAGATCAAGAGGTGAAACCAACAATCCGACCATTTAGTTAATCAAACTAGAATCCTAATTCATGAGAGTAGTCTTAGGATTCTCGGGGATTTATGGAATTTATCTTGGCTTCCAACGAAGCGATTGGATAGAAAGATCCGAGTAAAGGATTTGATTGACAACTGTACCACGAAAGTAGGTGCAACTTCACCCTCACAACTTAAAGTTCATGAAAATGAGCAAAACAATGATTTGTGAGTATAAAGGCTAACCCATATCCTGAGAACTCTTCCTAAATTAGATTTCAATCCTTTTTAATATTTTCGTAATTATTTTTGTCAATTTCTCAATTGTTCTTAGTTCAATTTTATTCCTCAATCGAATTAAGTATAAATTAATTATTATAAAGGAATTTTTTAGTCCTAGTGGGATCAATATTTTATTACTTTACGGCATAATCGTGCACTTGCGATTTGCCCTATCAAGTTTTTGGGGTTTAGATAAATATTGAATTATGAATAATGATTGTGATGATGATGGGAAAATTATGGGTACCAGCAAGGTAAATCTCACGTAGAGGGAGTAAATAGGTATAGTGGATCAATAGTCTCGCTTTTTTGACAAATGCGTAAAACAGAAAGCTACTACTGTTAATCGATTATTAACCTTGTTAATCGATTATTCACAGTTCTAGTTAATTGATTATTAACAACTTTAATTGATTATACTGTATCTTGTTATTCTTGAAAAAAAAATATTTCTTGCAAAGAAAACAATGGTGATTAACAATCATTATCGCCCTAATTTGATTCTTGATTTTAACATAGATTATTAGGAGTAAGCATAAATCACAAAAATCAATCAATTAAGAAATGAATAAAGACTGAAACGTAAAGGAGAGAGGGAAAGAAGAATGCTCAAGGTTTTTTATTCAAGATCGTTTGAGGGTCCACTTGCAAACTAAATCTAGGCTGCCCTTCTGATCTCAAGAGATTTTCTTTACTATTGCCGAATAATCGTTTTATACATTCACACTTCCAATACACCTAGCAAGAACTTCCTTCTTGAATCTGACAAGCCTACTCTCTCGGATTGACCTATCAACCCACACCTTTCGCGATTCTAGCCCCAACCGATGTTTTTCTCTATCCATAACTTCCTGCTCTTATGAAGACATAAATTCTTTTTTCCCAATGATACTATCACACCAAGAGAACCAATCCTTGTTTTCCAAAATATTTGCCGAGTTATCGATGCACACTTAAAGTACAGATAAAAACTCTGAACTTAGCTCTATAAACCTCTTCAAAACTCTCACAAGCAGCCTAAAACTAAATGTGATGTAATGAAATGGTTTTCCAGTCTATGAAAACTAAAGCACTCTTAGAATTTTTTTCTCTTTCTCTCTTTTCTCTCTAGAAAACAATGCAATATTTCACAATATATTTCACACAAAGAATAAGCAAGATGATATGAAATTTCTGAACTTAAAATCTTAGTTTTCTTTTTCTTAATGAATGATATGCACATGGGTTGAAAATACAGCTTTTATATAAAATTGATTCTACCTAACATTAACTGATTATCCACTAACTTAATCGATTAACATGTTTATGCAAAACTGTTTTTCTGTTAAAACTTAATCGGTTATCAATCTCTTTAATCGGTTAAGGAGAGAAAAATCCTAGGAAGTTAGCCATTGTAACTCCTTTAATCAATTACACAAATCCTGAATCGATTAATGGATTTTCACAAGACATAATCAATTATCAGTCCTTATAATCGATAAATATATATGAAAGTGTTTTTCATTAATGCATGGTAAACTCTTTATATGATGAATGAGCATGCAATATGGGATTTTGATATAGATAATACTTTTATGCACAAAATCTATGTATGCTTAATGCTTATGCATGACTCTAATTATCATATATGTTTAGATGAAATACCTCATTCTATATGAATTCATTTTAACCTCTTGTGAGACTTTCACCCAAGGTTTACCTAACCTAGACTCAAAACTAGGCAATCATCTTAGGACTTCTAGAATATTAAAATAATCCTAGATCTACGATGTTGACCTCGATTCTTTGGCTTGTTGTTTGATGTGATGTCCATATCTTCAAGCTTCCTTTTAAGTCCATGTCTTCAAGCTTCCCTTTAAGTCCATGTCTTCATCAAAACTATGTAGGTAAATCACATTGGCAAACTTTGACTAACTTCCATGTGAATCTCCCCCATTTTGATGATGACAGACTCTAAATAATCCTTTGTTTGATTTGCTTGATGATGGCCAACAAGTGTTTGCAATGGTTGAACCAGAATGTGCTGCTCCCCCTCACTTTGTTCTCCCCCTCAATCCATGTAGGAGTGATATAGGGTAGCACTCCAACCTCAAATGCGGAAGCTTAATACAACATGCAAAAACACTCAAACCACACTTTCTATCCCTTTTTGTATAATTAAAAAGCAATGATATTATATGATAATAACAGCCAAAAGTAAGAAAAGATATCATAAATTTTTCTGGTCTTAATCAATTAAGAAATCAAGGATAATTGATTAAGTAGTTTTAAGAAGAATTAAGAAAGTTTACGGTTGTTGCATTTAATCGATTATTAGTAGGGGTTAATCTATTAAAATGAATATAAATAGATTATGGTAAAGAGTGCAAAGCAAAAATAACATATATTAAGCATTCAATAGAAAGTACACAACTTAGATAGAATTAAAGATCAAGCAATAGTTCTTACATAACCAAATTAATAACTAAATTACGAGAAATAAAGAAAAGAGTGTATGAAGTACATAATAGTTCAAACATATTACAACCAAATCCAAAAAATTAGATTCTCAAAAGACACACACACCCTAGACTCTAGACATCCTATCTAGGTTAATCCTGAGGTGGTGGTGGTGGTGATGAATATCCATGCGTGATGCGCACAATGAAGAGAGAGGATCCATGGTTATCCTCTCCTGTTGCTACTGGAACTCAGCCGACATTGAGTCCCTCAAATACTGAAAATGACCATCAATACGCGCATTTAGACGTTGTTCCATGGCATCCAAGTGTGCTAGCCCAAATGATGGTTCCTAAGTCATAGTAGCAGCCTTGTCTTGTGGTTGTTCCGGATTTGGCTCACTAGGATTTGTAGTAATTTCTTCATCAGATGAATCTCCATTCACATTGGCTTCTTGATACATCCAAACATTACCAAACATGTAAATGCCCATTTTGTGAATGAGATTGTCACCTACTAGGTGCTCTCAGGAATTAGTAACCTTGGCATCCACATCTGACGCGTCGATTTCTAGATAATCGATAACATGGGAGATGAAAATCCCATAAGCAAGCAGCCTAAATGAAGATGAGGCTATACCATTCATAACCTTCAAAATTTCAACAATCCAATTAACCACAATTCCTTGTCTTATAGCAAACATCAGCCTGAGATCATTGATGGTTGGTGGAGCATGGTTTGTGTTTCGCTGAACCAAAATGTACGCAATTAAGTAATGCAATAGTCAATTTTCAACAGCCAATGACCCAGCCTTGGTCAACTCACCTTGTACATATAAGTGAGGTCCACTTAAACATGATTTATACATTTCAATAGCATCAAATGAGCCCATAACTCATTGTTACAATCAACTAACATAGATCCATTGCTAGATAATCCTCCAACATCAAAAAAATGTTCCTCATCCAAATTAATCAATTTTCCCATAACCATTCAAGCATATACATCATCCTTATACAAAAAATTACTATATAATTCCCTTATTAGTGATGGATAGATTTTACCTTTTAGCTCCATGAATTTATTTGCTCCATCGACTTCTAATCCACGCGAGAATTCAAATCCTTGTTCCACCATCCAAGCAATATCCGCATAGCGAATATATGTCTATTTCCTTCCTTGAAATTTGGCTAATCTAGTTTCTTGAAGGATTAGAGACTAGTAGGGGTCACCATGGTCTTTTCTTCCACCTTGAGCATAAGAGGAACCTACATCCACACCTCTTGGATGCTTAGCAGCGGTCTTTATCCTTCTTGGACGCGATTCACTCATAATTTTCAAGTAATAGAGTGATTAATCGATTGAATAATCGATTTTCCGAACTTGGGATTAGGGTTTCTAAAAGGGAAAAGCTAGATTTTGATTTTAGTGAAAATGAATATTCCAGGAAGATGGAAATGATGTAGTAGGAATCGAATTTGCTATTTCTGAGGTTGAGATAACTTAGTTTGAGGAGAAATCCATAAGAGGGGAAGCAAAAAGGTTTTAGAGTTTTAGTGTAAAATGACCTAGAACAATACTGGAATTCATTATATGCCTATTAAGATGAGTGTTAATCGGTTAAATATTTAAAAAAATTTAATCTTTAGAAATTTGAGGCTAGGCAATTGATTAAGCAGCTTGTTAATCGATTAAAACAAGATAAATATTCATTTTCTAGCTACTAGAACTCAAATTAATCGATTAAAACATACAACAATAAAATTTTAGTGCATTTGTGAGATTTCTAGGGGATGCTAAGATACTATACTCAAGACACTAACCTAAATGGTATATGACACACTAAAGAAGTATACAATCGAACATGAATTCAGTTAAGCATAGGAATGATGCATTCATAACAAATACCATACATAAGCATATATTAAAGATCAAGATAAGGCATACAATACCCTAAATCAAATTAGTTGAGATATTTTCATCAAGAATACCAAGTTCTCTGCTTAACACAAAGAATGTATCCCGTTGAAGGGGCTTGATGAAAATATCGGCCAATTGCTTTGATCTTTCAATAAATTCAAGAATACAATCATCTTTTCGTACATGATCACTTAAAAAGTGGTGTCTTATTTCAATATGCTTAGTTCTAGAATGCATAATGAGATTCTTTGATAGGTTGATGGCCCTTGTGTTGTCACACTTTATCGGTATTTTCACAAGCTTTAGACTGAAGTCTAATAGTTGTTCCTTCATCCATAATATCTGAGCGCAACACGCACCAAGAACAATGTATTCTGCTTTGCCGGTAAAGAAAGTAACATATGCTTGCTTTTTACTATGCCAAAAGGTGGCAAGTTCCACTAGCACTTTTCTGGTCCAACTTACATCTCAGGAAGTTGGAGTACCCTATCAAGGATAATGAGGCATCCCTAGGATACCATATACCCATAGATAGTGTTCCTGTTAGATACTTCATGATATGTTTTACAATACTAAAATCTGATTCCTTAGGTGATTTTTGATATCTCGTGCACATACATATACTAAACATAATATCGGGATGACTAGCAGTTAGATATAACAATGAACTAATTATGCCTTGATATTTTTTTTTACCTCTAGACCTTTACCTTTGTCATCCTTGTCGAGATAGCATGATGATGCCATAGGTGTTGTCGTTTCTTTACATTTATCCATCTCAAATTTTCGTAGAAGTTCCTTGCAATATTTCGTTTGGTGAGCGAATATCCTACTTCTCATCTTATTAACTTTATCCGTGAGTGACAGATCAAGAAACTTTGATTGATCACCCTTCATATACCTCGAACAAATACTATCCACATACAAATATTGTCCCTATGTCTGATGGCATACCTGCAAAACAATTTACTTGGCTTGTTTAGGTACCCAAAGTTATATTGGGTCCCTTCTTGTTGGTAACCAAGGGATCTAGTTCCTTTTTCACCCATACATATATGTCACTTGGCACACCATATTTTCTAACATAGCAAGATATCGATGTATGACCATATGTACCACAATAAAAGCAAGTAGGCATGTTAGGATTATACCTATTATGCATGTTAGCTACTTGTTTCCTATATGGTTTTATTTTATTCTTAAGTTTGTAGCCTAAACCTTCATGGTTACCTACATTTTTAGAAGCAGCAAGTAAGTTGTTTAGGTTTTGACTAATATAGGTGAACTTAGCTAATTTATCTTTCAATTTAGAATTTTCAGCATTTAAAACATCACATTGTTCACATATAGGAGTCTAAATTAATTTAGTAGATCAAGTATATAAGGTCTAGAGTCTCATTTTCAAGTTTTAGTTCATTTAATTCTTCTCACATTTTAACAATTTTCTTTTCATTCCACATGATGACTCTTTTCATATCTATGTTAATTTTAACCAATTTCTTTAACTCCTCATGCAATTCAATAAAAATACTATAATGTTCATCATATGTAAGAGACTCTTCAAAATATGAAGAAATGTCAGAATATTGTACCTCATTAGTGACATCCTGATCACTTGAGCTACACACTTCTTGTGTATTTTCAATGAGACACAACTTGGAAGTTTCCTCCTTTTCAGATGTGCTTGATTATGTTTTGTCCTCTGGGACATCCCAAACTATATATGCTTTCTTGGACTTGAATTATCGAGGATTTCTCTTATCGTTCTCAACTTTCTTGAGGTAGCTCGAGTATTGGTAGTGCATGTGTCCCGGTTTGGGGAGCACACCTACTGTCCCACTTTTTGTACCACTCCATGTACCATAACCTCTAATTGGTTGAAAAAA
Source organism: Lupinus angustifolius (assembly GCF_001865875.1). Taxonomy (NCBI): domain Eukaryota; kingdom Viridiplantae; phylum Streptophyta; class Magnoliopsida; order Fabales; family Fabaceae; genus Lupinus; species Lupinus angustifolius. Next base: position 18,083,241 of record NC_032014.1, read on the forward strand.
ATATTTAAGTTAAAATTGCAATTAATGAAATATTTTTCTGGCCAACCATGGCACAAAGGAGTGGGACAGCAGATGTGGACCCCCTGGTTTGCCACACTTATGATAAGTTAGGCGGTCTTTGGGAACCTTGCCCTTTATAGTTGAGTTTCTCGCCTCTTTATTTCTAAAACCGTTTGAAACCTCCTATCGTTTTGAGAAAATTACCAAATTTGAGAACAAGGAGTGTCAAGGTTTTATCGTCTAGATCAGAATTGGAATCTTCGTCTTCTCTTTCATCCTGTTCTTGGGATGTTGTGGCTTTGAGAGAGATTCCCTCTTTCTTTCTGTCTATTTCCTCATGCATGGCGATGACAACCTCTTAGGGATACCTTTGTTTTAGGATCATTTTAAGCTTGAAAATTTGATCTTTTTAAATCAGAATTCGATTTATTGTGAATGTAAATTTTTACGTCAATTTTAGGTGAGTTTCTGTATGGTAATTAGGTTAGGGTTATATGGAATTTGTAGGTGTATGGCCTAGGGTCTTGATTTGGGTATTTGTTTAGGGTTTTGTAGGGTTTGGCCACGGTTTGGTGATATAGGTTAGGGGTGCTTAATTTGATGGTTAAAGTTCTAAGCTTGATGTGTGTATGGGAGGAATTAGGGGTTTTTTGGTTGAGGGAATGTGTGGAGTGTTGGTTCACTGTCGGATAGGTGAGTTTAGGGTTGAGTGGCCTCAGTTGGGATGTATATGGTTAGGGTTGTTCTTGGTTTGAGGTGTAGGACTGTGTATGGTCAGGTTGTGTATGTTGATGATGAAGGTGGAATGGGTATGGAAGGGAGAAGGGCCATAAGCAAAGGATGCTTGACAAGCTAAGGTAGTCCGCCACAAGCAAGGAAGATTGATAAGAACAAGGGTGTTGGTGACGAACATAGATAGGATTTAGGAGTTACAACTCAACTAAAACACAAATCCTAGTTAACTTTGAATAAACAAAATGAAATAATCTCCTAAATTAAAGTCATGTAGATGAATTCAGTTGAGTCTTGACATATTTGACTTGATATCATTTGACAAGTGGATGAGATCCTTGAAGCCGCACCTTGATTGGAATGGGTTGCTCAACTTGTTTTGATTTAGTCTTTGGCCAAATTGTTGGAGGAATGGGTGAGATAAAGTTGTTGATAAGAGTTGGTTGTTCACAACTTGATTCCGACACACCTCTTAGCTTGAATTAAGGGGTTGAAATTGAAAAATAACTATCTTGATCTCCTTGGCTGAAATTTGTGAGTGGAATATCTTTGAACACTATCTCTTAGACCCTTAGTAATGGTAGTCAATTATAAGGGATAAATCTTCAGTTTTTCTTCACAACAACCTTCATTTGAACTCTCCAAGTGACACGCTCTCCCCTTTGAATTTGCTGACTGAATCAAACCCCTTGTCCTAACTTCTTGCCTTTCTCTTACATGTCTTAGCACTTCCATAATTCTAGACGTGCCATGTTTTGTCCCTTGTTCTTGTCTCCCTTGCTTCACGTGCCAATTAACTATGGCTTAGTCTAGGTTATATAATTAGTCACTATTGAACCATGTTACAAGGAATTAAATGAATAAATTCCCAACCTCTATGTTACATGAAATTAAATAACTAAAATACTTGGAAAAAAAAGAAATAAATACCTAAGCCACCTATGAGAGTAAATTCTCATTTATTATAGAAATTATGCAAAATAAAATAAACTAAGATAAATAAATAACCTAAGGACATAAATATCATTCCTCTTTGTGATCTCCAGGGTCAATTGCGTCCTTTGTGACCTTAAGGGATCCTGACTTGGCCTTATATCAAATTGTTAAGCACCCTAACTCCATTTCATGCTCGTGGAGTTTGCCGAAAAGAGTTGCTAAAGGCATTGAGTCAAAATCTATTGATTCCATAATTATTGGGACCTTGGGCTGTCAGTTCCTGTCAAGACAAAATAATACTTTTTTGTTAGTTCACCTTTAGCAAAACTCTTATCTAAAGCAACCAAATGATTAACTATATGAGGGAATCTTTTCTGCATATCACTTATCGATTCATTTTGAAACATTTGAAATAGCTCATATTCGTGTGTTAATGCATTTAGTCTGCGTGCTTAACTTCGCTCGTGCCTTCGTCGGTTACTTGCAAAGTGTCCCACATATCTTTCACGCTTAGGCACTGTGAGACCCTAAAGAACTCTTCATATGATAAAGTAAAAGTTATGATGTTCTTAGCCTTAAGGTTGTGATGGACTTTTCGTTTCTCTTCATCAGTCCATAAGCCTTTAGGTTTTTCTTTAGGCTCATCGTCCAGCAAATGTAGTGGAGTAAAAGGATCATTGACAATTGATTCCCAAATATCTGTATCGATTGCCACAATAAATATTCTCATGCGCACTTTCTAGTAGGCGTCCCCCTCGCTATTGAATATCAGAGGGTGGTTGATGGATGCCCCATCCCCACCGAAAGGGTTAGTGGAACCCATAATGAACATCCCTAGGATCAATGAATAAAGCAGTCAAGCTAGCACTTCTGTACTAGCTCTGATGCCATTTGTTGGGTACCATCAAGATAAATCACACCTAGAGGGGGGTGAATAGGTGTAGCAGTTCACTAATGCACAAAACAGAAAGCTACTGTTGTTAATCAATTTTAACCTTGTTAATCGATTATTCACAACTCTAGTTAATCGATTATTAATAGCTTTAATCGATTATATTGTATCTTGTTATTCTTGAAAAATAGATTTCTTTAAAAGAAAGCAATGGTGTTTAACAATCTTTATTGTCCTAATTTTATTCATGATTTTAACACAAATTATTAATAGTAAGCACAAATCACAGAAATCAAACGATTAAGAAATCAATAAAGACTGAAATGTAAAAGAGACAGGGAAAGAAGAATGCCTAAGGATTTTTATCATGATTCGTTTGTGGTTCTACTTGCAGACTACATTCAAGCCTCCCCTTATGAACTTAGGAGATTTTCTTCACTATTGGAGAATAATCGTTTTATACAATCACACTTCCAAAACATCTAGCAAGAACTTCCTTCTTGAATCCGACGAGCCTACTCTCTTGGTTTGACCTCTCAACTCGCCTATTCGGATACCCACACCTTTCACGAGTCTGGCCCCAACCGATTTTTCGCTCTATTCAAGACTTCCTATCCTCGTGAAGATACAAATTCTCTTTTCACGGTGATACTAACACACCAAGAGAACCAATCCTTGTTTTTCAAAATATTTTCCGAGTTATCGATGCACACTTAATGTGCGGATAGAAACTCTTAACTCAACTCTAAAAACCTCTAAAAAACTCTCACAAGAAGCCTGAAACTAAATGTGATGTAATGCAATTGTTTTTCAATGTATAAAAACTAAAGCACTATTACAAAAAGTTTTTCTTTCTCTCAAGATAACAATGAAAGATTTCACAATATCTTTCACTCAAAGAATAAACAAGAAGATATGAAATTTCTGAACTTAGAATCTTGGTTTTCTTTTTCTTAATGAATGTTATACACATGTGTTGAAAATACAGCTTTTATATGAAACTGATTTTACCTAACATTACTTGATTATCTACTAACAATCTATTAACGTGTTTATACAAAACTATTTTTCTGATAAGGCTTAATCAATTATCAATCCCTTTAATCAATTAATGAGTCAAAAATCCTAGGAAGTTAGCCAGTGTAACTCCTTTAATCGATTACACCAATCCTTAATCGATTAGCGAATTTCCACAAGACAGAATCGATTAATATATATATGAAAGTGTTTTTCATTAATGCATGGTAAACTCTTTATATGTTGAATGAACATGCAATACATGATTTTGAAATACATAAAACTTTTATGCACAAAAGCCATGTATGCTTAATGTTTATGCATGATTCTACTTATCATATATGTTTGGATGTAATGCCTCATTCTATATGAATTCATTTTAACCTTTTGTGAGACTTCCATCCAATGTTTACCTAACCTAGACTTAAAATTAGGCAATCATCTTAGAACTTATAGAATAATGAAATAATCCTGATCTATGATATTGACCTCGAGTCTTTGGCATGTTATTTGTTATGATGTCCATATCTTAAAACTTCCATTTAAGTCTTCGTCTTCATCAAAATTATGTAGGTCAATTACATAAGCAATTTTTGACTATTTGCCATGTTAGAAAGTGATGAAGGTCCTCTGATAGACATAATTTTACATTCAACAGGTAGTGGTGAAGGTCCAATGCTTGACACGTGTATCCTATGATGAAGATATTAGCACATATTATAAAAATGTGTTCCTATAATTATTAATTTTGGTTTATGTGATAAAGTAGTGTTTTGGGAAAGAAAGTTTCTTAAGTTATGTTTATATATTGCCTTATTCCTTCTTAACTTATTTTATTTTTTGTAGATATTAGTGATTTTTAGCTACTGAATTTTATTTGTTGAACACTTGAACTGAGTTGCATTGCATAAATTCCTATGGTATTGTTCTTAAGTTAAGATTAAGCTCATTTCTTGTTTTTCTTATGGAGTATAAATTAATATTATATGGTTGATCAATAATGTGATTAATGTCATTTTATTTTATATGTATTTATAGATGACAACAACTAATGATGATACATAGATAAATAATTTTAATTGATTAGATGAATGTGTAACTATATTGTTGGAGCTTTGTTTGTAATTTATTCCTAATAATGAGCGCACTATATTATTTAAATGGACAGAGATTGAAAAATAGTTTAAGCTAAGAACTAATGGAAAAGTTAGTAACTGTGGAAGTTTGAAAAATATTGGAAACTTTGAAAATATTTGAAACAATCTGAAATTGGTTTAGGTTGGAATCCTTTAACTAGAAAGTTTGATTGTTCCAATTAATGGTGTGTAGGATAAATCATATGCTGAACAATTTAGTAACAAATGAAGATCATTTTCTATTAAAGAACTATGTGATAGCCTATATGAGGATGTTGTTGCTAACGATTCAGAGTGTGTTACTCCAAGTTTTAATTAAAATGTTTTACAACTCAGGAATGAAAAGGGGGGAGGTAGGTGATGAAGAATATGAAATGAATAATGGAGTGGATAGAAAATACGTGATAGTGGGGGCGTTCAAGATGAAGTTTTATTAGAATATAATCATCATTCATCTTGCTTGGAAATCTTAGAAAGAAGTGGTAGTGATATTTAGTTTGAAAAGATGAATGGTAATATATAACAAGGTATTGGTACTACCCAAGTGCCGAGTGATGGAATTAAGACAAGTAAAGAAGCATAAAATAATACTACAAAGATAGCTAAATATTTCTCAATGAAACATAAAAGGGGAAAGTCAATAGAATCAATAATGATGAGTCACCATCTAGATAGCATGGTAGGAATATGTGGTTGTGTAATACAAGCACTTAAGTCAGATTATAACACTCTTGGTAATGTCAATACTACTGAAACATATTGAAGAACTACACTCTATATATAGATAGAGCCTAGTAGAAATATATACTCATTGAAAAAGTGGGCATATTTATATACATTATTATGTAACGCTCCTGTGGAAATAAAGGTTACACTAGTCTTGCATGTGAACTTATACAACCAAAGGATAACCAACATATATTACAAAAGAGTCAAGATATGATCCATTAAAAATATTTCATTTCTTATTTATTTTATGAACTTTGATGCATATAGCTTTATGAAAATGGTGAAATTTGTATTAAGAATTGTATTGGATGTATTGGTGGCACACATGTATTCCCGAGGTTGATTAATTGCATTATAGAAGGAGAAAAAGACATTCATACTTTCAACTTCAAGGTTGTGTGTGACTTTGATATACGTTTCACCTTTTTATCCATTGAATGGAAATGACTAATACATGATACACATGTTTTCCTTCATACAATTAATACACCAATGTTAAATTTTCCTCATTCTCCAATAGGTTTCTTCTTCTTCAATTTATTGCATAAAGTATGACCATTATATTTATTATTTCAATTTAATTTTTCAAATTTATCTATGTAAGTATCGTTTGGTGGATAAGCATATCTATATACCATATCCAAAAAAAAGGTATAATCAAACACAATTTAAAAAAGAGAACCTAATAATAAGGTTTTAATGTACATGTTCACCACTCCATAACTGTATTGAGAGATGATTTGGAATCATCAAGAAAAGATGAAAAATTCTTAGTTAAATATTACAATCTAGGTTGAAGACTTTTATCAATATTATTATGGTTGTATTTACATTACATAATTATATTCACATGAACTCAAATAATGATCCACTATTTAATAATTTAAAGTAACATCTAAATTATATACCACAAGATGAATATGAAGATGATGATATCAATTATGAAACTTCTAATCATACAAATTTGGAATAAGAGAAGAATATGATAAGATTTCTCACTTAATATAGAAGTCAACCATATAAGTTATTTTCACATTAGGATCTTTGTGACATATAAATTAGTTTAATATTGATTATTTTGCCATGCATAAATTATTCTTGCATTTGATCATTAAAATTAGTGTATATATTATTTTCATATTTTAAATTTTTAATGATGTATATTATGAACAATGGAAAGTACTGCAACTTAATTACATTTTTAGAAAATTGGAAATGACAAAAATATGTAAATAAAACAAAATATTTATATTAATAAAAAAAGAAATAAATAATTGAATATTTTGATTTTAAATTATATTAATATTTAATTACTACCATTAATACTTATTTAATCAATAAATAACTAAATACATAAATATTATATATATATATTTAATTATTTTCCAAATCTCAGATATTTAGAGTTAATTTTACTGTGAAAAACAATATTAATGAACTACTTACACAAGTATGCTCTCATTTTTAAGCTACCCTTCTTATTTATATTTTCTGGCAGAAATTTTATAGGAATGAGACTTTTCAGGCTGATTAAAATATCTCCTCTGCCTCTGTTTTTCTTTCCAAATTTTAAGTCTTTTCCCGATAACCCCTTTTACTTTTCCAAGTTCCAAAGAAACAACAGAATGTGAAAAATCATCACCAAACTCAACGGCGTCGCATCCACCACCATGAGTAAGGTTTCGCTTCCAACAATCCACACCATAATCTTTTACCTTTCCGAGCACCCTGCCATCGTGGGGTTCCGATGGAACCACGTCCAATCATGGGGCTCCACGTGGTCCTTCCTCTTCACCTCTATCGCCACCTACCTCCTCCTCTCCCTCTTCCTCCACCTCTCTCTCTCCGTCCTCCTCTGCCGCAACCAACGCATCCCTCTTAGTCCCATTCCAGCCCTCCACAGCCTTTTCATGTCTCTCATCTCAGCCACCATCTTCGCCGGCATACTCCTCTCCGCCACCGCTGAAATCCGCGACACAAGGTGGTTCTGGCACCGCTCCAAAACCCCACTACAGTGGCTCCTCTGTTTTCCCCTCGGAACAAGACCCTCTGGTCGGGTATTCTTCTGGTCCTACATCTACTACTTATCACGGTTTATCAACATGTTTAAAACAATCTTAAATATCCTACAACGTCGTAGATTGTCGTTTTTCCAACTTTTCAATCACTCAATCTCTACATTCATGTCCTTCCTCTGGCTCGAGTTCTCGCAATCATTCCAAGTTCTCGTCATCCTCTTCACAACTCTGGTCTACTCAGTCGTTTACGCGTACAGATTCTGGACAGCTATTGGGTTTCGTGGCGCGTGTTTTCCGTTTGTGTTGAATTGCCAGATTGTGTTGCTGAGTTGCAATGTGGTGTGTCATGTTGGGGTGTTTTTTCTTCACTTTTTCTTCAAAGGTGGGTGCAATGGGATTCGCGCTTGGGTCTTCAATTCTGTACTCAACATGGCTGTATTGATACTCTGTCTCAACTTTTATGTGAAGATGTATGTTTTTGGCAAAAGGAGAAAGGTTGAGTCCAATCAGATAAGTAGAAATTCAAATTCAATTTGAACATAATAAGCTGGTAAGGTTTGTGCTTTTGTGGTGTATATCTGTGGTAAATTTTGAGGATCCAAAAGTTGTTCCCTTTAACCTTAATGTAGACATTTTAAAAATGACTGTAAATTTTTATCCTACTACTGTTTTAAGTTGCACTAGTAATTTTGGTCACTATGGATTACATCTGTTGTGGTTATTCGACGTAGATTATGACAATTACGGTGTGAATTAATTTATGATTAAAAGATATTTTTGAATTTGATATGTTTCGATGCAGCCCAAAAATGTCCAATACGGTTGTGTTGTGGCCTAATGCGACTGTACTGTTGTGCTTCAGTATCACACCACGGTTGCGGCTATCACTGCAACTACAATATTGCAGGTCAAATTAGATGATCTGGTTTGCAATTTAAATCACTGATCACAACTTAGTCCTTGTAATTGTTCAGATATTTTAATTCTGATGATCAGATAACATGTAAATTTCAGTACCTATGTTAGGAAGTTTTACTATGAAATTAAGCTAATATTCATTAATATGATGAAGAATTTGTTGTACAGTCATTCTCTACTAAAAAGCTAAACCTTTTGAATTGTAACTAGTTTATTCTGTGATACTCTTGATTGTGAATGGAGTCCTATAACATCAGATTGCAGTGCTAAGGTGATTCCCTGGTATACTTCAGTTATCACTATGCATGACTGTGTTGCAGAGGTTCACGTTCTGTATCTGAAACATAAAACAAATCTTATTTGCACTACGAAATAAACTTCAACAATTGGTCTGGGATGAATTTTCATAATTTTAGAACTGATTATGAAAATAAGATTCACATGTAGTTAATGACACTAGTATGTTAAACAGGTGTGGGAGAAACTATTGCATAAATTTAGACCAGTTAGTAACTCACGTTATTTTTTCTTTTCTAAAATCGGGTATTAAGTTTGGGGAATGAACTCTCCTGATATAAGCAGATAAGTTATTTCTTCCTGCCAGTAAAATCATGAATGTGTCATGTTTCATCATTTTCTATAAAAATATTTTTAAGAATAAATAAAATAACATACATGTCACATGTCACATTTTTATTGACTAGATGAAATATATTATCTCCTGATACGAGGAGAAACATTATACTACTTTGTATTGAAAAACAAAATAATAGTTTCTCTCACTTCATTAAATATACTACTTTTTAACTTTACTATTTATGTGATTTCTTACTCCTCTTGTATCTTGTATATACATGAATAAATATCAATGGTCTATTGTATTCTGTAAATTAAAAAATCAAATATTTCATTCTTACGAACTACAAAATATGACTATTTTTAGATTATGGTCTTTGAATTTGAAATTTAGATTCAAGAGTCGGTTACAAAATAGAGAATGTACTAGTATTCTATTTATCGCACTAGATGATAGGCTCACTAAATTGCATAAACTATTTTATACCCTACCCTAAAGTTATTTGATTATTTAATTAGTTATTAAAAAGAGCAAAATTTATTTATTTTTGTTTTCAAAATAATTAATTTTAAACAATAAAAGGGTGCAACAAACTGATAAACACTTTTATGTAGTGTTTATTTAGTTAGTTCTCTTAAAAAAGAAAGAGATAAGCATCAACATTTGCCTCCTAATTTCAAAAACCAACTAGAAGCCCATTAGTTAATTAATTTACTAATTAAAAAGGTGTAACAAAATGATAAAGACCATTATCAGTAGTTTATTCTGTCCATAATAAGAGGGATAAATACTAGCTTTTCCCTCTCACTTTCGAATTGAAAAGCAATCTAAAAGCATTAACTGTTTTTTGAAAAATTATTTTTTGTTAAACAAATAGTTTTGGGTCAGAGAAAATTGAGTGTTCAAGCTACCCATCTTTACATATTGCTCATCAGATAGCATGCAAACCAATGTTTGTATGCTTTTATGATAAGTAACTAGTAAAGAAATGAACAATAATTATGTCAAGGTTGAAAGAACTTACCTCGCAACATCTTGTTGTTGGAAAGTGCCCATTGTCTTTTTTGAGTTGAGTTGTCTTTAAGATGGTTTGAGTTTTTTTTTTGACGAGGGATGATAGGAAGTGGAATTGAACCAAAAATGCAGGTCGCTATACTGCCCGAACTTAGGGACAAAAAAGTAAAATCAAGAACATAGGTTGGTGTACTGTCGAAGCTTGGGGGAAGTAAGATAAGGGTTATTGTTGAAACATGAGGAAAATAAGATAAGGGAAAACTAAGAATGCAAGTCGATTTACTACCGAAACTTGGGATAATAAGATAGGGATAAACCAAGAATGCATGTTGGTGTACATCTGAAACTTAGGAAAATAAGATATGGGTAAACTAAGAACGCAGGTTGGTATATCACAAAGCTTGGAGAAAATAAGATAAGGGTAGACCAAGAATGCTAATTAGTGTACTGCTAGATCTTGGTAAAATAAGATAAGTTACACCAAAAATTCATGTCGATGTAATTCCGAAACTTGAGAAGTAAGTTAAGGGTAAACCAATAATACAAGTCGATATACTGCCAGAACTTGGTTTCACGCACATCAAGGATTCTAGTCCTAGAAAGTGTAAATAGCAAATCAAAGCACATGACATGAAAAACTTAAATTGCACGTCAATGTACATGACTCGAAAAGTATTAAATGCACATTGAGGTATAGAACCCATAAAGTTTAGATTTCATGTGGAGGTACATGGCACAAAATTTTTTGATTATACGTCGAGCTATAAGATCCGCAAACTTAGATTTCACATCAAGGTACAAGACCTAAAAGTTTAGATTGCACATCAAGGTATAAGACTAAAAATGTTTAGATTTCATATTGAGGTACAAGACCCAAAAAATTTAGGCTGCACGTCGAGGTACATTACACAAAAAGTTTAGATTGTACGTCGAGAGGACCCGAAAGGTTTACATTTCATGTTGAGGTACATGATCTAGAAGATTTATATTTCATGTCGAGGTACAATACCCAAAAAATTTAGATGGTACGTCAAGGTACAATACCCAAAAAAATTTGGGTTGCACGTCGAGGTATAGGACATGAGAAGTTTAGATTTCATATCGAGGTATAGGACCTAGAAGGTTTATATTTCACGTCGAGGTAGAGGACCCAAAAATTTTAGATTGAACATCGAGGTACAAACCCTAAAAGTTTAGATTGCAAGTCGATGTATAGGACCCTAAAAGTTTAGATTGCATGTCGAGGTACAAGACCCAAAAGTTTTATATTTCATGGTGAGGTACACGTCCCGAAATGTTTAGATGGTACGTCGATGTACAGATTCGAAAAGATTAGATTACACATCAAGGTACAGGAACCAGGAAGTTTAGATTTCATGTTGAGGTACCAGACCCGAGAACTTTAGATTGCACATCGAGATACATAACCCAAAAAGTCTAGATTGCACGTCAAGATACATGATCCAAAAACTTTAAATTTCACATAGAGGTACAAGACCCTATAAGTTTATATTTCACGTCGAGATATAAGACCCAGATAGTTTAGATTGCACGTCGAGGTACATGACCTATAAACTTTATATTTCATATCGAGGTGCAGGACCCGAAATGTTTAGATTTTATGTCAAGGTACATAATCCTAAAAGTTTAGATTTCTCGTTCAGGTACAAGATTTGAAAAGTTTAGATTTTACTTCGAGGTACAGGACCTAGAAAGAGTTTAGATTTCACTTTGAGGTACAAGACCTATAAGGTTTACATTTTACGTCAAGGTACATGACAAATACAAGTTTAGATTTTATGCCGAGGTATAAGACCTGTAAAGTTTAGATGGGACGTTGAAGTACAAGACCCTGAAAGATTAGATTTCCCGTTGAAGTACAAGATCTGAAAGGTTTAGATTTCACGTCGATGTGCAGGACTTGGAAAGAGATTAGATTTCATGTTGAGATACATGACCTAGAATTTTTAGATTTTACGTCGAGGTGCAGGACCCAAAATGTTTAGATTTAACATCGAGGTATATGACCTGAAAAGTTTAGATTTCATGTCGAGGTAAAGGACCCGAAATGTTTAGATTTCACGTCTAGGTACAGTACCCATAAAGTTTAGATTCCTGCAAACCAACAATTTGGTATATAAATAACCAAACATGTTGTCGCAAATAAGTATAAAATATTATCGAATTCACAAGGAATTACTCGATACTAGCATTTCAACTAAAAAATTTATTCTAAGTTTGTTTTGAAAAAGGGTTTTTGGTTGGTTTGATTAACTAATTACTAATTATCAATAACAACAAAATTGAAGACTCAAGTTCAAGCTTCAAGAGGATCAACAAACACTAAAGAGTAAATTTTCATTTCTTTAGGTCCTAAGATGTTTTGAATGAGTAGAGTCTAAGTAAAGTGAACGTAATAATAAATCTCAAATATGAGAATGATGATCATAATGCATATGAGATTTATATTCATACATGATTTAGGTGCATTAGCATTCATGCATGACTACACGATTTTGATGCATTAAACTAAGTTGAACTTATATCCTTTCAAAATCATGCATCATACATTTAGTAAATCATGCTAGAAGTTCATGGCATGTTAACTAAGTATTTTAAAAAAAAAAAATAGTTAATCGATTAAGGTTATACTTAATTGATTCTTTGTAAATGAGAAACTCGTTAATCGATTAAGTACATGATTAATCAATAAAGTTAGTTTCAATTTTGAAATCTTGGATTTTTTATATAACGTTAATTGATTAAGTGTCTACATATTCAAGTAATATAACAAAAAACAGTTTGAAATCAAATGGTATTTTAACTTACCTTTCCCATAAGCAAACACAATAATACACAACAAATTTTCAAGAGAAAAGCATAGAGTTTTGTAAGAAAGTAAGCAAGATACTTTTGATACAAGATAGGAGAAAGTTTATGAATCTTTGAAGAGTTTTTTTCAAGCATTCATCATACCAATGATTTTTAAAAACTTTGCATCTCATAATCATTCATCTTCATATTCTGAGATTGTGAGATTCACCAAGAATGATATCTTTTATGAATTGAGTGTATGATTAGCACAACAAAGGTGCAATTTTTCTGGACACAAAAGATTGATCGAGTTGTAATTCCTCTCTTGGGGTGTGAGGTATCCCCTTAGAGGAACATATGAATTCAATAAGGAATCTTAAGCTAGAAGTGGTGTGGTATCCATTAGAAGGTAGGTCCAAGAGGTTCTTGGTGGAAAAAGTGTGTGTAAAGATATTCGATTTCTTCATAGTGAAAGCAAATCTCTCAGATCATACGGGGAGGACTGAATGTAAATTGCAGTGGTTGGAAATCGAACCAAGATAAATCAATCGTGTCAACTTTCTCTAATCCCTACACTTTTACATTTGTGTAGTTATCGATTTTTGTTATATTGGACTATATTCATATTAAGATTGTTGCATAAGTGTCTGCATGATTAATCACATTAATTGATCTAGTTAAGTACATATTAGAAAAGATTGATCACTATATTTCATTGTAGCAAGAACAAAAGATTTTGAAGAAAACTAATCGAGTTAATCGATAAGTCTTTTGTTAATCAATTAATTGATGCTTTCTATTATTTGATTAAGTAATCTCTTAATCGATTAAAACTAGTGAAAATCATCGAATATCATTTGTAACCAAATATTTTTAGTTGTAAACCAAACCACCTATTCACCCCTCTACGTGAGTTAGAGCTCTTGTTAACCCACACTAATTGATTGTTTACTTTTTTGGAATAAAGGTGTTAAGATCAATTTTCCTACTCATTGTCAACACACACATGATTCAAATACACTAATTTATTTAGCAATGGTTTTACCATACAAATGATCACAAATGTACTAAAAGCTAATGTCTTAGTCAAATTAGTAGCTTATGCAATAAAGCTCTATATATAGTAACTTTACACACAAGATGAAGAACTATGACTCATGAAATCATATCTTTATGTATAGTAGTCTATGCATGTGATATTGAGTAAAATACAAGACCTCAATTGTATTGAACGCCAATGTCGTGGTCTATGCTAATAGCTTATTATGATAGGTCTATGTATAGAAACTAAATTAACAAGATGAAGTCATATGAACCATTAAACATACATTTATGTCTAGTAGTCTATGTTAATAAGTTCGAGAGTTATAAAGTTATTGATTTAGCTCTATGTCTAGTAATTAATACAACACCATGCATGAGATAACAATTTTGATATAAGCCTATGTCTAGGAAATATATCAAATGATTACAATGTTAGAATCATGCAATGATTTTATATGAGCCCAACATTGATCTCAGTGGCATCCAAGGAATTGGAGGGCCTATGACAAGGGCAAGGACTAAAAGAGCACATCAAACACTTGGGCAACTCGTGGAATTCATTAAGGATACTAATGCAAGACAAATTCATCAAGAACCTAAGTCTATTAATTGCATCATGTAAGAGGAGGACCAACATGTTGGTCATGGTTTTGAGCAGCTTTGCTAGGCGTTGGGCATGTGCCATAGGCGTTCAACATGTGCAATAGGCGTTGGGCATGCACAACAGTCATTGGGTGTGTGCAACAGACGTTAGGCGTGTGCAAACAACACATGCTTGAAGGAGCATATCTAAGTCTTTAACTCATCATTTGTGCAATAATAAGAGAATGAAGTTGTGACATTAAATGACGTACCATTTCTCACGGGTGCTTATGTGTTGTTAGGCATCTTTTGTTAGTTTTGAATTTGAATAAAAAGTAGAGTCTAAGTAAAGTGAACGTAATAATAAATCTCAAATATGAGAATGATGATCATAATGCATATGAGATTTATATTCATACATGATTTAGGTGCATTAGCATTCATGCATGACTACACGATTTTGATGCATTAAACTAAGTTGAACTTATATCCTTTCAAAATCATGCATCATACATTTAGTAAATCATGCTAGAAGTTCATGGCATGTTAACTAAGTATTTTAAAAAAAAAAAATAGTTAATCGATTAAGGTTATACTTAATTGATTCTTTGTAAATGAGAAACTCGTTAATCGATTAAGTACATGATTAATCAATAAAGTTAGTTTCAATTTTGAAATCTTGGATTTTTTATATAACGTTAATTGATTAAGTGTCTACATATTCAAGTAATATAACAAAAAACAGTTTGAAATCAAATGGTATTTTAACTTACCTTTCCCATAAGCAAACACAATAATACACAACAAATTTTCAAGAGAAAAGCATAGAGTTTTGTAAGAAAGTAAGCAAGATACTTTTGATACAAGATAGGAGAAAGTTTATGAATCTTTGAAGAGTTTTTTTCAAGCATTCATCATACCAATGATTTTTAAAAACTTTGCATCTCATAATCATTCATCTTCATATTCTGAGATTGTGAGATTCACCAAGAATGATATCTTTTATGAATTGAGTGTATGATTAGCACAACAAAGGTGCAATTTTTCTGGACACAAAAGATTGATCGAGTTGTAATTCCTCTCTTGGGGTGTGAGGTATCCCCTTAGAGGAACATATGAATTCAATAAGGAATCTTAAGCTAGAAGTGGTGTGGTATCCATTAGAAGGTAGGTCCAAGAGGTTCTTGGTGGAAAAAGTGTGTGTAAAGATATTCGATTTCTTCATAGTGAAAGCAAATCTCTCAGATCATACGGGGAGGACTGAATGTAAATTGCAGTGGTTGGAAATCGAACCAAGATAAATCAATCGTGTCAACTTTCTCTAATCCCTACACTTTTACATTTGTGTAGTTATCGATTTTTGTTATATTGGACTATATTCATATTAAGATTGTTGCATAAGTGTCTGCATGATTAATCACATTAATTGATCTAGTTAAGTACATATTAGAAAAGATTGATCACTATATTTCATTGTAGCAAGAACAAAAGATTTTGAAGAAAACTAATCGAGTTAATCGATAAGTCTTTTGTTAATCAATTAATTGATGCTTTCTATTATTTGATTAAGTAATCTCTTAATCGATTAAAACTAGTGAAAATCATCGAATATCATTTGTAACCAAATATTTTTAGTTGTAAACCAAACCACCTATTCACCCCTCTACGTGAGTTAGAGCTCTTGTTAACCCACACTAATTGATTGTTTACTTTTTTGGAATAAAGGTGTTAAGATCAATTTTCCTACTCATTGTCAACACACACATGATTCAAATACACTAATTTATTTAGCAATGGTTTTACCATACAAATGATCACAAATGTACTAAAAGCTAATGTCTTAGTCAAATTAGTAGCTTATGCAATAAAGCTCTATATATAGTAACTTTACACACAAGATGAAGAACTATGACTCATGAAATCATATCTTTATGTATAGTAGTCTATGCATGTGATATTGAGTAAAATACAAGACCTCAATTGTATTGAACGCCAATGTCGTGGTCTATGCTAATAGCTTATTATGATAGGTCTATGTATAGAAACTAAATTAACAAGATGAAGTCATATGAACCATTAAACATACATTTATGTCTAGTAGTCTATGTTAATAAGTTCGAGAGTTATAAAGTTATTGATTTAGCTCTATGTCTAGTAATTAATACAACACCATGCATGAGATAACAATTTTGATATAAGCCTATGTCTAGGAAATATATCAAATGATTACAATGTTAGAATCATGCAATGATTTTATATGAGCCCAACATTGATCTCAGTGGCATCCAAGGAATTGGAGGGCCTATGACAAGGGCAAGGACTAAAAGAGCACATCAAACACTTGGGCAACTCGTGGAATTCATTAAGGATACTAATGCAAGACAAATTCATCAAGAACCTAAGTCTATTAATTGCATCATGTAAGAGGAGGACCAACATGTTGGTCATGGTTTTGAGCAGCTTTGCTAGGCGTTGGGCATGTGCCATAGGCGTTCAACATGTGCAATAGGCGTTGGGCATGCACAACAGTCATTGGGTGTGTGCAACAGACGTTAGGCGTGTGCAAACAACACATGCTTGAAGGAGCATATCTAAGTCTTTAACTCATCATTTGTGCAATAATAAGAGAATGAAGTTGTGACATTAAATGACGTACCATTTCTCACGGGTGCTTATGTGTTGTTAGGCATCTTTTGTTAGTTTTGAATTTGAATAAAAGCCTTGTAATTCTTGAGTGAATATGCCATTAAAGTATAACCGCCACATTGAATGGGGGAGAGAAAGGTATTGTGTGCTTCATTACAAGGGGTTGTCGTGCATTTAAGCTTGTTTCATGCGTATTTAAAGGTGTGCCAAGGCTTGTCCAAGCTGTTAGAGAATCATCAACGCTGAATTTCTCCATATCCAAGCCGTTGGAAGTTCTTTATGGGTGAATTGCTCCATGTTCTAGCTGTTATATGCAAGTTGGTCATGGGAATAATTGTTAGATGGAATCCAAAGCTTCCAACCTTCATTGAAGCCATTTATGCTGTGAAAACAAGCAAGGAAACATAGAACAATTAAGCTTGAAGAAATGCTATGATGAACAACCATACTTACCTCTTTTAATGTATTAAATTAGGCAAGTAACCATGTGTGAATTTCTCTTAAGTGTCTAGCCGTATGGAATTAAGTATTTGGCCTTGTAAACGTGTGAATAAGTGGTATCTAATGTTGGATCAGCCACCATGTATCATTAGAGTCCTAAATTAGGCAAGTAAAATGTCTTTATTCCTTTGTCCTTTCGTGGAGGTCAATCTTGGCTAGCCATAACTATATGTAGAGTCGTGTGCATTTCATGAATAAGATACCTTGAATTTGATATTGGATTATTTCCATTATTAGTGATCAAGTTCTCCTAATTTCTTGGTTGAATCAAGAGCAAACCATTCTTATCCATAATCCATGCTTCTTGTAGCGAACTAAACCCTTGGCTTATCAAATATCACAAGTGTTTGTGGCGTCAATTCCACCTCTAATCTTACCCAACTTCTTCTATCTTACAATACTTAATCCGCCGCCTAAAGTTTACTTAAATAGCTCATGACCTAAACATACACCAACCAAGATAGATCATTAACATTACAACCACCCCAAAGGTGGTTCACTTCAAGTGACATCAAAGCCAGTCTCTTGATTGGTGTCTTCAAGTGTTTCTTGTGTCGTGTTGTTTACTTTCTATTGTCTTTTATTTCTTCTATTCTTCTACAAAAACAAAAGAGTCAAATACAAAACAAAAGAGTTGTGTGTCAAAAAAAGTGTCAAAAGTCAAGTGTAGTTGGGTATTTTATCATAAACAAACACTAAGCCACTTTGTCTTGGTATGTTTTGGGTGTCTTTCATTCATAAGTCTTTGGATATTCTTGATTGCTTGGTTCAATTAAGATCTCGTGGAGATCTTTGAGTGATACAGATTATACACTTTGAGAGAAACAAAAGTGAGGAAGTACAAAAATATGTATAACCAAAGTGATAGTGCACCATTGTCCCCAAGGACAACATCGCTACATTATATGATGACAACACATGTCCAAGCCCTTCAAAGGTAAACGGAACAAATGAGGCTGAAGTGTGATAGGAGGCTTGAAGTCCATGAAAATGGAAATTCAAGTGATTATGAGGAGGAAATGAGGAGAAGGTCGAGGAAGGCTAGGCAATGAGGAAGAGCTTAAAGGGGGATGAGACGTGAGGATGACAACCTAGAAGGGATCAAGATAAACGTTCATATCTTTATGGGGATAAATGATCAAGAAGCCTACTTGGAATGGGAATTGAAAGATGGAGCAAGTCTTAGATTGTAACTCTTAGATTGAAGACCAAAAAGTTAAGGTTGCGACCTTGGAGTTTAGGGAGTATGCCTTAATTTGGTGGGATCAATTCCACAAGGAGAGAACAAGATGTGCACCCGAGCCTATAGATTCTTAGAAGGAGATGAATATGGTGAAGAGAAGGATATTTGTCCCCAATTCCTACCAAAGGGACATACACAATAAGTTACAATTGCTAACCCAAGGCTCAAGGAGTGTATATGAGTATTTCAAAGAGATGAAATTGGCCTTACTAAGGTCAAACTTCCATGAGGACCGTGAAGCCACTATGACACAGTTCCTACATGGTCTAAACTAAGACATCAAGGATGTGGTATAGTTACAACATTATGTAGAGCTTAAGGACTTGGTTCAGCAAGCTGTGAAAGTGGAGCAACAATTAAGGAGGAAGAAGTCTAAGTGTTCCTTAACCTCCACTTCAAAGTTTCCATATACTAGTTGGAATGACAAGCCTAAGAAGGAGGGATTCCAACCAAGAAGGGTGCATCTAGCACCAAGGAGGCCATGGTTACCTCAAAGAGCCAATGCAAACAACCAATTGGAGTCTAACACAAGGAGTCATGATGTGAATTGTTTCAAGTGTTTAGTCCATGTACACATTGCTTAACAATGTCCAACAAGAAGAACCATGGTTGTTATGAATGGAGATGTGGTGTCTCAATCCGAGGCTTCAAGTGAGGAGGAAGATGAAGAGGATGATGTCTTCATGCCTGAAGGAGACTTACTCATGGCGAGGAGGCTCTTAGGAAGCCAAATCATGGAGCATGAGGCAAGTCAAAGGGAAAACATATTTCACTCAAGGTGTTTGGTGGGAGGTAAAGTGTGTTCTCTAATTATTGATGGTAGCAGTTGTGACAACGTAGTTAGCTCAAGGCTAGTGCCAAAACAAAACCTTGTGACTAAATCATATCCCACTCCTTACCGGCTTCAATGGTTAAGTGATGTTGGGGGAAATGATTGTCAATAAACAAGTGGAGGTTCCTTTTTCAATAGGAAAATGTGAAGATGTAGTTCTTTGTGATGTGGTTCAAATGGAGGCCATCCATATGCTTTTGGGTCATCCATGACAATATGAAAAGAAAGCCATCAATGATGGTTTTGTAAACAAATTCACCTTTTTACACCAAAACCAAAAGGTGACGTTGTCCCCCTTATTTATCTCTTAGGCAAGTGAAGATCGGAAAGTTTTGAGAGAAAAAATGGAGGAGGAGAGGAAAGAAAGGGTGAGTGAAAAGAAGTGTGAACAAAAACCAGAAAAAGGTGACAAGAAAAAAGTGAGTTTACACAAAAATATTGAGAAGAAAAGTGGGAATGTTCTAAGAGAGGGTGAGAGAAAAGAGTCTTTTGGCTACAAAAAGGGTGGTTAAAAATGCTTTGAATTCAAAGCAACCTTTGTACCTACTTTATAGTAGGGAGTTTTGCTTGAATACTAACCCCTCTAATGGAAATTCTTTGCCTACTTTTGTTCTAAAATTCTTGCAAGAGTTTGATGATGTGTTCCCAAAGGAGGTGCCTCATGGTCTACCACATTTAAGGGGAATAAAAAATCATATTGATCTTATCCCTGGAGCATATTTGCCCAATAGACATGCCTTTAGGAGCAACCCTCTTGAAACAAAGGAAATTCAAAAACAAATTGGGGATTTGATGCAAAAGGATTGAGTTCAAGAATGTTTGAGCCCTTGTGTTGTTCTAATTATCTTGGTGCCTAAGAAAGATGGAACATGGAGAATTTGTACTGATTACAGAGCTGTGAACAACATAACAGTAAAGTATAGTCATCCTATGCCAAGGTTAAGATAACCTAGTAGATGAATTATATGGTGCATGTGTTTTCTCAAAATTGATTTAAAAAATGACTACCATCAAATTTGTATAAGGGAAGGGGATGAATGAAAAACTGCTTTCAAAATAAAGTTTGGTTTATATAAATGGTTAGTTATGCCTTTTGGTTTAACTAATTCCCCTAATATTTTTATGAGATTATTGAACCATGTTTTTAGGAAGTTTTTGGGCTAATTTGTTGTTGTCTATTTTGATGGCATCTTAATATATAATAAAACCTTGAATGATCATTATGAACATTTGAGAGTTGTTTTACTTGTATTAAGAAAAGAAAAGCTTTATGCTAATTTTGAGAAATGCACATTTTGTATTGATCATGTGGTCTTTCTTGGCTTTGTTATAAATGCCAATGGGGTTCATGTTGATCATGAAAATATCAAGGCCATATAGGATTGGCTCACACCTAAAACCGTGACTGAAGTAAGAAGCTTTCATGGTTTGGCAAGCTTCTAAAGGAGGTTTATTAAGGATTTCACTACCTTAGTTGCCCCTCTTAATGAGATTGTCAAAAAAAAATGTGGTTTTTCATTGGGGTGAATAACAAGAAGAAACTCTTAAGAAGCTTAAGGAAAAACTTACTAATGCACCAATACTTCTTTTGTTAAATTTTACTAAATCTTTTGAGATTGAGTGTGATGCTTCTAATGTTGGTATTGGAGCTATTTTGATGCAGAAGGGTCATCCAATTGCTTACTTTAGTGAAAAGTTAAGTGGTCCAGCTCTTAATTACTCCATGTGTAAGGAACAACATATCCAAAATTCCGCTCAATCTAATTGTGAACGAATTCAGAATCACAATTTTACCCAGACTACTCATGGTTGAGTCCTTTCTTTTTTCCATAACTAGCTTTTTGCAGTAACTCCTCCGATTTTGGCCTGCACAAACACTCTAAAATTTATATTTGTCAATTCAATAAATTTTATGCTTATAGGATCAATTAGCCATCAAATTGGATTAAATAAAAAGTTAAAGTGCCACAAAGGTGATAGTTCAAATACAGTATTTTAGTACTTAACAATTCTCTCCAGCTTAGAATTTTGTTTGTCCTAAAACAAAAGTCCAAGCTAGAGTTTTGAAAAACATGCTTGGGGTTTTACAAATATGAATCAACCTACAATGTTCATGGAATTTATCTCAAATAGATGTTGTTTCACACAATTTGACAAGTAATAATAATGAATTTTAAGACTTATGGCAATGGATGATGTCCTCATTATTCATATCACACTTAGTTGTATAACCATTATAACATTGCATAATAAACAATTCATAGGTTTTTAAATCAAGAAGTAAATTTCTCTCGAATTGTTTTTATCACTCTTTCAAGTAGTCTATGTCTCTCGTTAGCATGCAATGAACAAACAACAAAATTAGTTTTGATATTGTCTCATAATCATCAAGAATAGTATACAATATGGATCACTATGGTCTTCCTTATGGTTGCAATGTGGATGGGCTACAATAAATATGATTTTTTTTAGATAACGAAGATCCTAGTAGTCTAAGAGAGCAATTCTCAAACTCACTAACACTGTATATCAAGCTTCTTTATGTACTACAAACTAACTTTGTGCCCTTTTTACTTTTATTACACCATCATTCATGTTTTTATTCTTCTCTCGTTGTTAGGTTTTGATATTTCATTTTATGATATAAAACAATGGTTTATAACACAATTTTACAACATTTTATTTCTTTCCATTTTTTTTCCACAAACACCATTTCTTCTCCCCAACTTCAATACAACCACAATGTATAACAATATAAGACACGCTCTCTTACCCTAATAGAATTAGGAGATGATTACTTTTTCATTCATAGTTTACGGGTTATAGTCAATAAGACATGTAATGCTCAAAAGGGCTAACAAAAGATGATGTTTTCTGGTTAAGCTTTTTGACCAAGTGGTTACATTTCAAGAAACAAGTGCCTTAATCCTTTCCATATTTTCTACTAACATGTATAATTAGAGACACAAGTAAAACAAACCCTGAGGTGGATAAGAATGTGATCCAATATAAAATTCATGGTGTATCTCTACTCCTTGCTTTTTTATTTTCATGTTTTGTAATTTATTTTCTACAACTTATATTCTGCTGCATAATACTCTAACCTTTAAAGTTGCGAAAATTATCACTTAGTGCAGAAAACTAATTCACTCCCTCTTAGTTTTCCATCTTGATCTTACAATTGGTATCACGGCTTAGTTTTGGTAAGATACTCCGTTGACCATGTTCTTAAAATATGGCTTCTAAATCCTTTTTGAGAGAAGGTTTCAACATCAATTGCCCTCCAAGCTTTATTGGAGAGTGTTATGACTTCTAAAAAATCAGGATGAGAATCTTCATAGAATCTCAAGACCTCTATATCTAGAACATGATTGAGGAAGAATCTTATGTGTCCTTTGTTGTAATAGATGGTGTAAGTGAGATAAAACCAAAATTCTCCTGGAATGATAATAACTAGAAAAAATTTCAATATGACCTAAATGCCAAAAATATTCTCACAACAGCCTTAGGCATAGATGAGTTCTTTAGGGTGTCAAACTGTAAATCAGCCAAAGAAATGTGGGATACCCTAGAGATCACTCATGAGGGAATAGAGGAAGTAAAAAGGTATAGGCTCAATACTCCCTAACAAGCTCTACCAAGAGTATGAGATGTTTCACATGAAGCTTGGAGAGAAAATCCTATATCTTCATAATAGGTTTACCCACCTTACAAATAATCTTATTGCTCTAGACCAAGTGTTGTCCAATAATGACCTCAACCTTAAAGTTCTAAGTTCACTTATTAGAAATTGGCAACCTAAAGTGACAACCATCTCAGAAAAGAAGAGTTTATCCAAAATGTTGTTGGCTGCACTTTTTTGAAAATTTCATGAACATGAGTGAAAATTAAGCCAACTTGAGCATCATGAGGAATAAGAAAAGAAGAAATTTTTTTCGCTAAAGGCAATGGCTAACATGTGTGAGACCTCCGATGATGATTCAGAAAATGAAGGAATGGAGGACATGAGTTTGTTGGTCAAGAAATTCAGCAAGTTTCTTAAAAGAAACAAGGTGGGCAAATCAGGAGCATAAAAAAGATTCACAAGAAGCAATGAAACTTCAACATCTGGTCAGACATTCACTTGCTTCGAGTGCGGGAAGCCATACCACAGGAAGGCAGATTGTCCTTCATTGAAGAAGAATCCCTTCAAAGGGAAGGCTGAAAAGTAGGCAGGAAGGAGAGCGTATGTCACTTGGTAAGATGATGATTAAAGCTCCAACTCAAATCCTAAATGTGAAGAGCAAGCATAGATTTCCTTAATGATATCTCATCACTATGAGGACGAAGAGGTAAGTGAATCCAAACACTTAGACAAGTCTTTATTTTCTGAACTTCAAGATGTTTTCAACGAAATACATAGTGAGTATGTCAAATTATCCAAATTGTTTTCAAAATAGAAATTGATTTTATTGTTGTGGAAAAAGCAAAACCTCATTATGAAAAATGAATAAGAAGTTCTAAGAAATAAACCCTCTTCTTCATGTTCAATCTGTGTTACTATTGAAAAGAAAATGTCAACTTTAAGTCATGAACTTAGTAGTTTAAATAATAGTTGCAAAAATTAGATAGGATGTTGAAAGCTCATGGACATTCTAGAGACCAAAGAGGTTTAGGCTATTGAAACAGACATACATTTAATAAAAATGATGTCTCTACACAAATAAATTTTCATAAACATAGTACATGTACTTCTAAGTATCATAAAAACAGTCCTAGGATACTTAAGAATCAACCTATTTGCTCTTATTATAAAATTATGGGCACACGCCAAATACTTGCATGATTAGAAAATATGGTATTCTCTCAAGACGATTTAAATGGATAGAGAAAGATGCTACCTCTCTAGGAACCAAATCAAATTGGATACCTAATATAACTTAACCTATTTTGCAAGAATGCTTGGAAGCCGCCAGTGACTAATGGTAATTGGATAGTGGATGCTCAAAGCACATGGTAGATGATAAAATTTATTTTCTATCCTTAATCCAAGGGATAAAGGTTATGTGTCACATTAGAAAATATGGTGTGCTCTTAGGACGATTTAAATGGGTACAGAAAGATGCTATCCCTCTAGGACCTAAATCAAATTGGGTACCTAATATAACTTAACCTATTTTGCAAGAATGCATAGGAGCCACCAGTGACTAATGGTAATTGGATAGTGGCTGCTCAAAGCACATGATAGACAATAAAATGTAGTTTTTTATCCTTAATCCAAGGGATAAAGGCTATGTGTCACATTAGAAAATATGATGTGCTCTTAGGACGATTTAAATGGGTAGAGAAAGATGCTAACCCTCTAGGACCTAGATGAAATTGGGTACCTAATATAACTTAACTTGTTTTGCAAGAATGCTTGGGAGCCGCCAATGACTAATGGTAATTGGATAGTGACTGCTCAAAGCACATGATAGACGATAAAATGTAGTTTTCTATCTTCAATCCAAAAGATAAAGGCTATGTCACATATAGGGACAATAATAAAGGAAGAATTCTTGGAGTAGGTCGTGCTGGAAAGCCACATTCTACCACCATAGAAGGAGTTCTATATATTGAGGGATTCCATGTGGTTTCTACCACGACAAATGCATCATCACAAGCTCCTCTAAAGAGAATAATCCATTACTGACGCAACAACCAACATGGAGAAAATGAATATAGATGATGATCTACCATCACAAGAAGAGGATGTTCATTTTGACTTGCCTAAAGAATGGAGAGCACACCAATATCATCCTATTGACAACATCATTAGTGATATTAGTAAGGGTGTTTCTACTCATCTTATATTAAATGATGCTTGTCTAAACGTGGTCTTCATATCTCAAATTGAACCATCAAAAAATTGATGATGAGTATTAGATTCTTACTATGCAAGAAGAGCTTAATCATTCTGAGAGAAATGAGGCATGAGAACTTGTTTCTCGACCTAAGAATAGGCATGTGATAGGAACTCAATGGGTTATAGAAAATGGATGAGAATGGTATAACCGTAAGAAACAAAGCTAGGCTAGTGGCCCAAGGCTAAAACAAGGAAGAAGTTATAGACTTTGCTGAAACCTTTGCTCTGGTTGCTAGGCTTGAAGCTATTAGGCTATTGCTTGCATATGCATGTTATTTACATTTTCAGTTATATCAAATGGACATAAAGAGTATCTTCCTTAGTGGGTATATTAAGGAAGAGGTGTATGTTGAACAACCTCGGGTTTTGAAGATTACAAACATCCCTCTCATATATATAAGCTTAAAAAAGCTCTCTATGGCCTTAAGCAAGCTCCTAGAGTTTGATATGATAGTCTAACAAGCTTTCTCATTGAAAAAGGCTTTACTAAAGGAAAGGTTGACACTACACCTTTCATAAAGAAAATTGATCATTACACTTTACTTGTTCATATATATGTAGATGATATTATTTTTGGTTCTACTAATGAAATTTTGTATAATGAATTCAGTAAGATGATACAAGATGAGTTTGAAAGGTTCAGGATGGGAAAGTTGAACTACTATCTTGGACTTCAACTCAAGAAAATCAAAGATGACATCTTTGTTAGTCAATCCAAATATGGCAGTGATTTGTTGAAACAATTTGAAATGGAAGAATGCAAAGCTATTACCACTACAATGGATTCATGAACGTATATTGATATTGAAGAAGCTGAAAATGCATAAATATTTCAATGTATAAATGTATAATTGACTCCCTTCTTTATCTTAGTGCAAGTAGACATGATATAATGTTTAGTGTTGCTTATGTGCATGTTATCAATTAAAACCTAAACACACAACATTATTATAGTGCATATTTTACATCATTGAAGGATCAAAATTCAGATCTATTTTCTCTCTTTCATCCATTATGGTTGGTTTGCTTCTGTCAAGTATATGGTTAAGCATTGGATGGTTAAGCTTCTATCCAATAAATGGTTAAGCGTTGGATGAAATTGCTTTTACCAATGGTGGTTAAGTGTCATTATTACATCATATTCATATTTCAAGACTAGGAGATAAGGATTCACTCACCATTTAGAAGAGGTATTAGAGTATATCATTGTGTTCAACACAATCATTTCCAAGCTTGGAATGCATGATACATTCCAGCTTGCGGGGCATGTTAAAATGATTGTAATCCTGTTTTGGATAATCGATCAACAATATGATTAATCGATTATTTGGTTTGTTGTTTTGTTGTGATTTTCTATTAGATAATCGATTATTAATGTGATTAATTGATTATCTAGTTAACTTTTTTTTTTGTTTTCCTTCTCTTTTGTAGATGTAGTATATAACGTGTCATTTCTGAAAGTGCGCATGTCAAGAGGAACACTTTGGAAAGCTCTCTCATTATATGTCATGGTTTTGATGAGGACAACTTGTGCTAATAAGAGCTTGAAGATCATCAACAAATCAACATGCTTAAGTCTTTTGATTGGTACTAGACTTAGACTAGAGACTAGTTTAGGTTGAGTCTAAGGCTTAGGTAACCTTAACACATGTCTCATATGCATAAAACTTTAAATCATTTCATTTTTGAGATATGTCATTTATAATATGTTCATGCATCACATAAATACATGTATATGTGCATCCTAGGCATAAACTTAGTGTTAAACATGTATGAATCAAGTGCATAACATATTTGAGTTTTTGTAATTGAAAATACATATGAAAATATGTTGTTAATCGATTAAGGCATACGGGAGGTAAAGTGTGTTCTCTAATTATTGATGGTAGCAGTTGTGACAACGTAGTTAGCTCAAGGCTAGTGCCAAAACAAAACCTTGTGACTAAATCATATCCCACTCCTTACCGGCTTCAATGGTTAAGTGATGTTGGGGGAAATGATTGTCAATAAACAAGTGGAGGTTCCTTTTTCAATAGGAAAATGTGAAGATGTAGTTCTTTGTGATGTGGTTCAAATGGAGGCCATCCATATGCTTTTGGGTCATCCATGACAATATGAAAAGAAAGCCATCAATGATGGTTTTGTAAACAAATTCACCTTTTTACACCAAAACCAAAAGGTGACGTTGTCCCCCTTATTTATCTCTTAGGCAAGTGAAGATCGGAAAGTTTTGAGAGAAAAAATGGAGGAGGAGAGGAAAGAAAGGGTGAGTGAAAAGAAGTGTGAACAAAAACCAGAAAAAGGTGACAAGAAAAAAGTGAGTTTACACAAAAATATTGAGAAGAAAAGTGGGAATGTTCTAAGAGAGGGTGAGAGAAAAGAGTCTTTTGGCTACAAAAAGGGTGGTTAAAAATGCTTTGAATTCAAAGCAACCTTTGTACCTACTTTATAGTAGGGAGTTTTGCTTGAATACTAACCCCTCTAATGGAAATTCTTTGCCTACTTTTGTTCTAAAATTCTTGCAAGAGTTTGATGATGTGTTCCCAAAGGAGGTGCCTCATGGTCTACCACATTTAAGGGGAATAAAAAATCATATTGATCTTATCCCTGGAGCATATTTGCCCAATAGACATGCCTTTAGGAGCAACCCTCTTGAAACAAAGGAAATTCAAAAACAAATTGGGGATTTGATGCAAAAGGATTGAGTTCAAGAATGTTTGAGCCCTTGTGTTGTTCTAATTATCTTGGTGCCTAAGAAAGATGGAACATGGAGAATTTGTACTGATTACAGAGCTGTGAACAACATAACAGTAAAGTATAGTCATCCTATGCCAAGGTTAAGATAACCTAGTAGATGAATTATATGGTGCATGTGTTTTCTCAAAATTGATTTAAAAAATGACTACCATCAAATTTGTATAAGGGAAGGGGATGAATGAAAAACTGCTTTCAAAATAAAGTTTGGTTTATATAAATGGTTAGTTATGCCTTTTGGTTTAACTAATTCCCCTAATATTTTTATGAGATTATTGAACCATGTTTTTAGGAAGTTTTTGGGCTAATTTGTTGTTGTCTATTTTGATGGCATCTTAATATATAATAAAACCTTGAATGATCATTATGAACATTTGAGAGTTGTTTTACTTGTATTAAGAAAAGAAAAGCTTTATGCTAATTTTGAGAAATGCACATTTTGTATTGATCATGTGGTCTTTCTTGGCTTTGTTATAAATGCCAATGGGGTTCATGTTGATCATGAAAATATCAAGGCCATATAGGATTGGCTCACACCTAAAACCGTGACTGAAGTAAGAAGCTTTCATGGTTTGGCAAGCTTCTAAAGGAGGTTTATTAAGGATTTCACTACCTTAGTTGCCCCTCTTAATGAGATTGTCAAAAAAAAATGTGGTTTTTCATTGGGGTGAATAACAAGAAGAAACTCTTAAGAAGCTTAAGGAAAAACTTACTAATGCACCAATACTTCTTTTGTTAAATTTTACTAAATCTTTTGAGATTGAGTGTGATGCTTCTAATGTTGGTATTGGAGCTATTTTGATGCAGAAGGGTCATCCAATTGCTTACTTTAGTGAAAAGTTAAGTGGTCCAGCTCTTAATTACTCCATGTGTAAGGAACAACATATCCAAAATTCCGCTCAATCTAATTGTGAACGAATTCAGAATCACAATTTTACCCAGACTACTCATGGTTGAGTCCTTTCTTTTTTCCATAACTAGCTTTTTGCAGTAACTCCTCCGATTTTGGCCTGCACAAACACTCTAAAATTTATATTTGTCAATTCAATAAATTTTATGCTTATAGGATCAATTAGCCATCAAATTGGATTAAATAAAAAGTTAAAGTGCCACAAAGGTGATAGTTCAAATACAGTATTTTAGTACTTAACAATTCTCTCCAGCTTAGAATTTTGTTTGTCCTAAAACAAAAGTCCAAGCTAGAGTTTTGAAAAACATGCTTGGGGTTTTACAAATATGAATCAACCTACAATGTTCATGGAATTTATCTCAAATAGATGTTGTTTCACACAATTTGACAAGTAATAATAATGAATTTTAAGACTTATGGCAATGGATGATGTCCTCATTATTCATATCACACTTAGTTGTATAACCATTATAACATTGCATAATAAACAATTCATAGGTTTTTAAATCAAGAAGTAAATTTCTCTCGAATTGTTTTTATCACTCTTTCAAGTAGTCTATGTCTCTCGTTAGCATGCAATGAACAAACAACAAAATTAGTTTTGATATTGTCTCATAATCATCAAGAATAGTATACAATATGGATCACTATGGTCTTCCTTATGGTTGCAATGTGGATGGGCTACAATAAATATGATTTTTTTTAGATAACGAAGATCCTAGTAGTCTAAGAGAGCAATTCTCAAACTCACTAACACTGTATATCAAGCTTCTTTATGTACTACAAACTAACTTTGTGCCCTTTTTACTTTTATTACACCATCATTCATGTTTTTATTCTTCTCTCGTTGTTAGGTTTTGATATTTCATTTTATGATATAAAACAATGGTTTATAACACAATTTTACAACATTTTATTTCTTTCCATTTTTTTTCCACAAACACCATTTCTTCTCCCCAACTTCAATACAACCACAATGTATAACAATATAAGACACGCTCTCTTACCCTAATAGAATTAGGAGATGATTACTTTTTCATTCATAGTTTACGGGTTATAGTCAATAAGACATGTAATGCTCAAAAGGGCTAACAAAAGATGATGTTTTCTGGTTAAGCTTTTTGACCAAGTGGTTACATTTCAAGAAACAAGTGCCTTAATCCTTTCCATATTTTCTACTAACATGTATAATTAGAGACACAAGTAAAACAAACCCTGAGGTGGATAAGAATGTGATCCAATATAAAATTCATGGTGTATCTCTACTCCTTGCTTTTTTATTTTCATGTTTTGTAATTTATTTTCTACAACTTATATTCTGCTGCATAATACTCTAACCTTTAAAGTTGCGAAAATTATCACTTAGTGCAGAAAACTAATTCACTCCCTCTTAGTTTTCCATCTTGATCTTACAATTGGTATCACGGCTTAGTTTTGGTAAGATACTCCGTTGACCATGTTCTTAAAATATGGCTTCTAAATCCTTTTTGAGAGAAGGTTTCAACATCAATTGCCCTCCAAGCTTTATTGGAGAGTGTTATGACTTCTAAAAAATCAGGATGAGAATCTTCATAGAATCTCAAGACCTCTATATCTAGAACATGATTGAGGAAGAATCTTATGTGTCCTTTGTTGTAATAGATGGTGTAAGTGAGATAAAACCAAAATTCTCCTGGAATGATAATAACTAGAAAAAATTTCAATATGACCTAAATGCCAAAAATATTCTCACAACAGCCTTAGGCATAGATGAGTTCTTTAGGGTGTCAAACTGTAAATCAGCCAAAGAAATGTGGGATACCCTAGAGATCACTCATGAGGGAATAGAGGAAGTAAAAAGGTATAGGCTCAATACTCCCTAACAAGCTCTACCAAGAGTATGAGATGTTTCACATGAAGCTTGGAGAGAAAATCCTATATCTTCATAATAGGTTTACCCACCTTACAAATAATCTTATTGCTCTAGACCAAGTGTTGTCCAATAATGACCTCAACCTTAAAGTTCTAAGTTCACTTATTAGAAATTGGCAACCTAAAGTGACAACCATCTCAGAAAAGAAGAGTTTATCCAAAATGTTGTTGGCTGCACTTTTTTGAAAATTTCATGAACATGAGTGAAAATTAAGCCAACTTGAGCATCATGAGGAATAAGAAAAGAAGAAATTTTTTTCGCTAAAGGCAATGGCTAACATGTGTGAGACCTCCGATGATGATTCAGAAAATGAAGGAATGGAGGACATGAGTTTGTTGGTCAAGAAATTCAGCAAGTTTCTTAAAAGAAACAAGGTGGGCAAATCAGGAGCATAAAAAAGATTCACAAGAAGCAATGAAACTTCAACATCTGGTCAGACATTCACTTGCTTCGAGTGCGGGAAGCCATACCACAGGAAGGCAGATTGTCCTTCATTGAAGAAGAATCCCTTCAAAGGGAAGGCTGAAAAGTAGGCAGGAAGGAGAGCGTATGTCACTTGGTAAGATGATGATTAAAGCTCCAACTCAAATCCTAAATGTGAAGAGCAAGCATAGATTTCCTTAATGATATCTCATCACTATGAGGACGAAGAGGTAAGTGAATCCAAACACTTAGACAAGTCTTTATTTTCTGAACTTCAAGATGTTTTCAACGAAATACATAGTGAGTATGTCAAATTATCCAAATTGTTTTCAAAATAGAAATTGATTTTATTGTTGTGGAAAAAGCAAAACCTCATTATGAAAAATGAATAAGAAGTTCTAAGAAATAAACCCTCTTCTTCATGTTCAATCTGTGTTACTATTGAAAAGAAAATGTCAACTTTAAGTCATGAACTTAGTAGTTTAAATAATAGTTGCAAAAATTAGATAGGATGTTGAAAGCTCATGGACATTCTAGAGACCAAAGAGGTTTAGGCTATTGAAACAGACATACATTTAATAAAAATGATGTCTCTACACAAATAAATTTTCATAAACATAGTACATGTACTTCTAAGTATCATAAAAACAGTCCTAGGATACTTAAGAATCAACCTATTTGCTCTTATTATAAAATTATGGGCACACGCCAAATACTTGCATGATTAGAAAATATGGTATTCTCTCAAGACGATTTAAATGGATAGAGAAAGATGCTACCTCTCTAGGAACCAAATCAAATTGGATACCTAATATAACTTAACCTATTTTGCAAGAATGCTTGGAAGCCGCCAGTGACTAATGGTAATTGGATAGTGGATGCTCAAAGCACATGGTAGATGATAAAATTTATTTTCTATCCTTAATCCAAGGGATAAAGGTTATGTGTCACATTAGAAAATATGGTGTGCTCTTAGGACGATTTAAATGGGTACAGAAAGATGCTATCCCTCTAGGACCTAAATCAAATTGGGTACCTAATATAACTTAACCTATTTTGCAAGAATGCATAGGAGCCACCAGTGACTAATGGTAATTGGATAGTGGCTGCTCAAAGCACATGATAGACAATAAAATGTAGTTTTTTATCCTTAATCCAAGGGATAAAGGCTATGTGTCACATTAGAAAATATGATGTGCTCTTAGGACGATTTAAATGGGTAGAGAAAGATGCTAACCCTCTAGGACCTAGATGAAATTGGGTACCTAATATAACTTAACTTGTTTTGCAAGAATGCTTGGGAGCCGCCAATGACTAATGGTAATTGGATAGTGACTGCTCAAAGCACATGATAGACGATAAAATGTAGTTTTCTATCTTCAATCCAAAAGATAAAGGCTATGTCACATATAGGGACAATAATAAAGGAAGAATTCTTGGAGTAGGTCGTGCTGGAAAGCCACATTCTACCACCATAGAAGGAGTTCTATATATTGAGGGATTCCATGTGGTTTCTACCACGACAAATGCATCATCACAAGCTCCTCTAAAGAGAATAATCCATTACTGACGCAACAA
The DNA here is from genome assembly GCF_001865875.1 of Lupinus angustifolius. Classification (NCBI taxonomy): domain Eukaryota; kingdom Viridiplantae; phylum Streptophyta; class Magnoliopsida; order Fabales; family Fabaceae; genus Lupinus; species Lupinus angustifolius. The sequence goes on from NC_032014.1 coordinate 18,116,333, forward strand.
CCAACATGGAGAAAATGAATATAGATGATGATCTACCATCACAAGAAGAGGATGTTCATTTTGACTTGCCTAAAGAATGGAGAGCACACCAATATCATCCTATTGACAACATCATTAGTGATATTAGTAAGGGTGTTTCTACTCATCTTATATTAAATGATGCTTGTCTAAACGTGGTCTTCATATCTCAAATTGAACCATCAAAAAATTGATGATGAGTATTAGATTCTTACTATGCAAGAAGAGCTTAATCATTCTGAGAGAAATGAGGCATGAGAACTTGTTTCTCGACCTAAGAATAGGCATGTGATAGGAACTCAATGGGTTATAGAAAATGGATGAGAATGGTATAACCGTAAGAAACAAAGCTAGGCTAGTGGCCCAAGGCTAAAACAAGGAAGAAGTTATAGACTTTGCTGAAACCTTTGCTCTGGTTGCTAGGCTTGAAGCTATTAGGCTATTGCTTGCATATGCATGTTATTTACATTTTCAGTTATATCAAATGGACATAAAGAGTATCTTCCTTAGTGGGTATATTAAGGAAGAGGTGTATGTTGAACAACCTCGGGTTTTGAAGATTACAAACATCCCTCTCATATATATAAGCTTAAAAAAGCTCTCTATGGCCTTAAGCAAGCTCCTAGAGTTTGATATGATAGTCTAACAAGCTTTCTCATTGAAAAAGGCTTTACTAAAGGAAAGGTTGACACTACACCTTTCATAAAGAAAATTGATCATTACACTTTACTTGTTCATATATATGTAGATGATATTATTTTTGGTTCTACTAATGAAATTTTGTATAATGAATTCAGTAAGATGATACAAGATGAGTTTGAAAGGTTCAGGATGGGAAAGTTGAACTACTATCTTGGACTTCAACTCAAGAAAATCAAAGATGACATCTTTGTTAGTCAATCCAAATATGGCAGTGATTTGTTGAAACAATTTGAAATGGAAGAATGCAAAGCTATTACCACTACAATGGATTCATGAACGTATATTGATATTGAAGAAGCTGAAAATGCATAAATATTTCAATGTATAAATGTATAATTGACTCCCTTCTTTATCTTAGTGCAAGTAGACATGATATAATGTTTAGTGTTGCTTATGTGCATGTTATCAATTAAAACCTAAACACACAACATTATTATAGTGCATATTTTACATCATTGAAGGATCAAAATTCAGATCTATTTTCTCTCTTTCATCCATTATGGTTGGTTTGCTTCTGTCAAGTATATGGTTAAGCATTGGATGGTTAAGCTTCTATCCAATAAATGGTTAAGCGTTGGATGAAATTGCTTTTACCAATGGTGGTTAAGTGTCATTATTACATCATATTCATATTTCAAGACTAGGAGATAAGGATTCACTCACCATTTAGAAGAGGTATTAGAGTATATCATTGTGTTCAACACAATCATTTCCAAGCTTGGAATGCATGATACATTCCAGCTTGCGGGGCATGTTAAAATGATTGTAATCCTGTTTTGGATAATCGATCAACAATATGATTAATCGATTATTTGGTTTGTTGTTTTGTTGTGATTTTCTATTAGATAATCGATTATTAATGTGATTAATTGATTATCTAGTTAACTTTTTTTTTTGTTTTCCTTCTCTTTTGTAGATGTAGTATATAACGTGTCATTTCTGAAAGTGCGCATGTCAAGAGGAACACTTTGGAAAGCTCTCTCATTATATGTCATGGTTTTGATGAGGACAACTTGTGCTAATAAGAGCTTGAAGATCATCAACAAATCAACATGCTTAAGTCTTTTGATTGGTACTAGACTTAGACTAGAGACTAGTTTAGGTTGAGTCTAAGGCTTAGGTAACCTTAACACATGTCTCATATGCATAAAACTTTAAATCATTTCATTTTTGAGATATGTCATTTATAATATGTTCATGCATCACATAAATACATGTATCTGTGCATCCTAGGCATAAACTTAGTGTTAAACATGTATGAATCAAGTGCATAACATATTTGAGTTTTTGTAATTGAAAATACATATGAAAATATGTTGTTAATCGATTAAGGCATAAGTTATTCGATTAACCTAACTTTTTGAAAAGCTGTTGAAACTGAAAAACTTGGAAAACAGAATCAGTTACGTTTTTAAACAACGTTAATCGATTAACCAAGGTCTTAATCGATTAAGTGGGCTGCAGAACTGATTCTTTATAAACTGCGTTTTCAGAACCGATGTCATAACTTGCATGTTGCATTTCTTAGAGAGTTATAGCATATTTCATGATTATTGTTGCATCAAGTTGATATTGCATTTGTGAGATTAGAAAGGAGAGAATTCTATGCTTTAGGATTGAGTGGCATTTCATGATATATTTCTCATCATTTCATCTCACATGTTCATGCATTCATTGATGCTTTTGTGAAGTTTTTGCATTCTGTAAATTCTGTTTTTCAACTAATACATTGTCATATTACATGAGATTGTGTTAGGTGTTTAGAGTAAAGTCTTATTTGTTAAATATGAGCTTTGTAATTGCTTAAGTTTACTCTATAGTTTTGTTGTGAAAAATCGTTGTAACATTGGGAATCTCGAGGTGTCGTACCACCTAAGAGATTGAGTTGTATCTTCATATTGCTTAGAGTTCTTGATAAGGAAAGAACAAGGTTCTTGGCTGGGGCTACGCCGAAAGAAAGGTTTTCTTTGTCGGTAGGAAGGGAGTCAAACCATAGAATAAGGTTCTTTATTATCTTGTGAATGTCTAAGTGTTGTAATTGGAAGAAGTTTAAAACATTGATTCAATTATAGTGAAGAAAATCTCCCAAATCAGCCGGGAGGCGATGTAGTTTGCAAGTGGACACGCAAACGAACCAGGATAAAAATCGTGTTGAGGATTTTTTCTCTCTCTCTCTTTCTCTCTTTATTGCATTTAATCGGTTAACTTGTATAGTAGATTTAATTGCTATATTCTGTTTCTGTGCTATACTGTTAATACTCTGATAATATTGTAAGCTCTACGTATTCATTTCATTATCGGTTAATTGTCGTGCAAGAAACCGAATCTGTTTGAGCTTGCTGTTCTGTTTTAATCGATTAAGTCAATTGCGTTAATCGATTACCTCTATTCTTTTAATCGATTAATCTGGGGTAATTCAACATTAAGTGTTGTTTTCGAAAAGCGGATATTCTAACCGCTACACCTATTCAACCCCCTTCTAGGTGTATTTTAACCACTGTTGCCTAACAATTTCTACACTTTGTAGCAACATTGAGAATAATGACATATGATGAGAAGGATTATTCATTTCAATTCTCTTCCTTTCCCTTTTCTTCTTTAAGTTTTCTTTCTCATCATTTTTGTTTATCAAGAAGATTCATGGCTCATGCCCCATTTTAAAAATAGACCCATTCTTCAAGAGGGTAAATCTCTTGAGAGGAATGTAAACTGCATTATTTGGAAGACTTCGGTATTTATAGTCCTCAAATGATCTATTAGTCATTAGAAATATTTTCTTCAGCCTTGGCTTCTGCGAAATTCATGAATAAGAGTAATAGAATCCCTGGTTGATCTACGATGTGCTTAATCGATATTTTGGCTTTTGTTGCAGTGGCCTCATCAGAAATGCAGACTTGCTTTCTACATGTTACAAAGAACTTTCCTATTTTAGGTTTAATACTTTAGTCCATTAACTAAAGCACTTTAGGTATCATCATTAACTGGATAATACAATTGTTTTTTGAGATATGACATTCTGACAATCAAATATTTCTGTACAACCTAATAGCTAGGAATATCTTGGGACAAATGTAAATATAGTTGTTTGTTGCAGCTCCTTGAAGAAGTCTTTGTGCATTATATCTGCCACTTAGCATACGAATGAAACTTCCACATATGAGTTGAGGCATTCACTTCAATGATGGACGTATATTCTCAACAGACATGTTGGGTTTTAAATTGAAGCACGATTCACCATCTTCGCCAGGTTGATGTTATGACAACTAGGGAACTCTTTAGCTTTGTACGCTAGTGATCATTTGAAGATCATTTTGATAATTAATCTTCTTTATACAAATGAAATTGCATAGTTGTAGACATATATCAACAATCTTAATATAAGGTTAATTAAATTATTAATATGTAGTTTTCATATATTAGACTTTTCATGGTCTTATCAATATTTTTAAAAGCTTTGTATAATGTATTTAATTTTTTTTTCCGTTTTTTCTGATGTTAGATTATTTTTGTCCATGTTGTTGGCTTACTATTTTTTATTTTCCCCACTATTTAAAAACCATTTCTTACATACTTATTTTAATTTTTATTAATTCAAATTATCATGTAAAATCAAATTTAAAAAAACAGTTGTAAAAATGAGAATTTATAAAAACATAATGGAGCATGTCGTGTATGAAAACTACTACCTTCATCATTACCTACACAAACCCATATCTTCATCCAATCAAGCTTTCATCTTTCTAATCGATGTTAATTCCGTTTTTTTATAATTGTATGCTATGACGTAGGAGCATTATTTTTATCTAGATTGTATATATTCTTTAAGGGAAAAAAATTATGTTTGAATTAGGAACAATCAGATTTTTTACACACACAATACTCAAGCCTGGATTATTACTTGGGAGGCAGGTAAAGCTTCTAATTCTCCAAATTGTGCCAATTCTAATTTTAATTTACCAGTTACTTGTTTCATGGCTTTAATTTGAGCTGTCGCTCCAACTCTGGAAACAGAAATATCCACATTAATTGCAGGTCTGATTCCAGCATTGAATAGATCTGCGGATAAGAATATTTGGCCATTTGTAATGGAAATTACATTAATAGGAATATAAGCGGAAACATCTCCCGATTGGGTCTCAATTATTGGTAAACCAGTCATACTTCCTTCACCTAACTGAGAACTTAATTTAGTGGCTCTTTCCAAAAGACTTGAGTGCAAATAAAAAACATGTCCCAGATAAGCTTCGTGACCTGGTAGTCTTCGTAATAGAAGAGACATTTGGCGATAAGCCTGTGCTTGTTTGGAGGGATCGTCATAAATGCTTAAAGTGTGACGTTCGCGGTACATAAAATATTCAGCCAAAGCTGCTCCTGTATAAGGAGCGAGGTATTGTAATGTAGCTGGCAATCTGCCGTTTCAGCTACTACAATAGTATATTTAATTGCCCCCCTTTCTTGTAAAGCAGCCACCACTTGAGCCACAGAAGATGTTTTTTGACTGATAGCGACATAAACACATATTATATTTTGTCTTTGTTGATTGAGAATGGTATTTGTGGCTACTGTTGTTTTATCCGTTTGTCTGTCCCCGATAATTAATTCTCGTTGACCGTGCCCTATAGGGATCATTGAATCAATAGCAATAAGTCCTGTTTGAAGAGGCTCATATACAAAACGTCCCGAAATAATACCAGGAGCAGGAGATTTAATTAACCGAGATTCCAAAGTTGAAATTTCTCCTCGACCATCAATACATTTAGCCAGAGCATTTATAACACAACCCAAATAAGCCTCACTTACTAGTATCTGAGCAATTCTTCCTGTTGCTTTTACAGAACTTTCGTCTTGTATCATCAAACCATCACCCATTAATACAACATCAACATTATTTGATTCCAAATTCAAAGCAATTCTTATAGTACCCTCTTCAAATTCCACTAATTCACCTGCTATCACTTCATCAAGACCATAAATACAAGCAATGCCATCGCCTACTTGAAGTACGGTACCAGCATTTACAATCTTTGCTTAAGTATTATATTGCTCAATTCGTTCACGGATAATTTTACTAATTTCTTCTACACGAATGCTTACCATGAGTATTTATTAATTTAATTATTTTTATAAGAAAAACAATAATGCCTATAGTAGAAGAAGGACTAATCTTTTATTTCTTTCATTCCCCCAAAGATGCCAATATTGGCACTGATGGTACGTAAATGCAACTCGTTGTTCAAGCAACTATTCAAAGTTCCTAGAGCTCCCTCTAAGGCGTGTTGGAAAACCCGCAGTTGAACTTGATTAATCGCCCTTTGTTGTTACGAATGGTTTCATTTTTATAATTTTTTAATTGTTCCAAAATTGTATAAATTGAATTAATTAAATTTATTTTTTCTCGTTCTATCTCAGAATAGCCATTCACTCGAAAATGATTTGCTTCCGTTTCCACTTTCCTTAAACGGGCTCGGGCTTTTTCCAGCTGTTCAATAACCCCTTCCTGTAGTTCTTCTGAATTTCAAATAGTCTTCAGGATTATCTGCTTTCGATTATCTAATAAATTACTTAATGAAAGTAGATTATCTTTCCATTCATTTAATTTCAAAACGTCTATGATCTCTTCCCGAACCAAACATGAATCTTTTGATTCATTTGGCTCTCACACTCAATTACTAAATGGGAAAATTCCCTATCTTTTTTATGTAATGAGCCTATCATGTCTATTCCATTCCAAAAATATGGAAATTGATTACTAATAGAAGACCATGATATTTTGAGGACTCTTCTGACCAAATAAATAATTGTCAATTGTCAGCAAAGTTGTTTTTTTCTTCAAATCCAAAGAATTCTTATTAATTGATACATAAGATAAGTCATCGATTCCGCATTGTATAATAAAAAAAGGGATGAAATGAAATACACTTCACCCATTTTTCCAATTTTTTACCGTAAAGAGAATTCAAGCCATGTTATCGACATGAGTGTCCTATATCGAGAAAATTCGAAAACATGTCAATGATGGCCTTCCATGGATTCACCTACATAAGCCGCAGCTAAAGTAGCAAAAATGAGAGCTTGAATACCTCTTGTTAATAATCCAAGGAACATGACCGATATAGGAACTACTAAAGGTACTAAAGAAACAAGAACAACAACTACTAATTCATCAACTAATATATTTCCAAAAAGTTGAAAACTAAGTGATATGGGTTTTGTGAAATCTTCTAAGATGTTAATCGGTAAAAGGATTGGAGTTGGTTGGATGTATTTACCAAAATAAGCTAATCCTTTTTTTGAAAGACCCGCATAGAAATAGGTCGTTGACGTAAGTATAGCTAATGCCACAATAGTATTTATATCATTTGTGGGTGCAGCTAACTTCCCATGAGGTAACTGTATTATTTTCTAGGGCAAAAGAGCCCCTGACCAATTCGAAACAAAGATAAATAGAAACGGAGTTCCAATAAAGGGAACCCATGGACTATATTCTTCTCCAATCTAAGTTTTGCTCACGTCTCGAATGAATTCAAGGACATATAGAGAGGGAGTAAGAGAGTAAGAGAGAAAAAAGTGGGTCTTTCAAAAAAAGGATTAGCTTATTTTGGTAAATACATCCAACCAACTCCAGTCCTTTTACTGATTAACATCTTAGAAGATTTCACAAAACCCATATCGCTTAGTTTTCAAGTTTTTGGAAATATATTAGCTGATGAATTAGTAGTTGTTGTTCTTATTTCTTTAGTACCTTTAGTAGTTCCTATACCGGTCATGTTCCTTGGATTATTTACAAGCGGTATTCAAGCTCTCATTTTTGCTACTTTAGCTGCGGCTTATATAGGTGAATCCATGGAAGGCCATCATTGACCTGTTTTCGAAATAATCCATTTTAAGTTTAGCCCGCTGCAATGTATTGTATTCCAGTTCATGATAATCTAATTAGGGAACACATAACTATATGAAATATAAAGAATAGAAATAATTTTACAAAATAATTTTATAATAAAAAAAAAAGAAAGATGTAGCAATAAGGTATATAAATACAATAAGTATACGATTCAGTATAAGTGTAATAGTAAAATATCAACGGTTACCGGGGAATTGTAAAAAAAAAAAATAGGAAAACGATCTATCTAAATAAAAGATCTTTTTCCTATTTTTCCTAAAAATACTCTTTGTTTGACCAATTTCTATTTCCTTCGAATGAATCTTTTTTTGTTCATTCAATTATAATTATAACACGTTAAATATTTTTATTAGATTTTGATATAGTCAATATATTAGATATTAGTAGCTATAATTTTGTATGATATCCACATTTACGACGTGTGATTAAAAAAAGATGTTTTATAGAACTAAAGGCCATCATTGACATGTTTTCAAAATAATCCATTTTAACTTTAGCCCGCTACAATGTATTGTATTCCAGTTCATGATAATCTAATTAGGGAACACATAACTATATGAAATATAAAGAATAGAAATAATTTTACAAAATAATTTTATAATAAAAAAAAAAGAAAGATGTAGCAATAAGGTATATAAATACAATAAGTATACGATTCAGTATAAGTGTAATAGTAAAATATCAACGGTTACCGGGGAATTGTAAAAAAAATAGGAAAAGCTAATCCTTTTATTTGAAAGACCCGCATAGAAATAGGCCGTTGACGTAAGTAAAGCTAATGCCACAGTAGTATTTATATCATTTGTGGGTGCAACTAACTCCCCATGAGGTAATTGTATTATTTTCCAGGGCAAAAGAGCCCCTGACCAATTCGAAACAAAAATAAATAGAAACAGAGTTCCAATAAAGGAAACCCATGGACCATATTCTTCTCCAATCTGAGTTTTGCTCACGTCTCAAATGAATTCAAGGACATATAGAGAGGGAGATAGAGAGTAAGAGAGAAAAAAGGACATGATTGTCATTTTCTCTAAATTAATGTGTTTAAAAATATATTATTTTATATTTTGAAATTCAAACCATTAAAAATTAACTTATCCACGTATCACAATCTTATCCTATGACTAGCCTCTCCATTACTGGAGAGGATCCAGACCCAAGACTCTTAAGTTCATATGGCTGGGCATATAATGTTTCCAACTGATTTGAATGGGAACATGCCATATTATTGATAGTAATAACCATCCAAGTGGCTAGGAATAAAAGATTGAATATTATACAGTAGCCGGATAAGGTGTGACGCATGGATCTTAATTCTTAAACATCAGAAAGTATCATCTATTCTTGAACTCTTGGGTTGTGAAAAATATGTAGTGTAATTCTTAAACAGCAGAAAGTATCATCTATTCTTGAACTGGTGCGTTGTGAAAATATGTAGTGAAGAGGCTTTTATTATTACATTTTTTGTACTTCTAAAATTATCCATTTATTATGGATAAAGAATTAATCTATTTTAAAATTCATAACTGTCCCTCTTAGAAATCACACTCTTAACATTTTGGTCATCACGAGAATACAGATAATTAATATTGTATCTTCTGTTACGTCACCTTATTCCATCAGGATTCAGGAGACAATTATTAGTAATTTAGTAGCAATGATTGTAAATAATTACTAAATATTAAAAGAATTTAATATTGTGTTATTAGTGTAATAATTTTTACATAATTATTATATTGGTTGTTCATGTGTATAAATTTATTTAAGGATTAATGATGATTAATATATAAATGATGGGTAATGTATTGACCATGTAAAGAATTCTTACATTAATATTATATAAAAATATATTTTCTCATATTTAAAATCAAAAGAAGCTTAAAAAATGCAAGTGATGATATTATCTCAACTTGATAATTTGTTAGATTTTAAACTTGGAAAATTGGAGAAAAAATCAGTAAGAGTTGTCCTAGCTTTATCTATTACTCAAAATATTAGATTGATAATATTTGTAAGTTTTATATCTAATTATCTTAGTTAGTCAAGATGTCAGTCTTATCAAAATTATATTAGATATCAATCTAAATATGATCTACGTATCTAAATATTATGTAACCAATCTAAGTATGATGTAATTATTATTTAAACAATAATTGCAATGTACTTCTAAGAAGCAAAAACATAGCAAAAGAGAAAAGCTCAAACGAGCATGTGTGTGAGAGAATTTTGTGAGATTAGATATAGTTCTTGGAGTGTTCATATTTTCTTCCCATAGCTTATTAATTACAAGAAGGCAACTACTTTTAATTGCTAACATTTGACATTACGGCTACTTGGATAAAAATGACAACAAATATATGCACAATGGCAAACCAAGTTCATGAGTTGGAAACAACTATTTTATGTATGACGGTTGATCAAATTTTGCATTGCCCGAGAGCTTGATGGTGTTGTATGTAACTAGTGGGTATGAGGAAATTCCTGCAATTGAGAAGAACGGCGCATGAGAGTTAATAATACTTTCCAAAGGAAAGAAGTCAATAAGAGTCAAGTAAATGTACAACACAAAATACAATCTAAATGGAGAGGTACATCATTTTAAGGTAACATTAGTAGGAAAATGGGACAAGCAAAAACACGATATTAAAGTAAAGTAGACAAACGAAAGAGTTATTTCATAAAAGAAATATATAGCAAACACTATATAGAAGTTTAACATGAAATCTTTCTAACCAATGTTGACTCTAGTGGAAGAAGGATTAGAGTTGTAAAGAGAAGATGATATTGTCAACTTAAATAAAGTTAGAATGTTTGTTAAGAAAAATGATTTAAAATTGGTTAAAATTAGCTTTCAACCACGATTAATGAACCAATGTGTGCGCCGATGATGTTAAAAGATGGAACATTTAACATTGGGTTTTAATCAAAGTCCATGGTTGGAAAATGACCTCAATTACAGTTATCAACTAAGATCAAAAGTTGACAAATCACTTCGATTATGGTAATTCAACCGAGATCACTTGTTCACTATAGAAGAGGTATACATTGCAAATATTAGTTGGACAAGTCTGAAATGACTTAATATAAAAAACATTTGGATAAAGTAAAGGCTTACTTGGATAAAGCTTCAAAGATTAATGATCTAAAGACACTAAGGGTTAGTTTGAGAGTTGGATTTTGGAGGGGAAGGGAGGGGAAGGGAGGCTTGGGAGCCACGAAATACACTTGTGAGATGGCTCTCAAGCTTTCCCTTTCCCTTCCTTCCCCTCCAAAATCCAACTCCCAAACTAACCCTAAGATTTTTCTTCGGGCTTAAAATTATAAGGTCCAATAGGAGGTTCCATCTTAATCATATAAAATATGCATTGTCTCTTTCAGAGGACTCGAGGTCCCTTGTTATCAAGTCTGCTACAGTTCCCTTTTACCCATCCATCGAGTTGATCCAGGAAAGGTATTTTCTTATGCACCTTGTTATAGGCGCCTTAAAGGAAGATTGTTGTACCTAACAATTTCCAGACTTGATTTCAGTTATATTGTCCTGCAATTAAGTCTCTTCATGAGTAAGCCAATGGTTCCACATGACAAGGCTTCTCTCAAGGTTCTCCGTTATATCAAAACATCTACTGCCATGGTCTTTTATTTATATATGCATCAGAAGACAAACTTTGTGCCTTCTCTGACTCTGATTGGGCATGTTGTTTAGAAACTAGGAAGTCCATCACAAGCTTTTGTGTATTCCTTGGATCCTCTCTCATATCTTGGAAAATGAAGAAGCAGAACACAATGAGTAGATCTTCTTCTAAAGCTAAATATTGTGCACTTGGGAGCTTAACTTGTACGATCCAATGGCTTAACTGTATCTTCAAGGATTTGCAAGTTACTTTAAATAATCCAACACAAATTTATTGTGACAATAGATTAATCATATATCTAGCTCATAATCCTGTCTTTCATGAACGAACTAAATTCATTGAGATTAATTGCCATGTTATAAGGGAGAAGATCAAAGAAGCCTCATTCAACTTCGTCCTATCTCATCATCAGCTCAACTTGGTGATGCCTTCACTAAGCCTTTACCCCATGTTTCCTTCCATGATATTGTTTCCAAGTTGGGTCTATGTTCAATTCATAGTCAAACTTGAGGGGATGTTAAAGCCATGTGCAAATTCAGTATTTTGGCTAAGTTATCATATGGCCTTCTCTTATATATAAGCTTTGCGGAATGATGTAATTGAACGAAATAATGAGAAATATCAATTCATCAATCCTCTTATCTCTCTCAATCGTTTTCCCACTCTCTGTTTCTTCCTCCATTTCATTCGTTCTTCATTTCTTCAAGAATTCAGAGAATGAGTTCTCCTTGTTGAATTTTCTTCTTCACGAGAAACTTAGATCCTTTGGTTAGAGGAGATTACTCCTCTTCCTTTTCTGAGTCTTTTATGAACAGCGGGTCATCTTTGACCGAATTACTTGTTTGTCCTCAATTATTTGAAGATTCATATTTACCTTAGGATTATTATGTTTGCTCATTCTAACTCATAGCTGAACCTGTGTTCTAAGTCAGAGAGACCAAAATCGTCGTCTATGGTTGACCTTTAAGATCTTTTAGCTAAAGTCGTTGAAGTTATAAGCTTCCAAGTAATTTGAGAACTTCAAATGATTCTTCTGACTTTCTTATTATTGGCATTGATCCTGGAATAGGACTTTGAATAAATAATGACACTGTGACAAAGATCTCAATATTTATAACTTAGTATGGAAATTCTAGATTCTTTGACATCATGATCTTGTATAAATAACAACTAAGGTGTTCCATACTCCTTTCCAGAAACAAATGCACATGCTAATGTATTTACTCTACGATTGAAAGCATAAATAAGACTAGATCATTTGTAACTAAAATTTTGTATTTTGTTGACATGATAAATCATTCAAGTTTGTCTTTCCGGTAGTTGTGGTTTTCATTTCTTGTACTCGCCCGATTACTCTTGTCTATTTTTCAGGATGTTTTCCTCGGCATGCTTATATGCGTAACTTAGAGGTTAAGCTCTAATATCAAACGATATAGGCAAGTTTAGCACGAGAAGATGGTCGAATTGTGTTTCACTTGTTATGTACCGATTGAACTTTGACTTAACTGAACTTTTGTTCAACCAGGTCAGTGTTTACAGATGAGATATAGCTCTCTGAATGATGTTTGATTAAATGCACAATACATGGTAAGAGTAAGGACAAAATATATTATTTGGGTTCACCCAAAACATGAGCTACGTCTAGTCTTTGGCAGCATCGACATTTTACTATAACTGATCATATCATAAGTTTTATATGTTAACAAAGCCTCATCATATATTTAAGTATTATTTTCAATATAACCTCTCCAGACTCCTAATAGAAAATATTATTTTCAATCTATCCTCTTTAGGCTCAAACGAGTATTGTTTTCAACATAGCCTCTCTAGGCTCAAACAAGTAAATAACTCACTCTAAGAATAATGTGGATTCTTTATTAACAGAGTATCTTGGGATCATTTTTTTTAGTTCTAGTTGCTAACCAATCTTCATACTTGTTAAGTATTATTTAAGTTATCCTTTCTAGACTATATCTGAGTATTTTTTGTCTAAGCCTTTGTAGGTTTCCCGTAAACTAGTATGAGTTGGTGCAAATATTGCACCTTACAACCAAATGTATTTCTTCTATTTACAATATGCAGAGCGTGATATACAATTAAGTCTAATGATATTCCATAATTAATTAACAACTTCAACTTAATGATAGATATAAAATGAACCTTCTGAACAAAGTGTTTTTTTATATTCAGACATTTCAGACTTGTACAACTAATATTTGCAGTTTACACCTCTCTTTTTTATGTGTTGATTTTTCATCTTTAAAGTGTAGAACCAATATTCCTTAGTGAAATGAATAGGTCCATTCTTCAATAGGGTAGATCTCATAAGAGGAACTGCATTATTTGGAAGACTGGTATTTATAGTCCCCAAATGATCTACTAGTTGTTAGATATTTTCTTCATCCTCAGCTTCTATGAATTTCATGAATAAGAGCAATAGAGCGATTGGTTGATCTATAATATGTTTAACCAATATTTTAGGTTTTGTTGCAATGGCCTCATGAGAAATACAAACTTGCTTTCTGCATGTTCCACAGCACTTTCCTATTTTACCTATAATACTTTAGTCCATTAACAAAAGCACTTTGGGTATTATCATTCACTAGATAATGCAATTGCTTTTTAACTTTGATATCGATGGCCTTCATAAGTGGTCCTATGACTAGGGCTAGAGCAAAACGGGCTCAAAATGCCCTTGGACAACTCATAATGTTGATCCATGATGGTGAGCCAAAGATAGCCCAAGGGGGTCTAAAGATGCTCACTAGCATCTTGGTTCATGGTTCTGACCGAGCCAAGGATGGACCAGGCCATGCGCATGAGGCAGGCCACGGGTATGACGCAGGCGCCAAAAATGGCCCTGGCATGGAGCCAGACGCATCAGGCGTAAATCCTGACCGAGACAACTCTGACCGAGTTGGGGTCTCTGGTGCACCCGGTGTTGCGCTGGGCCAAACTGGCCTGGCCAGGAAATCTGACCGAGGCGCATGCGCCTAGTGTGCCGCATCAGGCACTAGGCGTAGCCTGACCGAGTCAGGCCTAGCCAATTAATTAGTATTGAGCAAATTTAATTTTTGTAATAAATGTGTGGGCTAACTTTTGTCAAACACTTAGTTTATTTAATTCAAGTGTGTTTATCATAAATCTGTCCATAAAAATTGACCAGAATGAAAAATGACTCATGGATGATTAAGTCAAGCCTAAAAGTGTAACCGACACTTTAATGCTCGGACCAACTTATAATTTTCGTGAACCAAACTCATTCTAACTTAGTCTGATATTATTTGGCAGGTAAATAAAGACTATTGTAGCCGTTGGAGGAAGATTGCTCGAAGGGAATCAAAATATCACCTTGGAGGAGCTTAATGGAGCATTTATGAGGCTTAAACACCATGTTTGGACCGTTGGAACTAAATCCACCTGAGCACAATTCATTCAGAGGAATCCTAAGTTAATTTCAGAGTTGTTGGAGCAAAGATGCTCATATGAAATTAGCATGTGGTCGTTTGAGACCTTAATGGTGCATTATGCACATGTCCTAGCCGTTGGCAGCCTACCATATTGCACCAACATCATTCTATGCTATTTAGTGCATCCTTAATCAACACTTAGCCGTGGGAATTTTATTCTTTAGCAAAGGAATCCGATGCCAAGTCCAAGTGTACCCGAGGAGCATTAAGATGGCTTTACTACAACAATTGTCATGTGCCAAATTAGAAGAATCCAATGGGGCTCATCAAAGCTTAGCCGTGAGCAATAAGGAGTCTTCAAGTCTCATTGATCATGTGATTTAATTGTTGAGTCGTGCACTTAAGGAGGAATGGAAAATCATCACTATTCAACCGTGGCAATCAAGCATCCTAGGCCAAGTCATTAAGTTTGTCTTTCAATTGTAATAAAGCACACGAAACACATGTGCTCATTTCTTTACTACTCGAATATAGTCTAGTTTAGGAGTAGATTCATTTGGTTTTATGGAATCCAATGTAAATTTACCATGCATTAGTCTTAATTTCAAACCGTGGGAGCCTAGTGGCTTGCCTATAAATGTAAGTCTTGTGCTATGGAGTAAACAAGTTGAAAGTTAAGTTGAATTCCTTGGGAATCAAAAAGGATTATATCCTTGTGAGAGTATTCTCCAAACCTTCTTGGCTGAACCAAGATTAGAAGTTCTTATCAAGAACCAAGTTCTTGTGGCGAGCATCACTTTGGCTTATCAACACCTGAAGTGTTGTGGCGCCTTCACCTGAAATTTTTTCCATCTTCTTTTATCCAATTTCAATACATTTCCGCTGCTTACTCTCAAGAGCTCTACTCAACCGTGAGCTTAGGCCAAGCACCAACCAAGATAGATCGTTCAAGAGCCTTTTCACAAAGAGGTTCACATCAAGTGGTATTAGAGCTAGTCTCTTGTTTGGTGTTCACTAATCTTTTCTTTTGGCCGTGAGTATATCTATTTATCTATCTTTCTTTATCTTTATCTTTCAAAAGTGTCAAAATCCAAAATAAAGAAAAAATGGTGTCAAAAAAGTGTCAAAGTTCAAAAATC
Organism: Lupinus angustifolius; assembly: GCF_001865875.1. NCBI lineage: Eukaryota > Viridiplantae > Streptophyta > Magnoliopsida > Fabales > Fabaceae > Lupinus > Lupinus angustifolius. The sequence goes on from NC_032014.1 coordinate 18,132,135, forward strand.
AAAAGTGTCAAAAAAAAGTGTCAAAGTGATTCTACAAAAGTTCAAAGAATCCAAAAAAAAAAAGAGTCTAAACAAAAAGTGTCAAGTTCTTTCCTTGAGGTATATCTCAAGTCACAACGTTCCAATTTTGAGAAGTTGGAGTGATTTTCTTTCACAAAATTCTTGGTTCAAAACTTGGTTAATCAAGAAGGCCGTGGAGGATAGAGTGTTGAGTGATACACAATTCCCTACATTTTACACAAACAAAAAGTGAGTGATACACGTGAGTTTGAGTGAAATGCCTAATCATGAAAGTGATAGTTCTCCATTGTCCCCAAGGACCGCAACCCTACATGCCATGATCACCACGCAATTTCAAACACTCCAAAGGCAAATGGAGCAAATGAAATTGGAGTATGATAGGAGGCTTGACAACCATGCTTATAGGTACTCAAGTGACTCGGATGATGAAGGAGGCAGGGGTAGGCAAAGGAGGGAAACAAGGAAGGGGAGAAGAAGGGATGATAAAAAACTAGAAGGGGTCAAGATAAAGGTACCAACCTTTATTGGAAAGAATGATCCGGAGGCTTACCTTGAATGGGAATTAAAAATTGAACAAGTGTTTGATTGCAATTCTTACAATGAGGAGAAGAAAGTAAATGTGACAGCCTTGGAATCCAAGGAGTATGCCATGATTTGGTGGGATCAGCTTCAAAAGGAGAGGAGAAGGATTGGTGCTGAACCAATTAATACTTGGGAAGAAATGAAGTTGATCATGAGGAGACGATTTGTTCCTAACTCCTATCAAAGGGATAATCACAACAAACTACAAACGCTCACACAAGGGTCTAAAAGTGTTGATGAATATTTCAAGGAGATGGAATTAGCCTTGTTGAGGTCTAATTTCCATGAAGACCAAGAAGCCACTATGGCAAGGTTCTTACATGGGTTGAATCAAGACATCCAAGACATTGTTGAATTACAACACTATGTTGAGTTGGATGATCTAGTTCAACAAGCAATAAAAGTAGAAGAGCAATTGAGGCGGAAGAAGTCTATATTCTCTTCGAGTTCTAGTTCCAAATATCAATCATCAAGGTGGGTGGACAGACTCAAGAAGGAGAGCCCAACAAAAGAAGCTACACCCAACACCAAGGGGTCCATGACTACAAGCCAAGGTAAACCAGCCATGGTTCCAAGTCAAAGGAGTAGAGACGTCAAGTGTTTCAAGTGCTTAGGCCTTGGGCACATTGCCTCTCAATGCCCTACAAGGAAGACAATGATCATGACTAATGGAGAGATAGAATCTCAATCTGAAGCCTCAAGTGATGAAGATGGTGGTCATGAGGAGGATGATGCTAAAGTTACTGAAGGTGACTTGCTTGTGGTGAGGAGACTATTAGGAAGCCAATTCAAAGACCAAGAAGCTGACCAAAGAGGAAACATCTTCAACACAAGATGTCTAGTTGGTGGTAAGGTTTGTTGTCTGATAATTGATAGTGGAAGTTGCACCAATGTGGCTAGTGCAAGGCTAGTTTTAAAACTAAACCTTGAAACTAAGACACATCCCACTCCATACCAATTGCAAGGGTTGAGTGAGGTAGGAGAAATGCTTGTTGATAAACAAGTTGAAGTCCCTTTTACTATTGGGAACTATGAAGATTCGGTTCTATGTGATGTGGTGGAGATGGAGGCTAGTCATTTGTTACTAGGTCGTCCATGACAATATGACAAAAAAGCAACACATGATGGAAGAAAAAACAAGTATACATTGATACACAACAAAAGGAGGGTGACACTTTCTCCATAACCCCCGAGCAAGTAATTGAGGATAAACCGATCTTGAAAAGAAAAATAGCATTAGAAAAAAAAAGAGTGAGAGGAAAACAAAAGAAAGTGTGAAGATACAAAAAGAGAGGGAGAAAAAGCCACTATATCTTATGGATAAAGTGGAAGATCAAAAAGTTATTCTAACCAAACAACCCACTACACCTCTATTTATTTTCACAAATAACTTTGTTTTGCCAAAATATATTTCTAAAAGTTTCCAGGAGCTTGGAATCATCAAAGGAGTTGATGACGGATGGGAAGCCAAGACAATGGTCACTTGTCTTGAAGTTGGACTCATGGATGGCTTAACCAATCAAATAGAATTTAGTAAAGATTGTACCAAAGCAACTAGCATCCGAGTGCAAGGGAAATATTTATCTAATGATGATCTAATAAATATTGATGGTTTGTTTCCATTTGATGTAGGTGAAGGAGATACAATTTCGAGGTCGAAATCTCTTCAAGAAGGAGGGGATGATGTGAACCTTAAAGAGCCTAACTTTGATATTGATGGCCTTGAAGGCATAAGTGGTCCTATGACTAGGGCTAGAGCAAAAAGGGCTCAAAATGCCCTTGGACAACTCATAATGTTGATCCATGATGGTGAGCCAAAGATAGCCTAAGGGGGTCTAAAGATGCTCACTAGCATCTTGGTCCATGGTTCTCAAGGATGGACCAGGCCATGCGCATGAGGTAGGCCACGGGTCTAACCCAGGCGCCAAAAATGGCCCTCGCATGGAGCAGGACGCATCAGGCATAAATCCTGACCGAGATAACTCTGACCGAGTTGGGGTCTCTGGTGCACCCGGTGTTGCGCCAGGCGCTGGGCCAAATTGGCTTGGCCAGGAAATCTGACCGAGGCGAATGCGCCTAGCGTGCCACATCAGGCACTAGGCGTAGTCTGACCGAGTCATGCCTAGCCAATTTAATTAGTATTGAGCAAATTTAATTTTTATAATAAATGTGTGGGCTAACTTTTGTCCAACACTTAATTTATTTAATTCACGTGTGTTTATCATAAATCTGCCCATAAAAATTGACCAGAATGAAAAATGACTCGTGGATGATTAAGTCAAGTCTAAAAGTGTAACCGACACTTTAATGCTTGGACCAAAATATGACCGTGGAGGGAGATTGCTCGAAGGGAATCAAAATATGATCGTGGAGGAGCTTAATGCAGCATTTATGAGGCTTAAACACCATGTCTGGACCGTTGGAGCTAAATCCACCTGAGCATAATTCATCCAGAGGAATCCTAAGTTAATTTTAGAGTTGTTGGAGCAAAGATGCTCGTATGAAATTAGCATGTGGCCATTTGAGATCTTAATGGTGCATTATGCACATGTCCTAGCCGTTGGCAGCCTACCATATTGCACTAACGACATTCTATGCTATTTAGTGCATCCTTAATCAACACTTAGCCGTGGGAATTTCATTCCTTAGCAAAGGAATTCGATGCCAAGTCCAAGTGTACCCGAGGAGCATTAAGATGGCTTTACTATAACAATTGTCATGTGCCAAATTAGAAGAATCCAATGGGGCTCATCAAAGCTTAGCCGTGAGCAATAAGGAGTCTTCAAGTCTCATTGATCATATGACTTAATTGTTGAGTCGTGCACTTAAGGAAGAAGGGAATCTCATGCTCATCACTACCCAATCGTGGCAATCAAGGCATCCTAGGCCAAGTCATTAAGTTTGTCTTTCAATTGTAATGAAGCACACAAAACATGTGCTCATTTCTTTACTACTCGAAGTCTATATT
>NC_032014.1:18135805-18146882 GCF_001865875.1 Lupinus angustifolius
CACTATCCAACCGTGGCAATCAAGCATCCTAGGCCAAGTCATTAAGTTTGTCTTTCAATTGTAATGAAGCACACAAAACATGTGCTCATTTCTTTACTACTCGAATATAGTCTAGTTTAGGAGTAGATTCATTTGGTTTTATGGAATCCAATGTAAATTTACCATGCATTAGTCTTAGTTTCGAATCGTGGGAGCCTAGTGGCTTGCATATAAATGTAAGTCTTTTGCTATGGAGTAAACAAGTTGAAAGTTAAGTTGAATTCCTTGGGAATCAAAAAGGATTATATCCTTGTGAGAGTATTCTCCAAACCTTCTTGGCTGAACCAAGATTAGAAGTTCTTATCAAGAACTAAGTTCTTGTGGAGAGCATCACTTTGGCTTATCAACACCTCAAGTGTTGTGGCGCCTTCACCTCAAATCTTTTCCATCTTCTTTTATCCAATTTCAATACATTTCCGCTGCTTACTCTCAAGAGCTCTACTCAACCGTGAGCTTAGGCCAAGCACCAACCAAGATAGATCGTTCATGAGCCTTTTCACCAAGAGGTTCACATCAATTAACAAAAACACTTTGGGTATTATCATTCACTAGATAATGCAATTGCTTTTTAAGATGTGACTTTATGACCAACCAATATTTGTTACAACACGAATACTTAAGAATATCAACTTGGGACAAATTTGAATATAATTGTTTGTTTAAGCTCTTTGAAGAAGTTTTTATGCATTATGTTTGCCTATTTAAAGATGAGTGAGACTTCCACATACAATTTTAGGCATACGCTTCACGTGACATTTCAATGATAAACAGAAATTCTAAATAGACATGTTGGGTTTTAAATTGAAGCCTAATTTATCATTTTGGTCACGTTTATGTTATGACAAGTACTCAACTCTTTAGCTTTATAAACAATTGATTATTTGATGATCATTTTGATAATTAATCTTCTTTACATAAATGATATTGGATATTTATGTACAGTACGATACCTAAGAATATCAATTTGGGACAAATTTGAATATAGTTGTTTGTTTAAGCTCCTTGAAGAAGTTTTTGTTAATTATGTTTGCCTATTTATATATCAGTGAGACTTCCACATACAATTTGAGGCATATGCTTCATGTGACATTTCAGTGATAGACAGAGATTCTAAACAGCCATGTTAGATTTTAGATTGAAACATAATTTACCATCTTGGTGAGGTTGATGTTATGACAAGTACTCAACTTTTTAGCTTTATAGACAAGTGATTATTTGATGATCATTTTGATAATTAATCTTCTTTACATAAACGATTATCATAACTCGATTATGTTGTGGCCCCATTTGGGATTTATTGAACCAATATTTTGGATCAATGAATCACTTATTAGTTGGATGGTGATAATTCTAAACTTCCCCATGGTAAATTGTTCTTGTCAGGTATTTAGTAGGCCTGGAGATGGAGAAATAATACTATTTTGGGTTCTTTGGCCTGAGATCTCAACTTTGTGACTTCATGGGTACACCAGGGCTTTAGAGAGAAGCTTGTTATGGAAATCTCTAGTAATGCGGACTCCGCTATTTCTTCTTTCAAGTGGTCTTTACTAGTAGTAGGGTAAGTGATGCTTAATGTAGATGGAAGTTGTTCCTTGAGGTCTAATATTATGGCTAGTGGTGGAGCAATTCGGAATCACGAAGGGCAGTGGCTCCTGGGTTTTTATTTAAGTACTAGAGTAGCACTACTATCGAAGCAAAGTTTATAGCAATGGAGCAAGGTTTTTGTTTAGCTTGGGATAGAGGTTTCCGCTTTGTGGTCCTCAGGTGCGATTGTTTGGAGGCTGTGCAAATCATATATGAGAGCCTTTTGGTCAGATTCCAGAAGATTTCAGATGTCGTGGACTGGATTCGAAAACTACTATCTCATAGTTGGGTGGTTCAAATCAGTTTTATTCCTAGGAAGGCTAATACTTTGGTGGATTTTTTTGGTAAAGTTAGCCGCTCGCTCAGGCTCTGGTCTTCAACTTTGGATTTCCAACCCTTTTGGCGCGTCTGAATTTTTAGATTTAGATCTTTCTCCTTAATTTTTGTTTTTTCCTATCTGATGTACCAAAAATATAGGCAAATCAACAATCATAATATAAAGTTAATTAAATCATTAATGTGTAGTTTTCATCATAGTATATATATTAGACTTTTTGTGGTCTTTTATCAATATGTTTAAAAGCTTTGTATAATGTATTTAGTTTTATTTTTTCCGTTTTATGTTTTTCTGGTGTAATTTTTTTTGTCCATGTTGTTGGCTTACTATTTTTTTCTCTCTATTTAAATAGCATTTATGACATAGTTCTTTTAATTTTATTACTTCAAATTATCATGTAAAACGAATTTAAAAATTTAGTTGTAAAATTGAGAATTTATAAAAACATAATGGAGCGTGACATGTACGAAAACTAACACCTCCATCATTACCTAAGCAAACCCATATCTTAAACCAATAAAGGTTTCATTTTTTAATCCATGTTAATTCATGTTTTTTTATTATTGTATGCTACGACGTATGAGCATTATTTTTATCTAGATTGTGTATATTCTTTAAGGGAAAATATGTTTGAATTGGGAACACTCATGATATATGATGAGGCTAGCTTTCCCAGTGAGATTGTTTGCACAAACAATACTGAAGCCTGGATTCTTACTTGAGAGATGGCAAGCCAATATATTACAAGAACCAATCATCCTCCCTCAACGAGCATTGGTTTAGTAATTTTAAAAAATAAGATGTTTTTATAGAGAATTGAAAAACGTTGTTAGTTAGTTTGGTAAGCATCCAAGATTGTAAGAGCTTCTCCAATGCTAATCGGTATATGTTAACTAAGGACGTAGATCATATGTGGTAGGCTAAAATATATTGGAAAATATTAGAGATGTTTACTATCCTTAGCGTATATGCTTGGTGAAGCATATATTCCAAGCCTTAAAGCAAACCTAATAAACCAAAGAAACAATAAAATAGTTATTGTCCACACATCTTAGAATAATGTGAAGTTTGTTAATTATTGGGTTGATAAAAGTTAGGTAAAATGATATGCTAAAGAGATGCATGGTATATATGACAAAGTAAAAGTTACACTAACATGTCTCATCTTAGCCAAGCCATTGGAAATATTCTATAGACGCTTTTGGAAATAGCACCCCATCGTTGTCACGTATTGTGTCAAGACTCTCAAGTTGGAATGGCTGAGGAATGGAGATCTCTCCTGTAGGAATGTATTGGATAGAGAGATGAAAAAACAGAGTTTTTCGAATAGGAGATCTCTGTTGATGGCAGAGCATATAATGTTTCTAACTGATTTGAATGCCAACATGGCATATTACCAATTATAATAGAGTAAATTATATTGATAACCCATGAATTTTAGTAAAATTATACAAACCACCCTTATATATGTATATATATATATGTATATATATATATATACATGGTTTGCTAACATGATCTCACCTCAATTTATGAAGGAACATGTTAGCAATGTGTATCCTAATATTGTGACAAAAATATCCTTATTGCTCAATTAAAAAGAAGACACATGCCAACGTTATTTTAGTAAACAACAATTATAAAAATTAAAAAATAACAAAATCATTATTTTCTCACCCCAAACCCTCCAAACCTATCTCATTAAGGAATTTCTTTCTAATGCACTCACAAATATCTCATTGCATCTTTATCTCAATTTCTTCAATATTTTTTTCTTCAATCTCCTTCATCTTCATCCATTTCTTAATCGCATGTCCTCTTAGAAAAGAAACATTTCTCTCTGAACACAAGCACTTCCATCCACCGCAAAACAGAGTCGTCGCCGCTGTTTCTGTTTCGCCGCTGCCGCGAAACGAAGTGTGGCTGCCGCCGAAACGGAGTGACACTGCTGCGAAATGGAGTGCCGCCATTGCGAAACAGAGTGCCACCGCTGCGAAACGGAGTGCCGACACCAATGTGAAACTGGGTGTTGCCCCCACTACGAAACGGAGAGCCACCACCGCTGCGACAAAACAGAGCTATCTCCGCCACACCTAAACCCTCAATCTCTCTCAAACCCTCAATCTAATTTCATTGTGAGTTCTTAATCACATTTTCATAATATAATGACATCAGAAGAAAGTGATGGTTGGCCTATGGAACTTCTTAGAGATTCTGATTCGGTAAGTGGACAAGATGAAACTCAAGAGTTACAAAATGAACTAGTTAAAAACAATAATGAGTCAGTTCCTTTTAAAGGGCAAATTTTCAATTCTGATGAAATTGCTCACAATTTTTACTCTTTATTTTCAAAGAATTGTGGTTTTTTGATTAGACGAGGTCACACCTACAAACACATCAAGAATAATATTGAGGATATTTACAAAAGAGAATTTATTTGTCACCATGCTGGTACTGCTAAACAACAAAAAGTTGTTGAAGTAGAAAGACAAAGGAGACAGAAAAGTTCAAGATGTAAATGTAGTGCAAAGTTGATTATGACTAAAAGAACAATTGGCTTCGAGAAACGTTGGATGATCACTTATTTTAGTAATTCTCATAACCATGCATTATTGGACAACAAAGAAGTTCGTTTTCTTCCTGCTTATCGTGACATACCTATCAATGATCAAAGTCGCATATTACTACTATCAAAAGCTGGATGTTCAGTAAGTATTATAAGTATTATAATGTTCAGTAAGTATTATAGTAAGTATTATAATATGGTGGAACTAATCATGACTCGCGAAATTGTCCAAACAAAAGGAAACAAACTACATTATTGACTTCTCAATCTCCTAATAAGTAACTGGTAATTATTATTTTATCTTGTTTAATTTACTATGACATGACAATCTCTAAACAATAAGAATATTGTACTATGACTTATAAGCTACTGTGAAAATTTGTTACTTTGAATTTTTAAGCTATATTTGTATATGTTGGAGAAATTTTACCTAATAATTCAAGATTTACAACTTGTATTACTATGTTGCAGTTTCAAACTGAAGTTGTTAAAATGTTTTGTGCTTTATGTTGCAGAAAATATATGAATAGATCATAGAAGATATGAATGTTTTCAACCACACATGGCATCATAGAAGATATGAATAGATCTGTTACTACAAGGATTTGTTACTACTATCATGAGGGAGCCTGACATCAACAGATATGTAATTGTTGCAACCTATAATGGAGCATGACATTAAAGAAGTTTAGAACATGATGAATGCAATATTTGGGATACTAATGTCTAAGAATCATGTGTTAGCTTTTTCTTGTAATTGTAAATTTTTACTAGTAATGTCTAAGAAGTTGTTGAAGTGTAGTTGAATTTAATTTTAGCATATCCTTTCAAAGTCTAGTTTAATTTAATATATTATTTGAGTGAAGAACTTGTTGAAGTGGTAAATGATAAAACATATGGACTACAATTACTATATATTTCCAATGTTATTTTTGCAAAATTTCCAGTAACAATTACTACTCCATTGCTCTGTTTTTGTTTGTTCTTTAGTCTTCAATTTGGTGACCAACACTTGAATCATATATTATGAGTGACACTTTCTTGGTTTACAAGTGAGAAATATAATTATACAAGGCACATCATGATCTCCAATCAGGGTAATGTCAAAAATTCAATATCATTCACTATGGTGAAGCCTTTCAATAGATATGCTCACCAATATTACATAAGAGACTCGGACTATAGATTTCCAATCTACTTTCTGCACAATAAAGCCAAATGTGCATTAGTCATGAATATATTTTACTAATTTGTGTCTACATTGAGATACATGAGATCAATAGTTTGGAAATTTAGTTTTTTGAAAAATTAGTTGATACTTTTTTTTTGTCAAATTGGAGTTTATTGTCAATAATTTCTTGGCTTTATAATAAATAACAATGAACAACAATGTTACAATAAGAACTTATACTATGAATCAGGGGCTCCACAAGTATATTTGGTTATCTATAAGGCTTCATAATAACTAACAATGAGCAACAATGTCAAATTAAAGTTTGCTGCACAAGTATAAACCCATTGAGGAACATTTACAAACATTCTCAACTCAGCGATACTCGGAAAAGCTAACGCATAGCAATAATAAAAATTCTTAGACATCAATTTCAAAAAATATTTCATTCTTATAAAATATTGCATACATATTAGGATATTTCATTCTTATAAAATATTGCATACATATTAGGATATTTCATTCTTATAAAATATTGCATACATATTAGGATATTTCATTCTTATAAAATATTGCATACATATTAGGATATTTCATTCTTATAAAATATTGCATACATATTAGGATATTTCATTCTTATAAAATATTGCATACATATTAGGATATTTCATTCTTATAAAATATTGCATATAATTTCTTAAAAAAAAAATAGTGACAAATGTAATTAAGTCAAACAAAATTGGGATATTATGAAGACAAATCTAAATAATGTAATAGTCAATGTCTATTATTATTTTCGTTACTTATAATACAATATAACAGTAATTCAGACATATCCTTAGAATCATTGATGCAGTTTGTAATGAATAAAAAATAATGAATAGAGTAATAGACATCAACTCTTATACTATTTGGACTATCTTCACAATATACCATATTTTTTTTGACTTAATTACAAGTATTACTACTTTTTGTTTAAGAAATTATACTTATCTCTCCTATAAAGTAGTCAGTGTAATCTATAGATATATATAATTATGAGTAATTTGGGTAGGTTTAGAAAAGTTTGAGTAATTTATATAATTTCATTAAAACTTATGGAATGTCAGCTTAATTTACTCATTATAATAACCCATCCAAGTGGGTAGGCATAAAAGATGGAATATTAGAATTTTGATTATCTCCGTTACTGGGAGTCCATTACCATGTTGAGATTATAACACGTAACAAAAATAAAAATCCAACAGTGATAACTTTAACTCATTTTGTAATAAAATAAATTATAATTCTTGTTTCTCTTTAAAATTTAGTACTGGACTGTTCAGTACTGGATAGGAGTTGGACTCAGAATATTATGGGGTGGCCGAATAAGGTGTGACGTATGGATCTTAAACATGAGAAAGTATTATCTAGTCTTGAACTCTTGCGTTGTAAAAAATATGTAGTTAAGCGCAGTGTTGTTAAAACCGTACCGGTTATCAAACCGGTCAGGGTACTGGTATAGTAGTACAGTGGTTCAACCAGTGGTTCAGTAATTAAACCACATGCCGGTTAAACCGGACATATCTACTTATATTTATATATATATATAAACCTATAACAAAAAAAATTCAAAATTGGTAGCTCAAATTTATAATCAATATTTATAATGTACTCAACATTCACATAAATAAACAACTTTAAGTCTTTAACAAATTCAAAGTCTAAATTAAAAAACATATATCAAACCAAAAGTATCACTTAACAACCGCAAAATATAAATAAATGACATAAGTTCACAACTCATTCTACAAAACAAATAAATTTGGAGTTTTAACATTTAACACCAATGAGTCAAAGTTGTCTCATATGAATATTATACTTTTCTACTAAATCCTATCTTCAGACAGTACTCCAAGATTACACAAATGTCACGTTAGGAACCAAAATGTGTAATCTAAGTATGTCTTGGAAGTATGTGCCTTGAAGGATTGAAGAATGGTTGGAAAGATGTGTCACCTTGTAATGAATTTTTAAGTTTTTAAATTTTTTTAAAAAAAAAAATATGTGTATAAACCGGCCGGTTTAGTAAAATACCGGCCGGTTCACCGGTTTTGACCGGGTTTTGACCGGTTTTGACCGGTTTTGATACTTGACCGGTTCAACACCTGTACCGTACCGGTTAGAGGAAGATTTTTGCACGATCAAAATATCATCTATTATTTATGTGTACTAATTTATTTAAGGGTCAATGACGATTAATATATGAATGGTGGGTGATATATTGACCTTGTAGAGAATTATCACATTATATTACATAAAACTATTTTCTCATATTTAAAATCAAAAGGAAAATGACACGTAAAAAAATACAAGTGGTGATATCATCTCAACTTGATAATTTGATAGATTTTAAACTTGGAAAATTGGAGAAACATCAATAAGAGTTGTCCTATCTTTATCTTTAGTCAAAAGATTGACAATATTTCTAAGTCTATATCAAAAGTATATTAGATATCAATCTAGATCTAGTCATCTAAATATCATTTAACCAATGTAGGTGTGATCTAATTATTATTTCAACAATAATTGCAATGTACTTATAAGAAGCAAAAACATAGAAAAAAAGAAAAGCTCGAGCAACAATGTGTGAGAGAGAATTTTGTGAGATTGGATATAGTTCTAGGAGTGTTGATTGATATTTTGTTCCAACATATGACATTAGGGCTAGTTGTATAAAAATCACTACGCCATATATCGTAATAAACAACGGTCATTCAACATTTTGAACGACGCTGTTGAAAATGAGGTGGAAGAACATCAACAACGCATAATAAAGCATGCACTGTCAATTTGTGTAACTTCAACAGCGCATTCTTGACAATGCTCTGTTGAACATCAGTAACATTAGCGCTGGCTTGTATGATTTATTTTTAACAGCGCATTTGATAGAAAATGATGTTGATGTGAATATATGCAAGAAGACATATTTAAGGAAGCGCTGTTGAAGATGACATAGTAATCACGTTTGCTTAATTATGCGTTGTTGATGTTTTATGACTTTTTAAGCGTCCGAGAAATTAATGGTGGAGTAGTTATGTGTCTCTTCGTTTGTTGAAATATTAATGGTTGAGTGGTTATGTGTTTCTTGGTTGTTAAAATATTAATGGTTGAGCGGTTATACGTCTCTTCGTTTGTTGAAATATTAATGGTTGCTCATCTATAAATATTGTGGTTCACTTAATGTTCTATTTCATCAGTAAGCTAAAAGTCTAAGAGTATGTGTTTCTATAAGAGTATATTCATGAAGATAGGAGGAAGAAAACTCAAAGTAGTAAAAAAGAGAGCAATACTGCAAAGAGTGAAAAAGAGAAAAAACATCTAGATTTATATAGAGGAGTCAAGGAGGTCTTTAACAAGTTTTGATTTTGCAAAAGGATCCATATTTCAGAAGGAATATGGCTGTCATACAAGATTTGTGTGAGATGATGAAGATTTAGTTCATTGATCTCTTTCAATTAATTAATCTATTTCAATTTTTTGGTCTCTTTCATGAAAGGAAATAAAAGGAACATGATCAATAAATTGTTTTTCTTCATCATCTGCAGCAATTCATTAAGTTCATTGATTTTCTTCATGGCAAAAGGACCCAAATTTTAAAAGGAAATCAATGAACTGTTATACAAGATTTGTGTAGAGGAGTCGAAGAAACAATTGTGGACAAAATTATTTCCTCTTCTACCAAATCATTTAGTTCATTATATTCATATGTACCATATCATTTAGTTCATTATAATGTATTTTGTCTCTCTGAATTAATAATAAAACAATTATTTTGGATGTTAATTTCTGTTTTTTGTCAATTATTTGGATGGTTATTCTCTTTAATACTTTTGCATTGTTTCTTATTAATAAACACAATAAACAAATTATCAATTCTTAATAAATACAAAAACAAATTAACAAAAGGTAATGTTTAATATTTTATCCAGTTTCGTATTAATAAACACAATTATATAGTAATAATCTACTTCATGACAACTTCATATTAATTTACGTAAATTAATGTTGTATAAATATTTTCCAGTTATGTAAAATGTTAATTTAACAACGTATAACTACGAATATGCTATTAATTTGGAAAATGAGTTCAGTTTAACAGCGCATAATTATGAGTGCGCTGTCAATTAGATTCTATTCAACAGCGGACAATTCAGATAGCGCTGTCAATTAGATTCTATTCAACAGCGCTACATCTTGGTAGCGCTGTTGATGTGTTAATGAAAATAAGTAGTAAACAACTGGATACGCAATAACATCAGAATCCTTAATATGAGTAATGTACAGTTAGATACACAACAACATCATAATCGTTAATATGCGTTGTTGAAGATGTCAATACAACAACACTACCGTTAATATGCGTTGTTGAAGAGGTCAATACAACATCGCTATCGTTAATATGTGGTGTTAAATGGTTACTACAATTTAAATATCTAAAACATGAATCGTTTCCTCTACGCTTTCAAACTTACTCGAAAAGAAATCCTCACACTCTCAGCAAACCCTCATACTCTCATAAAATCTCATACTCTCATAAACCCTCATACTCTCATAAACCCTCATACTCTCATAAACTGACAAAACTTCATCAATGGCTTCCCAAAGTGGCGGTCATGTATCTCACAGTGGTGACGAAGCTTCACCGACTCCACAAGACAAGCAAATCGTTGCTCAAAAAATGACCTCCATGTCGAATGACTTCCATGAAGAATGTCATTCGGTCAAGAAGTAATGATGTGGAGATAGAAGTTCAATGGAATTCTAAAGGCAAACTATTAAACTCGAAGGGTGGCAACACATTGGTAAGCTACATTGGTGTTGTTGTTAGGCAGAATGTGAAGCTAACATTCAACAAATGGAGTGATGTAGGGAATGTCGTGAAAAAACTTATTTGAAATGAAATAAAAGTAAGTATATTTTTTTCAGTTTTTGTGTTTTCATGCAATGTATGTATATGTGTTACGTTTTCATGCAATGTACGTATATGCATGTGTTTGCATGCAATATATAATGTATATGTGTTTTTATTTCATGCAAATTTTGATGTTGGTGATGAGCATAAGGATTATATCCTCAAATCGGTTGGCAAGGCTCTCCGACAATTCCGAACTGATGCCGGAAAATTACCCAGGGATGCTGATGACAATGTCAACCTAAAACCTCCAACTAAATATGCAAATATCGTTGATGAAGAGGTTTGGAAGACTTTTGTCACCCCACCCACACAAGATGAGTCTTTCTTGGTAAAATCATATTCTTTGTATTGACTTTTGTATATATGCTTTTGTATATGATTGTTGATATTAATGTTGTTTATTGTTTCAGAAATTAAGTAATG
>NC_032014.1:18146982-18148416 GCF_001865875.1 Lupinus angustifolius
CCCTGAGGTTTAGTGAAATTACACAAATCACCCCTCACTTTTCTACACCTACACAAACCTCCCCTAGTTTTTAAACTTTCATTACATTGACCACCCCTGCATAAGAAATAAGTGTAATCTTTTAAACAAAAAATGTGATAAATGCAATTAAGTTAAACAAAACATGATATATTGTAGAGACACGTCCAAATAATATATGAGTCAATATTTCTTTATTATTTTTGGTTCGTTACACTATATTATAAGAGCGATTTAAACAATATTTCTTTATAATTGTTGATGCATTTTGTAACAAAAAATAATAAAGATACATTGATTTGTATATTATTTAGACTTGTCTACACAATTAATCATGTTTTTTTTAACTTAATTGCATTTATCACATTTTTTTGTTTAAAAGATTACACTTATTTCTTATGCAGGGGTGGTCAGTGTAATGAAAGTATAAAAACTAGGGGAGGTTTGTGTAGGTGTAGAAAAGTGAGGGGTGGTTTATGTAATTTTACTAAAACTCAGGGGGTGTCAGTGTAATTTCCTCTATATCTAATTATATTATTATTGGTTAGGCTTTGTCAGTTAGAGAACAAAAGCGATACACCTATGACTCCACATGGAGTAGAACTCGATGTTCTATGGGTCGGTGCCCATAAGAAAAAGGATGGTATCATGGACAATGATAAAGTTCAAGAAGCGGCAAGACGTGTTGTAAGTGCTCTTATTTTTTAATTATACTAAATTTCCTTACTTTATTTATGAAAATGTGATTAATTAACATTATGTTTCTTTAATTTGTCAGGTTGCCCTAAAAGAAAAAGGAGGCAAACCCGGATAGTCACATAATTCTTGACAAGGCACTAGGACTGCCTATATATCCTTGCCGTATCTGAGGTGCAAGATTTGGGGTTAGCCAGTGAACATTTGTACACAATGCAAAGCGTGCAACCAAAGCTCAAATGAGTCGGGTTCAAAATCAACTAGATGGCCTCATGCAACGGTTCAACGAATTTGAGCAATCAATGAAGGCGAAGGAAGCTGAGTGACAATGACTAGCTAGTAATGCTGACATTGTTCCTTCAACCGTCAATGAGAGTTGCACAACACCTGCACCTTACAACATTCCCATTCCGATTCCCATTCCTGAGGTAATTTAGTTAACTTATTTTAATTTAGTCAATAACTAATTATATGTTTTAACTTACGTACAGAGAATCAGTTCTTGCAAACTTTTCCTAGATACCCCAAGTAGCCGAGTAGTGGGTGTTGGGAAAGTGCACAAGTTGGCCGATGTTATGATGCATAATGCACGTATCTCACGCCATCATGTGAAGGTCTCGATTGAGATTGTAATCGATGATAATGCATTGCTGCCAATTCCTATCGATGAGGATATCTTCACAGTTGGAGGGGCTATAGGCACTTTTGTGGCTTGGCCAG
>NC_032014.1:18148516-18163620 GCF_001865875.1 Lupinus angustifolius
GGGCTATAGGCACTTTTGTGGCTTGGCCAGTAGACCTTGTTCAAGTAATTCCTCCTAAGGTATGATTTTCACCTTAGGCTCACTCATATTATATATATATTGATCTATAATTGATATGTTTTTATTGAATATTTTAGGAAAATGTATATTCCACCCCCAATAGAACCCAAAAGTCTAAGCCATCTTTTGGGGACGTGAGCTCAAAGCCATCTACTGGGGACGTGAGCTTCACGAAGACTACCAACTATTGTACTCAACTGAAGGAGCATGTAAAGAAGATGAGAGATGATATGATAATTATATCAATTCCCAAGGAAGTCTACGGGGATAATATTGATGAATGCATTGACATGAGTGAAGTTCAGGATGTATATAAATATGAGTGTATAGGTGCAAGTGCTGTATGTATATATATGAGGTAAATTGTTTTCTTAACTTCTCACTTTTGCATGGCGGTGTATTATAATTAACTAACATTTGTGTTATATATATTATGTATTTATTAAGGTAAATAAGAAAAAAGTGATGTTCATATCTCTACACCTTACCGCTTTGATGTCACACGATAAAAATGAGATTGAGGAAAAAACAGAACGAATTACAGATAATCTCATCCATCATAAAGAAGATGCAGATTTATTTATTGCACCTTTTAATACTGGGTGAGCATTTTGTAATTGTCTTTTATATTTCTTTCTTTAGTATGTTTAATGTGCTTAACATTTCCTAACCATGTACATATGTTTTGTTAGGCAACATTGGGTTTTGGTTGCCATCAATCGGGCCAATGAAGAAATATACTACTTTGACTCATTGGCACATGGTGATATGAACAACTATGCCGCTATGAAAGAGATGTTTTCTAAGTAAGTGGACCACTCATTTAAATTTTTAGTTAATGGCAACAAATATAAGCACAATTGCAAACCAAGTTCATGAGTTGGAAACAACTATTTTGTTTTCTGTATGAAGGTTGATCAAATTTTGCCATGCCGAAGAGCTTGATGATGTTGTATTTAACTGTTAGTGGGTATGAGAAAATTCTAGTAATTAAGAAGTATGAGAAATGAGAATTAACAACACTTCTCGAAAGAAAGCAGTCTATAAGAGTCAAGTGAGTTTAGAAGACAAAGTACAATCCCAATGGAAAGGTACATCCATTAGTAGGAAAAGGGTATAAACAAAAATGAGACATTAAAGTAAAATAGAAAAATGAAGGAATTTTTTTCACAAAAAAGAAATATACAACAAATATTATGAATTTTAAGATGGAATCTTTCAAACCAATATTGACTCTAGTGGAATAAGGATTGAAATTGCAATGAGAAAATGATGGTGATCTTGTCAACTCAAATAAATTTAGAAGGTTTGTGAAGAAAAAATGATTTAAAATCGATTAAAATTGGCTTTTAACATCGGTTAATGAATCAATGTGTGTGTTGACGATGATAAAAGATGGAACACTCGACATCTGTTTTTAACCAAGGTCATGGTGGAAAATCGACCTCACTTATGGTTATTAACCGAAATCAAAAGTTGACAAACCACTTCAATTATAGTATTTCAATCGGAACCATTTGTCCACTATATCTCTCGATTATGATGGCAATCAGGGTCAAAGGTGAATTTTGAAATCTAAATAAAAAAAACGATGTTGAACACATAAAACGTGTAGAAACTACAAAAAATGTAGTATATTGTTCAACAAAAATACTACATTGATCATACACAAATACTATATTGTTCAAATATTACATTGTCAACATGACTACATGATTATTATATCCTTGGATTATTATCTACACGGTGAACATTGACCTAAAATAAGGTTGACTAATGCAACCTTACATTATTCATTTCATCTTTAGATAGCGGTGGAGTTGGATTATTGTAACCCACATGTTCAATCAGCTTAAAAGATTAGAGACTTAGTCAGAATCAATAATTTAGATTTTATCTGCATCCAGGAAACAAAGATTCATCTTATAGATAAAAGACTTTGTGTTTCTTTGTGGGGTTATGATAATTTTGACTGGGCTTTTTTACCGGTTGTGGGTAATTCTGGTGGGGTTCTGAGTTTATGGAACAAGGATTTGTTTCATGCCGATGATGTGAAGTTTGGTTCTAATTTTGTGATAGTCTTAGGTAAGTGGGCAATGCATAGTCAATTGTCTTATATTATGAATGTGTATTGCCCATGTGACTTGGAAGGAAAGTGAATCTTTTGGGAGGAGGATAAGAATGCTAAACTTGGCCTCTTTGGAAATTTGTGGTGTCTTATGGGTGACTTCAACACAATCCTTCATATTGGTGAAAGAAAAGGTATAGGGATTCGAGCTGATAGAAGAGAATGCGATGAGTTCAACCATTTTATTGAAGATATGGAGATGTTTGATTTGCCTTTGGTCAGGAATAAATTTACTTGATCTCTTTCAAATGGAAAGGCAATGAACATAATTCATAGTTTTTTGGTAAGTGGGGGATGGTTTCTTAAAAGGGTGATATTGTGCAATCATGTCTCCGAAGGACCCTCTTTGAACATTGTCCTATCTTGCTAAAATCTGTTGTTTCTTATTGGGGATTGTCTCCATTCTGCACTAACAATTGTTGGTTGATAGATTCTAGATTTGACAAGTTTGTCAATGATTAGTGGAAGAAATTGGATATTAGAGGCCAGGGATCATTTGTCTTAAAGGAAAAACTGAAGAATCTTAAAGGTGTTCTGAAAGCTTGGAATAAGGAAAACTTGGAATTATGGATCGGTGCATTGCAGATCAGTTGGGCATTATTAATCTAGTTGATGTAAAGGGGGGAATAAGAATATAGGCTACAATTGAATGGTGGCATGCTTTGAGTCAAAAGGACAACTTTCTCTTTAAAAAATCTAGACAAAAGTGGATTCTCAAAGGTGACGCTAACTCTAGGTTCTTCCATTCTTCTATTAATGTGGGTCGGGGGTTCAAAATCTTAAATAGTTTGATAATTTCTAAGTAATGGGTTGAAGAACTCAATAGAGTCAAAGATCATATTAAATCCTTTTTTAGGTCAAGTTTGGTAAGAACCACTAGAATATGCACTCTCTTGATGGCATTGAATTCAGTTGCATTTCAGACGAGGAGAATAACATTCTAACAACAAAGTTTGATTAAGATGAGATTAAAGAGGAAATTTGGAGTTGTGAGGGAGATAAAAGCCCTAAACTAGATGGGTACAATTTTACTTTTATCAAACATTTTTGGGAGTGCTGAAAGGATGATATCTTCAAGATGGTAGATGATTTATTCAGTGTTGGTAACTTTGTTAGAGGTTGCAATGCATCTTTTGGTTGTGTTAATCCCAAAGGATAATTTTCCTCAGGATCTTGGTGATTATAGACCTATCTCGCTTGTTGATTGTTTACACAAGATTATTTCTAAGCTTCTTGGTGCTAGACTTATAAAGGTGATCCATATGGTTATTTCTGATTGTCAATTTGCCTTCACCAAAGGTAGATGTGTCATGGATGGTATAGTGATGGCCAATGAAGTTATTGATCAAGCAAGGATGAAGAAAAATGGTGAATGCTTTATTTTTAAGGTGGATTTCAAAAAGGCCTATGCCTCGGTTAATTGGAGTTTTCTTCGCTACATGATGTAAAAAATTGGGTTTTGTATCACTTGGAGAAACTGGATAAAAAATTGCTTACAATCTAACTCAGTTTCTATATTGGTTAATGGTAGCCCTATCGAGTAGTTCAATATGGATATAGGCCTATGGCAAGGTGATCCGATAGCACCATTTCTCTTCTTTATTGTGGTCGAGGGACCTTGAGGAACTATGAAAGAAGCCACGAAAAAGAACATTTTCCAAGGGTACAAGGTTGGTAAAGATGATGTAGTTATCTTTGATCTTCAATATACAGATGATATTTTTCTGATTGGTAAAAAATCTGTTTAGAACGTTATGGTCCTTAAAATTATTCTGAAGTGTTTTGAATTGGTGTCTAGCATGAAAGTCAATTTCCATGGCAGACAATTTATTGGGTGAAATTCAACCAAGACTATGTCTTAACAGCATTGAAAAATTAAAATGTGAAGTTGGGTCTACCCCCTTCAAATTTCTGGATATTCCTATTGGTGCTAATCCTAGAAGGCTCTCCACTTGGTCTTCTGTCCTAGATTCGTTCAAAAAGAAACTTACTCTCTAGAAGCACAAACTTCTCTCCTTTGGTTGCCGAGTTACTCTATTTAGATCGGTACTCTGCTCCCATCCTATATATTTCTTTTCCTTTTTAAGGCTCTGATTTCTGTCATTAATAAACTTTATAAAATTCAAAGAAGATTTTTGTGGGGTAAAAGGGATGGGAAAAGAGGTATTCATTGGGTGAGCTGGAAGAAGGTGTGTAGTTCTAAGGAGAAAGGTGGTCTTGGGGTAAAAAAATTTGTTTATGCTCAACCTAGTTCTTTTAGGTAAATGGAGATGGAGATTGCTTAATGAGAGAGATTCACTTAGTGTTAAAGTGTTACAATCTACATATGGAGTTGATATAGTTTGGGGTGGTGGGTTGAGTGACCCCGTGAGTTTCAAGAAGGGTTCTTCTTGGTGGAGAGATCTAGGAAACCATGGAAATACTAAAGATATGATGTGAGCCAAATGTGAGCGACATTGTTGAGTTGCATTTAATAAAGTGGGGGCTTTTTATCCCACATGTAGCTTATGTTATTATTACTATTTTTAATAATTCGTTGTAATTTTTATGGGTTTTCTTAGATGGACAAGTATTATCTCCATGTTAAGAGGGGGTGTGATAAGGCAAATCATAAGTACACGATTATATCTTCAAGTAATAAAATATCGATCCCACAAGGACTGGAAAATTCCTTTAATATTAACAATTAATTTATACTTAACTCAAATAAGGAATAAAATTGAATTTAGGATAATTGAACAACTTACAAGAATAATTATGAAAATATTAAAAATGATGAAAGTCTAATTTAGAAATAGTTCCCATGAAAGTCTAACTTACACTCGCAAATCGTTGTTTTGCTTCTTTTCATGAACTTTAAGTTGTGAGTGTGAATTCCTCTTTGATATGTGTCATCCTCTCTCGAGCTCTGACACGTGTACTCAATTTATGTCACACCTACTCTCGTGGTACGATTATCAATTGAATCCTTTACTTGGATCTTTCTATCCAATCGCTTTGTAGCAGCCCAAGGCGAATCCCAGAAACCCTCGAGAATCCTAAGACTACTCTCGTGAGTTAGGATTCTAGTTTGAATAAATGAATGGTCCGATAGTTGGGTTCACCTCTCAGTTCTTCCCCAACATATCTAAGAGGTTTAGTTTGTTGGCTAGACAACTCATATGAATAAAACACAGTTTAATGATTCACATCATAACACTCAATGAAATAGAAGTAACAACAAGTGTTTATTGAATGTAAAAGGGCATAGCCCCAATCCTAGAAACAAAGGGAATTACTCACTCATAATGGAGAAGAGAATACCAAATTCTAAATTAGAGAATTGTAATGTCAAGTGTAAATTATTTCATCCTTGAGGGATAACCCCCATTTACCCTATTTTCAAAATATTGGGCTAAGGTCAACAAAACAAATCTAAAAAAATAGGAATAGAATATAACATTCACAACTTCTTTTGGCCCTCAATTGGTCTTCGCATAGCCTCAACACTAAATTTCATCCTCTTGCACCCTATCTCTACTCTTTTTGGCTTCATTCCATCCAAACTACACAACATAGTCAAAAAACACATGCTCAACCCGAACAAAGAGATAAAATCTAAAAATAATCCTAAAGTCTTAATTATGTCCTAAAATGGAATTTAAATGTAATGCAAATGTAGCATAATTGGACACTCATCAGAGCATGCATCAATATGAAGATTCAAGGAGAACGTTCATATGAAGCAAACTATATGACATCCTTTCCATATGGAGATCATTCATTGAATTTGAACATTCCAAATCATGGAAGGATCTCAAGGCATTAAAGAGCCATGTGATACTTTCCACCAAGGAGTTATGTGAATAAATCATTTCCTTTCTTGTAAGGATTTATTTGAAGGCAACGAAAACTCATTATGATCAGATTCAAATTCAAATGCCTAAGAGAAGCAAGTCGAATGGTAAGATTACTTCTTTCCATAAGTGAAGCATACCATGTGGAATTTCAAAATAAAAGGATATATGTATATGAATTATTTCCTTTCTTGGAGGGATTCATTTGAATGAAAGAGCAACCTTTATGGTCGTGGGAAAAATTCCCTTTTGGGTACTAGGTGTGAGGATTCTTTCTTTTCTTGAAGGAGACCCTTTGAATGCTAATTGCACACACTTATGAGCTGTATAGAAACATTCCATATTTGGAGTATGTGTGGGAAACCTTATCTTATGTGGATAACATGTAAATTATGCATGGTATTGTTTATTTTCTTGGAATCCATTGAACCTAGACCATTCCTAGGGTTATGCACGTAGGAAATGAGGGAATAACACTTAATGTATGATTTAATTACTTTCATTTTTGTGGAGTCATGCTTGGCTAGCCACACCACTATTTGTAACCGAATTAACATGATTAAATGATAAGTTGAATTTTGTTTGGATTAATTCGTCTTTAGTTGAACTTTGCTCCCAACTTAGAGCATACCAAGGACCATTTCTTGTGGTGTTCATAGACTTAGTACCATTGGTGTGGCGCCTTACCCTTAGTTCTTACCAATGATCCTTTCTTGTGGCGAACATCACCAACTTATCAAAAAAATCTCTTGTTTGTGGCGCCTTCACCTTCCAATATTTTCCATTTCTTTTATCCCACAATTTTAATTTCCGATGCCTTAAACAAACCAAATTTGTCTCGGCCAAACACCCACAAACTTGGCCAAAATAATATATGTCTCGATTAAGCCACAATTTCTGTTTGTCTCTACCAAAAAATTATCTAGCCTAGGCAATGTTTCAAGCAACCTTGGCCAAGCTAATGCACCAATCAAGAATGATCATGAAATGAGAACCACCCTCAAAGGAGGTTCACATCAGGTGGTATCAGAGCCACTTCTTGTTTGGTGTCTAGACCACTTGTTCATTGTCTAGTGATAAGTCCTTTTTGAGTCGTGTTATTAATTTATTTTCTTTTACAAGTAAAAGAGCCCAAAAAAAAAGTATCAATCACGTGTCAACACAAAATTGTCCAAAAATAAAAGTGTCACCATTGAGTCAAAAACAAAACGTGTCAATATGAGTCAAAAGTCAAAAAGTTAATCAACAGTTTCAAGTGTCAAAACTATTTCTTGCACATCCACATTGTATGTAGTGATGACAAAGCAACTCCAAGCCCTGCAACAACAAATGGAGCAAATGAGGCTTGAGTTGGGTAGGAAACTTCCAAAAAAAGAAGCCAAAATAAAGGTTCTAATCATTATTGGCAAGAATGTTTCAGAAACCTATTTGAAATTGGAGATAAAGATGGAAAAATATTCAATTGTATTTCTTACAATGAAGAAAAGAAGGTTAAGGTGGCTACTTCAGAGTTTAAGAAATATGCCTTAAGCTGGTGGGTTCAATTCCAAAAAGAGTGGAATGGATATGGTACCAAACCAATTGGTACTTGGGAAAAATTGAAGATGGTGATGAGTAGTAGATATGCTCCAAAAACCTATCAACGAGCCAGTCACAACAAATTCCAAGTCAAACCAAGTCCATCCAAAGGGAGCTTGAGCCAATAGACTTCGTAAGAATGTTCAAAACGACATTAGAATATGAAACCAGAAGAAGAAAAAGAGAACCCAAAGTCATGAGTGAATCACCTGTGAGTAGGAAAGAATTGAGTGAAACATTTGTGAGTGAGGAAAACACTTTGAGTGAGAAGAATACTTTGAGTAAAAGCACTTTGAGTGAAAACACGGAGTATAAACACATGAGTGCGAACACGATGAGTAGAATTCAAAGTGAGGTTAAAAGTGATTTGGTTTCAAGGCAACCCTTATATCTACCCTCTTGTGGGAAATTTGTTTTTATCACTAACCAAACTAATGAAAATTATTTGTCAAAATTTGTTGAACAATATTTGTTGGGAGTTGATAAATTCTTTTCCAATGAAGTCATTAGTGCTCTTCCACATACTATTCAACATGTGGACCTTAATGGAGTTGTGGATCATGTGAAATTGTTGGAGACAAACAATGATGAATAATAAAATATAATGGTGAAAAATGGGTATTATGAAATTACACATTTTTTCCATCTAAAGAAGTCATTGGTTTTAGTCAAATTGTTAACTTATTTATGAAAGGGGTGACCCTTGATGAATATGTATAAAGGTGGATTAAAAGGTTGAAGAAAATTGTGTTTGACCCGGGAGAAGAAGAGACATATATGTATCGGATCCTAGGCAACTCAAGAGGAGAGTTTTTGATCTAGAAAAATATGTGAAAGTGCAAGTGTCAAGAGAGCGCTTTAACTTGCTTATGTTTTGATGAAGAGAAAGGACTTGGTGAAAGCTTAAAGACAACTCAACAAATCAACATGCCAAAGATTCAAGAGCTTCATGTCTAGGCTAGAGTCTTAGATGTGTCTTAGTTATTGAGTCTAGGTTAGGTAAACCTATATGCAAATCTCGTAATATTTGAGATATTTTGTTGCTTCACATTACTTCTGTTTTTGTGTTGTTTGTGTAACAAGGAAAAGTCATCTCTTGGTGTCATACTACCACAGAGATCAGAGAGTATTCACTAAGAGTTGGAGGTCTTGAGTTTAGAGCATAGTCTTGGCTGGGGCTGGATCATAGGAAAGGTTCTCCTAGGCGATTGGGTAAGGTCAAACCAAGGTATAGGTTCTGGGAACTCAAGAAGGGAGCGTTCAAGGTCTTGTAAGTAATTGGAAGTGTGTGTGTGTAAGACACATTGATTTCAATTTTTAGTGAATAAAGATCTCCCAGATCAAAGGGGAGGACTGGATGTAGTTTTGCAGTGGACTGTAAAACGAACTACTATAAAAACATTGTTGCATGCTAATTCTTTCCCTTATCTCTTTAATGACTTTAGTATCTTTTAATTGCCTATTGTAGCTGATATTTTGAATATAGTATTACTACCAAAGAAAGATCAATTATGTTCAAAAATATCCGCTAAATCAATTCTGTATAATCTGTATTTGGCTGTGTAATTGTGCTAGTCAGAAACTGCAATTTCTGTGCGACTTAATCAATTAAGTCATAGCTTTAATCGATTAACTAGGTAAATTTCCAGAACAGGGTGTTGGTGCAAATAGCGGTAAGTGGGAACCGCGACACCTATTCAACCCTCCCCCCTTCTAGCTGTATTATGTCACTAATACCTAACAATATGACCACTTGAATTTGAGGTCAAATTCTCTTCAAGGAGAAGGGTATGACGTGATCCAAATATATGTCACATTGTTGAGTTGCATTTAATAAAGTGGGGGACCTTTCATCCTACATGTAGTTTATGTTATTATTATTATTTTTAATAAATCGTTGTAAATCATTTTTATCCTACATGTAGCTTATGTTTTTGACCTTTTATGGGTTTTCATAATTAGATATGTATTATCTCCATGTTAAGAGGGGGCGTGCATCGATGTGAAGATTCAAGGATCAAATTCAAAAGCATGGAAATTATTTCTTTCTATATGAAGCAAACTATGTGGCATCCTTTCCATATTGAGAAGATTCATTGAATTTGGCCATTCCAAATCATGGAAGGATCTCAAGGCATTAAAGAGTCGTGTGATACTTACCACCTAAGAGTTATGTGTATAAATCATTTTCTTTCATGAAAGGATTTATTTGAATGCAAAGGAAACTCTTTATGATAAGATTGAAATTCAAATGCCTAAGAGAAGCATGTCGTGTGGTATGATTACTTTTTTCCATAAGTGATGCAAACCATATGCTAATTCAAAATAAAAAGGATTTATGTGCATGAATAATTTCCTTTCATTGAGGGATTCTTTTGAATGAAAGAGCAACATTTATGGCTGTGAGAAAATTTCTGTGTTTGGGTATTAGATACGAGGATTCTTTCCTTTCTTAAAGAAGAGCCTTTGAATGCTAATTGCACACACTTATGAGCTGTATGAAAATATTCCATTTGTCGCGCCCCGATTTTCGGTTACGCGACCTCTTAGAGGCGCCACTACATTTTATGGTAAAAAATGTAGAAAAAATCTTTTTAGCCCAATCACATTGGGCTTTGGATTTCTGATATCTATGTTTGGGAGTCGATTATGGATCGAGGAAGGTATTAGAACCTCATCTATCCGTAATTAAATAGTACCCTTACTAATTGCACGATTTGAATACCCTTATCTTATTTAAAATTAAAATTATTAAAACAAAATGTTTATTTCTTATCTTTGTACCTAGCAAGATTAATCTTGCTCCTATGTATCCCTAAATGCTT
Source organism: Lupinus angustifolius (assembly GCF_001865875.1). Lineage (NCBI taxonomy): Eukaryota > Viridiplantae > Streptophyta > Magnoliopsida > Fabales > Fabaceae > Lupinus > Lupinus angustifolius. The sequence goes on from NC_032014.1 coordinate 18,158,944, forward strand.
TAGGAATCAGGACTACATAGTTCTAAGTTTTAAAATGATTTATTGGTAAAATAATTATCTCTCTACAAAAGGTGAAGCAATAGAAACTAATATCCGCACCGCATCCCATTTCAAAGAGGTTTGAAAATAGGTATAGTATGTTTAGGTTTTTTTAATTAATTTAGGAATTAATCGAGTGAAAAGAAATGTCTAATGCGACCGTTCAATGATGATATGAGGATAAGAAGTATTACAACTTGCCTTCATCTTTTGATTAATCCCAAAAAAGTTTATACATTTTTATAAGCATTGAAAAATAAATTGTTGTGTGAACATATTTTTCTAAAATCAATTTTTTTACTATTACTACCTTTTTAAAAAAGAATCCCGAAGAGTTACTTGAATAAGTTATAAAAACAATTGTCCTAATCAATATATACGTAAACATATTTTCCATACAAGTCTTTATTGGCCAAATCATTATAGAATGAAAACAATGGACAATCGTTGGAACGTGGCGAAAACCGCTGGGACTGGCTGGCGGGCCGGCGAGCAATGGACAATGCTGGAAGAGCAACCCATCCACTAAAAGAGCAACGATGTGGCGGCGGAGCGATGCAATAGCTGGCCAACCATAACTTTTTCTGGGTCATGTGGGTCGTCTTCTTCCTCTCTCGGGTATAGACTTGGTCATGGCTGCAAAGGTTACACATGCCTGAGGTAGGAGGAGCCGACAACTGGTCCTCATCTTCTCTTTCTCCGGTCGCACCACATAGGATGCGGATCCGGCGACGCATGGGTTCATAACCCATTTGTTCAAATGCTATAAGCAAAGTTTTTTTTGGGTAAAGGGGAGTCCCATGGGGAAACCATATCCCTCATACATTAACAAGATCTCATAAGAATCATGTTCTATTTTAAAAAAATTGTTTGTGAATGGAATTGTTTGCTGGACTTTCGTTAAATGAGTTTGGGGAATAGAATACTTGAGTTATATTTAGATTTTAGGAAAAGATTAGTACAACATAATATGTAAACATGTGGATTGTTATTGTTTTAAGTGAATGCACAATACTTTTGTTGTTATTGATTCAAACATATTCATCTTGATGAATGAAATAAAACCCAAAATAATTACCATTACCTACAAGCAGTGAGAACCTTTGAATGTTTTTCTTAGGTTTGAACAAATGTTACATAACTAAAAGCATATACATGATATGTTTTGAATGCTTTAACATAAAAAACAGAGTCTAAATGTGTAGAAGGATACTAACCTTTTACAATGACTAATGTATTTTTCTCCCTTTTAGCATGTATATCTTCTACTCTTCTCCACTTTTTGTATCCTTTTTCCTTGTCTCTCTACTCTTTTCTTTATTTTTTATGTGTTAATTGTCCTTTTTCTTATGCTTGTACTATCTTTTTAATGGGATAACTAAAAACCACTTCCCTAAAAAAGCTGGGAAACCACCCCCACTAATAGGGACTGGTTACAAGTTAGTTATGGTTATATTTTTTTTGCCACTTTTTATTATTTTTTTTTCTCCTTCTACAATTAATTTAGTTTTGACATTTTCGAAATAATTATATATTATCTTTTAATAAAATTTCTAATACTATAACAAAATTAGTGATAAATTTTTATGGTCCGGACAAATATGGGTATTCAGAGTTGTCCATCTTTACTTGTTGTTTACGTGATATCAAGCAAACTGATGTTTGAGAGATATCATGGTAACTAGTAAAGAAATGAATACTAATTTTCTTAAGGTCCATAAAAAATTACTTGATTATTTCTCAGTACTTGAAAGTATCTATCGCCTTGTGAGCTGAGTTGTCCTCAAAATGACTTGAGTTTATTCTCGAGAGGAATGATAAAGATGGAAGTGAACCAAGGACGCAAGTCGGCATACTGCTAGAATTTTCATAAACGAGGATAAAGACCTAGAACGTAGGTTAGCGTCCTAGAAAGATTAACTTCGAGGTCGTGAAGCACAAGGTCCAAAGGTAGGATTTGAGCTTGTCAAGCACAGAGCCCTCAAATTTTAAAACGTTAGGCACAAGGCCTGGAATGATTGACTTCGAGGTCGTCAAGCACTAGGTCCTCGTTGTACAATTTGAGGTCGTCAAGCATGGAGCCCTCAAACTTTAAAATGCTAGAGACGAGGCCTGGAAAGATTGACTTCAAGGTCGTCTAACACAGGGTTATCAAATGTACAATATCTGGTCGTCAAGCATGGAGCCCTCAAATTTAAAACGACATGCATGATGCCTGGAAAGATTGACTTCGAGGTCGTCAAGCACACGGTCCTTGAATGTTCAATTTGAGGTTGTCAAACATGAGGTCCAAAGGTATGATTTGAGGGCATCAAGCACGAGGTCCAAAGGTATGATTTGAGGTCGTCAAGCATAGAGCCCTCAAATTTTATAACGCCAGGCATGAGGCATGGAATGATTAACTCCGAGATCGTCAATCACGGAGCCTTCAAATTTTAAAATGACAAGCACAAGGCTTAGAAAGATTGGCTTAGAGGTCGTTAAGCAAATGGTCCTCGAATATACAGTTTGAGGTCGTTAAGCACGAAACCCTCAAATTTTAAAATGTCAGGCATAATGCTTGGAATGATTGACTTAGAGATCGTCAAACACAGGGTCCTCGAATGTTCAATTTGAGTTCGTCAAGCATAAAGCCCTCAAATTTTAAAACGTTAGGCACAATGCCTGGAAAGATTGACTTCGAGGTCATCAAGAATGGAGCCCTCAAATTTTAAAACATCAGGCACGAGGCCTAGAAATCTTACATCACACATCAAGGTATGAGACCTGAAAAGTTTAAATCTCACACTGAGGTATAGGACCCAAAACGTTTATGTTTTCACATCGAGGTACTGTACCCAAAAAGTTTATGTTTTCACGTCAAGGTATAGGATCCGGAAAGCTTAAATTTCACATCAAGGTACATGATCTAGAATTTTTAAATTGCACTTCAAAACACAAGGCCCGAAAAGTATATATTTCACTTCGAAACACAGGTCAGAAACATAGACCCGAAAAGTTTAGACTGCACTTTGAGGTACAGGATTCGGAAAGCTTAGATTTAAAATCGAGGTACAGGACCTGGAAAGTTTAAGTTGCTCATCGAGGTACCGGACTCGGAAAACTTAGATTACACTTCGAGGTATAGGATCAGAAAGCTTGATTATGAATGCTCATCGAGGTACAGGACCCAAAAAGCCTGATTTTGAATGCTAATTGAGGTAGAGGACCTGAAAAGTTTAAATTTCACATCGAGGTACAGGAGCCGAAATGTTTAGATTGCACTTCGAGGTACAGGACCCAGAAAGCTTCATTGAACTTTGAGGTACATGACTGGAATGATTGATTTTGAATGATCATCAAGGTACATGACCTAGAATGTTTAAATTGAACTTCAAGGTTTAGGACCCGAAAAGCTTAGATTTAGAATGCTCATTGAGGTACAAGACCCGAAAAGCTTAAATTTCACGTCGAGGTACAAGACCCGGAAAGTTTGAATTACACATCGAGGTACATGACCCATGAATTTTTAATTTGCACTTCGAGGTATAGGACCTGAAAAGCATGATTAGATGATTGTAAAGTATTGGGTGAATGTTTTAGAGTATGTCATGTATGACGTTTCTCGTGATGTAATGTATGAGTTGTGAATGTGATGAAATTAAGTGTATAAACTATGCAGCAATGTTCTAGTGCGCTCATGAACTGTCTTTGATATATAAATTTTCTCCTTTTATTGAGCTTGACTGAAATGTGAACCCATTTATTAACTAATGCGGACTAGAATGATCTGTTGATGCCTTGATATCCTAGTGTTATGTTGAGATGAACAATTAATCTCAATAATGTTGCCCCAGTATAAGTTGTTTCAAAATTCATCCCCAGGAGATGGAAGTGTGATTACTTGTTTTCCTTTAGAGGAAATAATTTGATTGCCCTAGTTTTCTTAAAATATAATGGACATTTGTATGAGGGTGTTCATTTAACTTTCTCTAATTTTTGCCCAGAATACTCAATATAGGTATCTGCCATCAATTCTCTTTTTTTTTTGTAATGATACTAAATCACCTTTTCAGGTTTCCCACTTAGTACCTCTTTTTTTTCTTAGGACGCCCTTGCGGGTTTTCAACCTAACACTCTTTTTGTTTTTTAGCACCCTTATGTAAAATTGTCCCAATTTTGGGCTTAATGAAACTTTTTGATTCGAGAAAATGGGACCCACCCAAAAAATTGTCCTGGTATGAGATATTGGGGGTTATCATTCTATTCAAATTGTTCTGATGTGCTTCAATTCGAGAGAACTTCTATAAGAATCATACTGAAATTGCCCCAGTTTGGGTGACTATTCCTCCTTTGGTCTAGTGCTTTTTACTTCATGCACAACCCTTTAAAAAGAAATACTAAAACAATGATCATGCAAACTTGGTTGAGTGTTTGGGATATAAGTGGTGATGGAAGAAGTCAATATGGAATTGAAGTTGTATTGGGAGTTTGAGTATGATGTGGTGATTATGATGGTGATCTTTAAGAGAGAATGTATTTCATGCATTAAATATAAGTTTTTTTTTTATCAAAATTTCAGTTTAGTGGAGTCAACGTTTCTTTGCCATGGTGTGAAGCTTAGGTGATGAGAACCTCTTCAGGAGATTCTAAGAACGA
>NC_032014.1:18163720-18191324 GCF_001865875.1 Lupinus angustifolius
ACTCCCTTGGGTTGGTTTTGGAGGATGCTCCTTGATGGTCTTTAGGATCTTCTGAAGATTGGATTGGGTGGCTTCTCCTTGATGTTCTTTATGAGGAGCATAAGTACATTTAGTCCAAGTTTGGGCCTTGTTCTTGGCTTGGGCCCACTTATGCCTAATAGCTCCTTCTTTGGAATCTTGGGCATTTTCTGGATCACATCATTAGGCAAATAAATTCTTAACAAGGACTTTTTAAGCTTGTATAGTGGCATGGATAAGGGGTTCCAAGAAACGATATAAGGCTCAAATATGTGTTTCTTATACCAATTCCTCCTTTGTCCTATTTTTCAATAGTTTTCGGATATGACATTCAATTACTTGGATTCTATTGGATTTTTTTAATGTGATAGGTCAATGTTGTAACCCTACCATATAGGATGTGAATATTTCATTTGTAGGTCTTTGATAGTGATTTCATTTACTCTAACTTTTTCCTGAGATATTGAGGTACTCAGCGGGTTATTATTTTTTTTACTATATTTTGCACTTGTACCAAATGAACCATTTTGTACGACTCGATTTTGACCTTTTTTACCCTTCAGGTCAAATGTAGTTAATGATGTGTGTAAAGTTTATTTATTTCCTAGTAACTGAATATCATGGAAAATGGATGAAAAGCTACACTCCTTGGGCTTTTTTGACATATTGAAGGTTATTTCAAAAAATCTCCTTTCATAATGTCTATGGCTCAAATGGGGTGACTAAGGACATCTTCTTAGTATTTGGGAATTATTGATGAAGCCTTGTATCATTGGAAAAATCTGCCTAAGGATCCACACCACCTTGGTCTTACATTTGTATCATCCTCCATAATTTTTAAAACTTATATCTCACTTTAATACATGAAGTTATTTTTTTGTTGCTATTTTGGGTGGATATGATTTATGGGATGAATACAGGATTATAAATTTGTAAGATCAATGCGCTGGTATATATTTTTTAAAAAGAAAGGCAATGGAAAATAACTTTTTTTATTCATAAGAAGGAAACATAAGACCCTTTATTTTGCAACCCTAAAGCCTTGGGTGGAGCCAAAATGTTGTATTGCAATATAGTTCTAGATAAATCAAAGCATCTCCTTGAAACTTGACCAGCCCTTCATTAATCAGGTCTCGTACCTTGCCCTTTAGTTGATAGCAACCCTCCTTCGGATGTCCTGATGTCCCTCCATGATAGATAGAACGAGCATTCAGGTTGAAATCCTTTGGATATGGAGGTATCACCTCCTTCAAGGGAATGAGAGTTATCAAACCCCTATGAACAAGTTGTGGCAACAACTAAGAGTACGACATGGGGATCACATCATAAAGACCGTTTCTCCTTCGTTTTCAAGATGGTCCTCCTTGACTGAGTAGAAATATAACATTGTTTAAGATGATGATGTCCTTTACATTGGTTGAAGGTTTCGATGAATGATGAATCACCTTCCATCCCTTCACGTACAGTTTGATTCCAAGTTATGTGTTGAGTTGGATCTTTCACACCTCTGCCACTTCTTAGACGACTTTCTATCTTTTCCCTACGATCATCAGTTGATGAAAACCTAAAGATACACATCCCAACATCTTACTATAGAATGGTGGTTGGAGAGTGCCGATGAACATTGAAACACTATCTTCATCAGATATCTTGGGCTTAACCTGAGCGGCCACTTCTGCCCACCTTTGGACATACTCAGTGAAAGTTTCATCATATCTCTTGATCATATGTTTTAGTCTTGTCCTATCAGGAGCTATATCAATGTTGTAATCATATTGCTTGAGAAAAGCATCACATAAATCCTTGAATCACTGAATTTGTGAACGTTCAAGTCACAAGTACCAAGTGGCGGCAACTCCGTTAGGCTTTCTTGAAATAAATTGATCAATAATTTGTCATCTTTGATATAGGGAGTCATCTTCCTAGCATACATAGTCAGGTGCTCTTTAGGACAAGAAGTTCCTTGATATTTGTGATATGTTGGCACTTTGAACTTTGGTGGCACAACTAAACCCGAGACTAAACATATGTCACTGGCGTCCTTCAAACCATATGAATTGGCTTCTTCCATGGCTCTGATTCTTTTCTCTATAACATTTATTTCCTCTCGATCATGAGTATTGGTAGAGTGATTGGGGTTGTCTCAGTCAATTGGGATCTCCATATGGAAAAACGTTTGCAAACTAGCTTCTGAGAATGGTGTATCAATTTGAGCAACTGATTTATTTTCTCTTTCTGGATCGCTTCTGTTGGGTCCAATTATATCACCTTTGAAATCAATATTAATTCATGATCGCCCTTGGCAATGGGTAATGAAATGCATGTTACAAATTTGGATATGAAGTGTATGAATGAATGTGATGATAGTGCATGAATAATGTATTTTGTTTTTTTTTGGATGAAAGCATTTGATGTTGCATGAATGAATTTTTCCGAATAATGTATGGTGTATACAATTTTTGGTGTAATGTTTCAATGATTATTTTTTTATTTAAGTATATGAATGTATGAATTGTGAAGGAATGATGCATTTTACTTTTTTATTTTTACATGAATGAATGACGAATGGATGAATTATATTTTTTTCTTTTTATTTGAATGTTTAAATAATATATATTTTAGATAAATGGTTGAATGATTAAATTTTTTAAATGAATGCATGTATGTTGGGATGCATGAACATGAGTTAAACGATTAACCTTTAAGCTCATTAAGATGATAGAAAGATTTTCCCTAGGGTATTGATCTCATCGAAAGGAAATGAGAAGTATCCCTAAGGCCTTGAGCCCATTGAAGAGAATGAAAATTATCCTTAGGGCATTGAGCCCATCGAAAGGAAATGAGAGGTATCCCTAAGGCATTGAGCTCATCGAAGGGAAAGAAAATTATCCATTGGGCGTTGAGCTCATTGAAGGGAATGAAAATTATCCCTAGGGAGCCCATTGAAGGGAAATGAGAAGTATCCCTAAGGCGTTGAGTCCATCGAAGGGAATATAATGTAGTTGACCATTCTAGTGACATAAGAATATTATGTAATAATGTTACTCTTATGCCACTCAGGACTATGATTTATCTAACTTAAGGATGATAAATGGTGTATGGATAAGGAGTAGACATGGTTTGCTTCCCGTGTCCTAGGTAAGGTACATCTTAAAAGGCTTTCGCTAAGGATGACAACCCTATAGTGAGGTACTAGGTCATATTTAAAGTGGACTCAATAAAGGCTCTAGACTTCTAGTTCACCAAATTGCTTCCAATCTCAAAAGAAAGAAGTCTTAATGTCATAGGTTAGAAACAAGAGGAGGCAAGCCCCTCGAACGCCTAACTCACAATACCAGGAACAATCTGGGTGGTCCATTATTTTAATACCAGGAGATAAGTTTAACACCGGTAAAGAAAATATTTCTCTTATCTAAATCTTAATCTCTAACAATTTGGGTATATGACGTATGTGTGTGTAACTCAAATGCACTATGAGTGTGTGAGGAAGAAATTATTTTTAAAATATAAACCCCCACCAAAAGCTACGTAAAACATGGTAAATATTTAACTGACTTGAACAAAATAAATAAATAAACGAACAAACAAGCAGAAAAATATTTGTGTAAAAAATGAAAAATAAAAGGTATTTAAAAACAAGAAAAAGGCTGCATTGGGCCTGACTCTCTTAAAACATTTTCCAACATAGTCCCCAGCTATCGTACCCCAATTTTTTGGTTACGTGACCTCTTACAGTAGCCATTACATTTTATGGTAAATATGTAGAAAAAGTATTTTTAGCCCAATCACATTGGGCTTTGGATATCTCATATCTAGGTTCGAGAGCCCATTATGGATAGATGAAGGTATTAGCACCTCGCCTGCCTGTAATTAAACAGTACCCTTGCTAATTGCACGATTTAAATACCTTTATCTTATTTAAAATTTAAATTATTAAAACAAAATGTTTATTTTTTATCTTTGTATCTGACAAGATTAATCTTGCTCCTTGGTATCCCTAAATGCTTTAGGAAATGAAAACTACGTAGTTCTAAGTTTTAAAATACTTTATTGGTAAAATAATTATCTCTTTAAAAAAGGGTGAAGTAGTAGAAACGAATGTCCGCACCACATTCCATTTCAAAGAGGTTTGAAAATAATTATAATATCTTTTGTTTTTTTATTAATTTAGGAATTTATCGAGTGAAAATAAGTGTCGTAACGTGACCGTTCAAGGATGATATGAAGACAAGAAGTGTTACGACCAACCTCCATCCTTTGATTAATCCCAAAAAGGTTTATACATTTTTGTAAGCATTGATAAATAAATTGTTATGTAAACATATTTTTCTAAAATCAAATCTTTTTACTATTACTTGCTTTTTTAAAAATAATCCTCAAGAGTTACTTGAATAAGTTATAAAAACAATTTTCCTTATCAGTAAATAGGTAAACAAATTTTCCATACAAGTCTTTATTGGCCAAATCATTAAAGAATGAAAACAAATATATATGGGCCACTTAACATGCCACAACTTAGTTTATAGGTTATACACTTAAAAACAAGGAAATAAACAAATGCATCAATTTATATTAAAAGTAGAAAAAAGGAATGGAATCCCTAACTTTGCTACTTCATCTTCCTCATGTGATGACCAATATCCATGGTGGTCGAGGGTGGCGATGAACACATCGAAAACCATTGGAACGTGGCTAGCGGGCCGGCGAGCATTGGATAACGTTGGAAGAGGAAACCACTCGCTCGAACCTTATGTTCTCTCTCCCTCTTAGAACGACACGACGGTAGAGCGACGTGATGGCTAGCCAAACATAGCTTTTTTAGGGTCATATGGGTCGTCTTCTTCCTCTCTCGGGTATAGATCTGGTCATGGCTGCAAATGTTAAACATGGATGGAGGTTGCTTGCTTATGGGATTTTCATATCCTGTGTCATTGACTACTACGCAATCGACACGTCAGATGTGGACACGATGACCGCAAACTCCCGAGACCACCTTGTAGGTGACAATCTTATTCACAAGATGGGCATATACAAGTATGGAAATGCATGGAAATATCAAGTGGATCACAATGCCAATGTGAATGAAAACTTACTAAATGAAGACCATGCTGAAAATCTTCGTGAGCCAAACCCTGAGCAATCACAAACCGAGACAAATGCTGAACCTCAGGTACTATTGTTTGGGCTTGCACACTTGGATGCTATGGAACAACGCCTAAATTCTCGAATTGATGGTCATTTTCAATCCTTGAGAGACTCTATGGCAGTTGAGTTCCAACAGTATCAACAAAGGTTATATGAGGAGCTTGAACGCTTCAACTTCGTTATGAGCACCACTCGTGGCTTTTCATCACCACCACCACCACCTCAAGAGTAGCCTAGATAGGATTTTCTAGAGTCTAGGGTGTGTGTGTTTACTTTTGAGACTGTATTTTGATGTTGATTGTACTTTGTTGTTTCTGTTGAACTACCTATGTACTTGATGCACTTACTTTGTAATGTCTCGTAAACTTTGTTATTAACTTGGACTATGTTTCAGTTATTGCATGAGCCTTTGACCTTATCTAGTTGTGTATCTCTTCTATTGAATGGTTAATATGCTCCGTATGTGATTTAACCAAAATCATTAATCATTCTATGCAATATATGTCAAACTTACACAAGTAGATATATCTCGCAATTAATTTCTGTCAATCTGTCTTTATTATGAATAATCGGTTAACTCCATGAAAATGATTAATTAATGATAAACATTGTTCACCTGTTCAATTGTTTTTAGACTGCTTAATCGATTATCCTTGATTATTTAATTGATTAAGACCAGTAAAGTTTTAGTATATCTTTCCTTGCTTTTGGCTATTAATATCATACATTATCATAGCTTTTTGATCATACCAAACGGGGGGAGAACGTGTTGTTTGAGCTGTTTTGCAGGTTGTAGTGAGCTTCCACATCTAATCATGAATTTCTACCCTTATGTCACCTCTTACATGGTTTGAGTGGGAGAACGAAGTGAGGGGGAGCAACGCATTCTAATTCAACCATTGCAAACACATTTTGTCCAACATCAAGCCATCAAACATAAGATCTGTTTTAGAGTTTGTCATCTTTAAAAGGGGGAGATTGAAATGCCAAATAATCATAGGATGTCATTGACCTACTTAGTTTTGATGAAGACACATAGTTAAATGGAAGCTTGAAGACTTGGACATCACCACAAGCAACATACCGAAAAATCAAGGTTAACGTCGTATAATTTAGGATTGCTTTTTATATTCTAGAGTCCTAAGATGTTTGCCTAGTATTGAGTTTAGTTTAGGTAAACCCAAGATGGAAGTCTCACAAAAAGTCTAAAATGAAAATCATATAGGTTGAGGCATCACACCTATATATATATATATATGATAAGTAAGATTTATGCATTTGCATTCGGCATACATGGTTTTGTGCATAAAGGAATCAATCAATTCAAAAATCATGAGTTGCATGTTCTTTCATCATATAGAGCGTTTACCATACATTTAGGAAAAACCATTTTCACACATATTAATCGATTAACTCAATTGATAATCGATTAAATCTTGTTAAAATCCGTTAATCGATTAAGGAAAGGTGTAATCGATTAAAAGGAGTTATAGTAGCTAACCTCTCAGGATTTCTGGCTTATTAATCGATTAAGAGGGTTAATAATTGATTAAGCTACCAATTCTCTACTATGATGACACCAACGCACCATGATAATTATCCTTGAGTAACAGAAAATTTGCCAAGCTACTTTGCACACCAAATGTGCGGATAAAGACTCTGAATTCGGCTCTACAACCCTTGACAGAACTATCACAAATAGCCCTAAAACTAGATGTGAAGATTATACAAGGTTTTTCAATTGAATGAAAACTTTTAGCACTTTGGAAAAGAATTTCTCTCTTTTCTCTCTTGTAAAATAATGCTAGAAAAACTTCTAAAAGATCAGCAAGATAGCTTTGACAATTAAGCTCTAAGAATCTTGAGTTTTTGTCTTTCTCTCTGAATTGAAAATTCGAAATCTATTTTCAAAAAAAAACTCTATCTTGTGTTATGTTTAAAATAACAGCTTTTGTATATAACTAAGTCTAACTAATATTAATCGATTATATAACATGTTAATCGATTAATGTGTTTATTAAAACAATTTTTCAGTTATGGTCTTCACGAGGCAGAAAGTCTTGAATCGAGCGATAGTTTCGGTTGAGGCCAGATTCACGAATGGTGTAGTATCCTAGTAGGCGTTTAGAGTGCTCAAATCGAGCGGGTAGGCTCAACGAGTTTAGGAAAGAAGTTCTTGCTAGGTGTATTGGAAGTATGGTTGTAATCAAATATACATTTCTAATAGTGAAGAAAATCTCCCAAATCAGCCGGGAGGCGTGGATGGAGTTTGCAAGTGGACCCGTAAACGAACCAAAATAAAAATCATTGAGCCCTTTATCTTTCCCTATCTCTTTTACAATTTTGTCTTTACTTGCTTTCTGTGTTTAATTGCATTTTAGTGCTAATTGCTGTTAACCTATGAATAATCAAAAATCAATTTAGGATAGTAAAGTTAAAAAATCATCATTGTTTTCATCGCAAGAAAAGTCTGTTTTCCAAAGAATCAATAATCAATATAATCGATTAACGAGCTAACTATAATCGATTAAATCAACTGTCATTAACCGATTAACCCTGTTTTTAATTGATTAACTGCAACAACTTTGTATTTTGCGCATAAATCGGAAAAGCGAGATTAATGATCTACTATACCTATACATCCTTTTCTAGATGTATTTTACCTTACTGGTACCCAAAATTTTTTGGGTAAAGGGGAGTCTCATGGGGAAACCATATCTCTCATACATATCCAAGGTCTCACAAGAATCATGTTCTATTTTGAAAAAATTGTTTGTGAATGGAATTGTTTGCTGGACTTTTGTTAAATGAGTTTAGGGAATAGAATACTTGAGTTATAATTAGATTTTAGGAAAAGGTCAGTACAACATAATATGTAAACATGTAGATTATTATAGTTTTAAGTGAATGTACAATACTTTTGTTGTTATTGATTCAAACATATTAATCTTGATGAATGAAATAAAATCCAAAATAATTATCATTACCTACAAGCAAGCAGTGAGAACCTTCGAATGTTTTTTTAGGTGTGAATAAATGTTACATAACTAAAAGCATATACATGAGATGTTTTGAATGCTTAAACATAAAAAACAGAGCCTAAAGGTGTAGAAGGGTACTAACCTTTTATAATGACTAATGTATTTCTCTCCATTTTTAGCATGTATATCCTCTACTCTTCTCCACTTTTTGTATCTTTTTTCCTTGTCTCTCTACTCTTTTCTTTATTTTCTTATTTGTTAATTGTCCTTTTTCTTATGCATGTACTATCTATTTAATGGGATAATTCAAAACCACTTCCCTAAAAAAAGCTAGGAAACCACCCCCACTAACAGGGACTGGTTACAAGCCAGTTATGGTTATATTTTTTTTTGACACTTTTTATTATTTTTTTCCTTCTACAATTAAATTATTTTTGACATTTTCGAAATAATTATATATTATTTGTTAATAAAATTTCTAATGCTAAAACAAATTTAGTGATAAGTTTTTATGGCCAGGACAAAAATGGGTATACACACTATTGAACCTAGACCATTCCTAGGCTTTTGTACGTGGGAAATGAGGAAATAACACTTAATGTATGATTTAATTACTTGCATTTTTGTGGAGCCATGCTTGGCCAGCCACACCATTATTTGAAACCGAATTAACATGATGACATGATAAGTTGAATTTTGTTTGGATTAATTCCTCCTTAGTTGAGCTTTGCTCCTAACTTAGAACTTATCGAGGAACATTCTTTGTGGCGTTCATAGGCTTATCACCATTGGTCTGGCGCCATACCCTTAGTTCTTATCAAGGATCGTTCCTTGTGGTGAACATCACCGACTTATCAAACAACTCTCTTATTTGTGTCGCCATCACCTTCCAATCTTTTCTATTTCTTTTATCCAACACTTATAATATTTGCTACCTTCAACAAACCAAGTTTATCTCAGCCAAATATCGTCAAACTTGGCCAAAATATTATTTGACTCAACCAAGCCACTATTTCGATTTGTCTCGGCCAAAATTTTTGTCTAGCCTAGGCAATGTTTCAAGCAACCTTAGCCAAGCTAATGCACCAATCAAGAATGATCTGGAACAAGTACCTTCCTCAAAGGAGGTTCACGTCAGGTGGTATCAAATCCACTTGATCATTGTCTGGTGATAAGTCCATCTTGAGTCGTGTTTTTAATTTTTGTTCTTTTGCAAGTCAAATGAGTCCACAAACAAAATGTCAAACACATGTCTACCCAAAATTGTCCAAAACCAAAAGTGTCAACATTAAGTCAATAACAAAAAGTGTCTGAATGATTCAAAAGTTATGAATCAAAAGTCCAAAATTTATGAATCAAAAGTTTCAAGTGTTAAAACTATTCCTAGCACATCTGCATTGTATGTAGTGATAACAAACCAAATCTAAGCCCTCCAACAATAAATGGAGAAAATGAGGCTTGAGTTGGATAGGCAACTTGCAAAAAAAGAAGCCAAATAAAGGTTTCAATCTTTATTGGCAAGAATGATCCAAAAACCTATTTGAAGTGGGAAATAAAGATGGAAAAAATCTCGAATTATATTTCCTACAATGAAGAAAAAGAGGTTAAGGTGACTACTTCAGAGTTTAAGGAATATGCCTTAAGCTGGTGGGTTCAATTCCAAACAAGAGTGGAGTAGCATGTGGTACCAAACCAATTGGTACTTGGGAAAACTGAAGATGGTGATGAGAAGTAGATATGCTCAAAAACCCTATCAACAAGCCAATCATAACAAATTACCTAGTCAACCCAAGTCCATATGAAGGGAGATTGAGCCAATAGACATCATAAGGAAGTTCAAAAAGTCAGTATAATATGAAACCACAAGAAAAAAAGAGAATCTGAACTCATGAGTGAATCACCTATGAGTATGGAAGAATTGAGTGAAACACTTGTGAGTGAGGAAAACACTTTGAATGAGGATAATACTTTGAATAAAACTACTTGTAATAAAATTACTATTAATGAAAGTGCTTTGAGTGAAAACACAATGAGTATAAACAAAATGAGTGAAAACACTATGAGTGAAATTCAAAGTGTGTTTAAGAGTGCTTTGGTTCGAAGACAACCCTTATACCTACCCTCTTGTGGGAAATTTGGTTTTATCACTAACCAAACTAATGAAAATATTTGGTCAAAATTTGTTGAACAATGTTTGCTGGGAGTTGGTAAATTCTTTCCCAAAGAAGTCATTAGTATTCTTCCACATACTATTCAACGTTTGGACCTTAATAGAGTTGTGGATCATGTGCAATTGTTGGAGACAAACAATGATGAAACACAAATATAATGGTGAAAAATGTGTATTCTAAAATTACACATTTTTCTCATCTAAAGTAGTCATTGGTTTTATCAAATTGTTAACTTATTTGTCAGAGGGGTGACATCGTTGGTGATTATTTAGAAATGTGGATTGAAAGGTTGAAGAAAATTGCGTCTGTTCCAGGAGAAGAAGAGGCATATGTATGGGATCCTAAGCAACTCAAGAGGTGAGTTTTTTATCTAGGAAAATATGACCACTTGAATTTGAGGTCAAATTCTATTCAAGAAGGAGGGTATGATGTGATCCAAATGTAGGCCACATTGTTGAGTTGCATTTGATAAAGTGGGAGGCCTTTTATCCCACATGTAGCTTATGTTATTATTATTATTTTTAATAAATCAGTATTTTTTATTGGTTTTCTTATATGGACATGTATTATCTTCATGTTAAGAGGGGGTGTGCATCAATATGGAGATTCAAGGATTAAAATTCAAAAGCATGGAAATTATTTCTTTCCATATGAAGCAAACGATGTGGCATCCTTTCCATATAGAGAAGACTCATTGAATTTGGCCATTCCAAATCATGGAAGGATCTCAAGGCATTAAATAGGCATGTGATACTTACCACCAAATAGTTATGTGCATAAATCATTTCCTTTCTTGAAAGGATTTATTTGAATGTAAAGGAAACACTTTATGATCAGATTCAAATTCAAATGCCTAAGAGAAGCAAGTCGTGTGGTAAGATTACTTCTTTCATTTGGTAAGATTACTTCTTTCATGTGGTAAGATTACTTCTTTCATGTGGTAAGATTACTTCTTTCCATAAAAGGATTTATGTGCATGATTTATTTCCTTTCTAAGAGGGATTCATTTCAATGAAAGAGCAACCTTTATTGCCGTGGGAAAACTTTCCTTTTTGAATGCTAGATATGAGGATTCAGTCCTTTCTTGAAGAAGAGAGTTTGAGTGCTAATTGCACACACTTATGAGCTGTATGGAAACATTCCATATTTGGAGTATGTGTTGGAAAACTTATCTTATGTGGATAATATGTAAATTATACATGGTATTGTTTCTTTTCTTGGAATCCATTGAACCTAGACCATTCCAGGCTTATGCAGTGGGAAATGAGGGAATACCATTTAATTTATGATTTAGTTACTTGCATTTTTGTGGAGCCATGCTTGGCATCCACACCACTATTTGTAACCGAATTAACATGATGAAATGATAAGTTGAATTTTGTTTGGATTAGTTCCTCTTTAGTTGAGCTTTCTCCTAACTTATAACTTATCGAGGTATATTCCTTGTGGCGTTGACAGGCTTATCACCATTTGTGTGGAACCTTACCCTTAGTTCTTATCAAGGATCCTTCCTTGTAGCGAACATCACTGGCTTGTCAAGAAATTCTCTTGTTTGTGGCACTATCACCTTCCAATATTTTCTATTTCTTTTATCCAACACTTATAATTTCCACTATCTTAAACAAACCAAGTTCATCTCGGCCTAAAACATTTCTAGCCTAGGCAATGTTTCTAGAAACCCTGCTCAAAACTAACGCACAAATCAAGAACGATTGTGAAATGAGAACCACCCCTAAAGGATTTTCTCGTCAGAAGGTGGTAGTAGTGGGTGGTTGGATGCTGGTATTAATTGGAGCTTAGGATCCGGAAGAGAGGTTAAGTTTTAGATTGATTTGGTTTCATGGATGGATGGATTTGGATTCCTGATAATGGAGGGAAATATTCGATTCGAAATGCTTATAAGGTGTTGTCTCAAGATGATAGATGTTGTATCAATGTGGATTTCAACAAGGTGTGGAAATGCAATGTCCCAAGAAAAATGAAGTGTTTAGTATGGAGAATTTTTTCAATGGAGTTCCAACAAAGGTGTGTCTCGCTCAAAGGGGTATCTTAGGCGCACATGCTGTACCACATTATGCTCTTTGTGGGGAGGAGGATGAAGAAATAAATCACCTCTTTTTCACATATTCAAAGTCTTATCTTATTTGGCAAAGTGTCTACCTTCATTTTGGTCTTTCATCAATTTTGTCAAATGATCCTAAGGTAAACTTCTCTATTCATTTGAACATGTCTTGGTTGGAGAAAAAGAGTATACAAATGTGGTTGTCCCTTTGGATTATCACATTATAAAGTATTTGGCATGTGAGGAGCAAGATTGTTTTTAGGCACTCGCGGTTCAATTATGATGAGGTGATAGAACTTATCTCCTTACATTCTTGGAATATCTTCAATGCTGATTATAAAACCTTTACCTTTTCTTATTTGGAATGGGCGTTGAGCTCATCTATTTGTCTTTCTACTTGTTAATTTTGGGATTTGTGGATAGGAATACCACTTACTATCCTAACTACTTCTTTCCTTTTTAATAAATTTATTTGCTGATAAAAAAAAATTGGCCTTACAACTAAACTTATAACAGCTATATATACATAAAACATAACCAATTAATAAATTAATTTTAAAAGTAATAATTATTTGGTACATACTTTCTCTGCTCATTTTTAGTACCATTGTCGGAGATATTTTAGGCATCCATTACATCACATAACATCTGCACTTCCATCCTCTTTTTTGTCTATAAAGTTACAATTGAAACAAAATATGAATACAGAAAGGAAATTAGTAAAGACAAAATAATAACTAAACAATGTCAACTTCAAGAATTTGTAGTAATAAATAAACATGAATTAAATGAACTAAATAACTTGTGAATAGGTAAACATTAATTAAATTCTTGCTTCTCAATATGTTTAATAAGCTCATTTTTTGGCTTCTATTACAATGAACACATGAAGACTAATGAATTCACACGAATACATAGTCTAGAAAAATTAAAGAGCGACCAGTCTCATCATGGTAATTATCGAACATCTCTGATCGTTCACCTCTAATGTGACACGTTCCGTCCTAGTTATATGATCAACGAGACTTGTTAAGGAAGGGCGGCTAGAGAGCGGGGCTATTCTTCTTTCGGGGAGGTAAAGTCGTTCCCATGTGATGGGAAATGAAAACTATTAGCCCCACACGGGGTTTGTGAATAAGTGATTGTCTGATAATGAGCAAGGAATATCCGTCTTTCTGCTAAACAGGATGTATTGAACTCATAATTCATTAGATACTTTTTATGAATGTCAACTAAGTATCATAAGTAAATTGCTCCCGGTTGTTCTATCATTTGATGATCAAAGTTATTCTTTGATAAATGATCACTATGAGTCAGACTCAATAGAATTTGATCAATCCTTTTTTTTTGCCGTTAAGGTAGAGAACTGAACCAAGAATTCTCTTTCTTTATCATCAATCAAATTGTTTTTTCGAGAAATATGAGACATCTAAGTCATACAAGTAAAGCGATCTATTCCTTGATAAGAAAAAGAAAAAACGTGAATGGTGATTGGATTGATGATAAAATAGAATCACAGAATTGTGGATCTTGTAGCGGTTGAATAAAAGATTAACAACACGGATTCTGCGCAAATACACAATTTGATATTTTTTTTAATCTTGTTATTATTTCGGTCGAGAGTTGTCGCACCTTGAACAACTTGAGCTCATTCGATATCACAGCAAAAATATATATATAATAATAAGAAATCGGTTTTTATTAATATATTATAAAATAAATAAAATGAATTTTTTTATATTATAAAATTATCAACGTGATTACAATAAAAACAATAAAATAGAAAGGGCTAATCTTTATTCTGATATACAATTTGTATTCAACAATTTTGATTCAAATAGGATAGCCATCATGACTGAATATGCACTGGGATCATGCCCCTTATGCCTTGGGCGACACACGTGCTACAATGGCCGGGACAAAGGATTGCGATCCCGCGAGGGTGAGCTAACTCCAAAAACCCGACCTCAGTTTGGATTGTAGGCTGCAACTTGCCTGCATGAAGCTAGAATCGCTTGTAATCGCCGGTAATGATCCATCAACCCGCTAGTTCTTTTTATGAGGCACAAACGAGAGAATTTATCCTGGAAGCGCAAGAACTTTTGAAACTGCGCGAAACGATCACAAGGGTTTATATACAAAGAACGGGCAGACCTTTATGGCTTGTATATGAAGACATGGAAAGATATGTTTTTATGTCCGCAACAGAAGCCCAAGTCCACGAAATTGTGGATCTTGTAGCGGTTGAATAAAAGATTAACAACACGAATTCTGCGCAAATACACAATTTGATATTTTTTTTTAGTATTCTTATTATTTATTATCGGATTTAATAGAATATTACTATTAATTAATCTATTAATATAACAATCGAATATAAGTAATTCACAATCATCGGATTATAATTGATCTAAACCCGTTCATTATTTATACGACTCAACATGCCCACCCGTTCATTATGGATATATGTATTAATTAATGTTCATGCGCTATTACATTACTTTATATGAGAGTTATGAGATGACCTGTCGACCTTCACATATTAGAATTCTATATCATTGATATTATTTTTCTCCCTTTCTTTCAACCCTTCATTTATCTATATATTCTTATTGCTTTAAAACTCATAATCAGATTCACTTTTTTTTCCTTTAATCGACTAAGCCCTCTTGGGGACTTGCTTAAGAATAAGAAAGGGGAATCTTATGTAAATACCATTGAATAAGGTTTGGTCCTATTCATGGGGATTTTGTAAATATTCCACTCGAGAAAGAGAAAATGATATAGATATATAAGATATTAATCAAACATGTTAATTACAATACAAATATTAGATGTATTTGGATTGATAGAACATTATTTTATTTAGATTTTAGTAAGTTTTGTTTTTTATTGTTAGCTATTATTTGGATTGTTATTTATTATCTTATCGTTTGTAACAATTTTTGACTATAAAATAAATTACTTAGATTACTCATATTTGAGTTTGACTAATCTTTACTACCTTAAATTTCTACATGGTATCAGAACAATTTCATCATTTATGACCTTATCGGTCACTATACTACCGCCAAGAAGCCGAAAATTCAAAACTTTGATTAACTACATCCCTTTACTATGTCATCTTCTCCTTACTATTCATTCAATTTTCTTTTCCAACCTCACATTTCCATAATCCAACACAACAATTCACTTTTTCTTTTATTTATATGTGATAATCTTCACATGGCCTATCATTCCGGTAATGCCTTTTTTCTTTCATTAACGAATTATGTTATAGTAATTTCTTTTCCTATTGACTATTATTTCGATGTTGATTATATCATTGTATAATGTTTCCATCAACGTTCATTCTGAAGGTTATTCTACCAATTATTTCTTTTCTCATCAACCGTCATTTCACTAACACCTTTTTGTCATAGTGGTGAATATATTTGCTTTGATTGCCTTTGACATTGACGATCATTCCGATACTGATTATATATGTAGATTTTGTAGTTCTCAACACTTTTAAATGATTTTTATGAAGTCCATATGAATATTTGAGTACTTTAATTTTGAAAAAAAATGTTTCTAATCAACTTAAAGCTTACTAAGTTTTAGCTTGATGGAGCGTATTAAATATATTTGGATTGACATACCATTATCGTACGTAAAATTTAGTTATTGTCCTATCATTTATAGCAAATTTTGCTTATATAATAAATTCTTTGGTCTAAATCATATTTGAGTTTGATAAATCTTTATCATCTTAAACTTCTACACAAAACAATAATAATTCAATTATATAACTTAAAAATAAAATGTGCTTACGTGCACTATATCGAGACGTCTCCTCATTCAATCATATTATGATTGACTCATGTTCCACAACTTCAACAATCAATCGTTTGAAAGTTTTTTGTATCAAAATTTATTCTTTTGAAAGCTTGTGGTGGAACTTTTTTTTGAACCATAACAGGGAATATATATAATATATTAGTAATCACAATTAAGATTTTTATTTGTAATCTATTGATTATTTAAAGAGTAAAATAACAACATTATTTCTTTCACCCAGAAGAAAGTTACATATGTTACTTATAAATCAATCAGTAATAAATAAAGTATTATCTTATGATTTACTTTCTCTAATTTTTTGTTATATGATGATTTTGGTGCAAGATCTCCTTCAAAGTCCTCTGTAAAAAAACATAAAGTATTAATAGTGATCTGATCAGAAATAAATTATTATAAAAAAAATAACCAGGGCCTTGACACACCGTTTAATCCTGCTCACTTGGTATAGGGAATCGCGCATCAATATCTTGAATAGCTAGAACATCCACCTTCACCCTATCCTCAGCTAATACATGGTGGTTTAAGGTATGGCCTAAGTTGTGTGCCCCCAGAATGCCATTAAGCAACAACCATGACAATAATTGCCATTACCTGATTCCCGGCGGATTGTCGTCTACCTGACAGGTAGATGTAGAATTCATTTTTGACTTCTTCTAAGTGATTTAGAGTTGCCATTACACTTTATTTTAACAGTTAAAATGTAGAAAACTTTATTTTATGACCAATTTGAAAATATGGCTTTTAAACCTGGGCTCTGAGCTCAGGAGTCGATTTTGAATCAATGAAAGTAGTAGCACCCTATCTGCCCATATTAAATAATATCCTGGCTAATATGTTAACATTTATACCCTTAATTTATTTTATTAATTTTTATTATTAAGACAAAATAATATATTTTATATTTTCTATCTAACAAGAGTTTATCTTGCTCTTACTTATCATTAAGTGTAATATGGAAATCAAGACTGTATAATTCTAGATTAAGGATTGATTTATGTTAGTTAATAGATTGGTTTGATCTTTACTTATTTAAATATTAAAAGATAATTTGTTATTTATTATTCCTCTATCCAGTTCTAATATATGCTATCTATCTTAACTCAAAGGGATGTATTTTTACTAAAATTCAATATTTATTACTATTCCCCTACTTCCTTCAAGAGATTGAAATAACAACACTAATGTTAACTCCACATCTCAATTTATAGAGATATTTTTACATTAAAATTTGATATTTATTATTATTCAACTACCAACTTCAAGATTGTGACATAGTAATACTGATGTCTACTTCGCATCTCAGCTTAAACTACAATTCCATATGAAATGATCTTAATAAC
Organism: Lupinus angustifolius; assembly: GCF_001865875.1. Taxonomy (NCBI): domain Eukaryota; kingdom Viridiplantae; phylum Streptophyta; class Magnoliopsida; order Fabales; family Fabaceae; genus Lupinus; species Lupinus angustifolius. The sequence continues at coordinate 18,181,278 of NC_032014.1, forward strand.
ATTTAAATCTTTGTCCTCGTAATTGATTACACTCTCTAACACTTTTGAATCATATGATATCAACTTGAAAGTATTAAAATTATCATACCATGTTCATTTTTCTCAATAGTTTGATATTTATTATTATCCACCTACCTACTTCAAGAGACTGAAGTAACAATGTTAATGTTTGCTGGTATACAAGGTCTCTGCACGTCGAGACGAGAGGGGGTGGAATTGACATGTATCTTTAGATAATTGATTATCGTGCAATTAAGTTCCTATAATGAAATGTTAATTTCTAATTAACTGATTAACCAATCAATTATAACATAAACCAGAAAACTCAAATTGCTTTAAGCTTGACCAAATGATTTCAAGATCGGTCGAATCAATTGTATAAATAGATTCTAAATAAGTCACGCACAATTCAATTGGTTAACAAATCTAAAAGTAGAAATTTAGAAGTATAGAACAAGAAAAGATATCACTAGAGATTTTTTATTGGTTCACGCTAAGAATGACGATGAGACTACTCCCTCAGTTGATTTAAGGATTTTCACTAATAGTAATTATCGTCTGATACTAAAGAGATCAACTTAGACTCTCCTCGTCTTTCTTCACAAGCTTGGCTCTAGTTTATTCTCCACAATCTCCTTGCTTCTAATGTATCCTATAATGGTCACAACCTCCTAGATTTGAGAATCCCTTAGCTCTTTATAATAATAACAATGACAATAGACTATACGAAAACTTGAGAAGATGATAAGAAGAGTTAATATGATTGAACCTTTCTAATTTCTCTAAAATTCAATCTAGTTCCTTTTTTATTTGAAAGATGTAACACTTGAACTGAATTTTTCTATTAAAAACTAAATGAATAATTATATCAAGAGATTATGAGAATTGTTTTATCTTGAGAGTTTATATCATGCTTTTATAATTCTATTTTTCTGCATAAGATAACAATTAATGGTTAATCATAATTGATTATTGGTTTGTTATTAAAACCTCTTAATTGGTTATTGAAACATGATAATCGAATAACTACAACTCAAAATAGTTTCTAGAGAAACTTCACTTGTTGCTTAATCGATTATCTAAGATTAAACTCACAATTTTGGTTCAATAATCATCTCAAATATCATAGGTTATTATCCTAATTATAATGAATGGTATGAAATGCATGAAAATAACTAGATTTTACCCATCATTACATCTTAGACCTAAAAAACATAAAAATGAAATGTAAAGTAAGATATAAACGAAAGTAGTCCCAAGTTTCATGTTGTCCTTTGTATGACTTCTTTGTACTTTGTTATTTTCATCAAGATCATATTATGTATAGTTTTCAAACTCACATGCATCTATGCTATCAATGTCCATTCTGCATCTCAAGTTAAAGTGGTAGATTCTTGATAAATAATTCAATATTTATAATTACCTGCCTACATGCTTCCAAAGAGTGAAGTAGAAGCATTAAGGTATATTCCATACATCAACTTAAAGGGATAGATTTTTATATTAAAAATTAAAAATATATTATTATCCGCTTCAAAAGAGTGTTAAGTAGTAGCACTAATGCGCACTCTGTATCATAGTTTAAAGACATATTGTTGGTTAACAAGGCACGTATCTTCACCTAGAGGGGGTGAATAGGTGGTACAAATTACAAATAAACTCCGATCGAAATGCAAAAGATATTCTCAACTACAACTGATTTTAATCGATTAACATGAAAGTTAATCATTTAACACAAAGTATACTTAATCGAGTATATGCAGACTTGATCAATTAATCAAGTTATTTTTCTCAAAAATCTGTTGGTTCTTCATTCTTTCGATACAATAAGATATTAGAGCTTATCCCAAATTTAATATGCTCTAAAATATCAATATATTGTGCAATTAACAAAGCAAGCTACTTAAGCAATAATCACATAAATAATCGAATTTTATCCTGTTTCATTTACTTATCCATATGCAAACTAAATTCAGGTCTCCCCGTATGATCTCGGGAGATTTGTTTCAGTAGATGAAATTGATTGTTTGATACAAGCACTTCTTTACCAAGATTTTCCTTGGACCTAGCTTCTAATGACACCCCATCACTTCTAACTAAGTACTCAAATGAGACTCCTCTTGGACCTAGACCACAACTAAGGATTTCTCCTGGTTTCTCTCTTTACTCCTAGATGATACCTCACATCCATAAAGAGATAAATCTGCAAATAACAATCGTAAGTTTTTTGTGTACAAATTTCCAATACACCTAGAATGTACTATATAATACACTAACAATTCTGCAAATAGCCCTTTGATGAATCCCACTAAAGAAAATCTTTGAAAAACTTCTCAAGTTATGAAAATGCTCTCTTTTTCAAAGATTGTAAAAAATTCTTCTCTTTTTCTCAATTAATGACTCTTGAAAATTCTTGTTTTTTAAGTTCTAAAACAAGGAAAGTGCTTTTGTAAAAATTTGATGTGAATCAATGAATTTTCCTTTGCATATGGGAAAGTTAGTAAAATATCATTCAGTTTTGAAATTGTTCTCTTGGAGATAATCGATTAAATTAGTTACTTAATTAGTTAATGTTTCTTTAAAACATCCAAGATTCCCAAACATATACTAACTTAATCGATTAACCATGTCCTTAATCGATTAACGTGTTTCCCATTTACAAAGACTTAATCGATTAGATAAAGTCTTCATCGGTTAATGGTTTGAAAAAAGACTTTGTTTATTATGCCTGAACCTCTAACATGAATGATGTATGCATGATGCATGACTTTGAAAATAATATGATTATAAGTGCCCAAAATCATGTATACATGCTAAAATAAGTTTTAATCATGTTATGTATGAAAAATCCCTTTTATGCCATATTCTCATGATATGTGAGATTTATCAAGGGTTCACTAAACCTAGATACTACCCATTCAAAGCATCTTATAGGACCTTAAAAGAAAATAACTACTCTTAAAGTTCATGATCCATGCTTAAATATGAGTGTTGTGATGTTGTTGTTGATGTGTCCATTTTCTTCATGACAAACCAGTCTTGAAATGTTGTATACTTGAAAGACAATCAACCTTTGTAATGCAACTAATCTGAAAAAATCAAGACAACGACCTTTCTCCGCCTTTTGGCATGATCAAAAAGTATGTTTACATCAAAAACAAAATTCGCTAATAAATATGAGTTGAGTACCAGTTAATCGATTATATCTGTTATTAATCGATTAAATAGAAGTATTTCAAGAAAATGATAAAAATTTCTTGGATTTCTTCAATGATTTCAATTTAGAAGAGCATATGATCAGCATGTATAGCAGTTGAAATTGACATTATATGAAGAAATATATTAGATATAATCAGATATCACATCTAATTCAATCACATAGAAGTCAAATCAAGTCAAATAGAGTACATATGCCGAAATCCAACGAAAATAGGAAATACAACCAAATCAAAATAATAATAGAGTACATGATAAAAATCAGCAATGACATAACAAACACACCTTAGTGAATACCAACTAGGACTGCTAAAGGTTGCCCTAACTAGACTAGCCACTAAGAGGTGGTTGGAAGAAGTCTCCAAAGGTTCTAAAAAAAGTGAAGTCGTTCTAAGTGAGCTTGGGTTTCCACATCATGTCTATTAAAATTCGCCATGAGCCTTTACTCCATGGATCACATCCTATTATCAATATGTTCATTGAGGTGTTGTTCCATAGCATCCAAATGAGGCAAACTGAAAGATGGTGCTTGAGGTATAGTAGGTACCTCATCCGGTTGCAAACCTTGGGTTTGCTCAACTGGAATGTTGTCCTTGTCCTCATCCGATATATCAACGTTTGATGATCCTCTTGATACATCCACACTCCACTAAATTTGTATATACTAATCTTGTTTATCAAGGTGTCATGAATGACATGTTCCCTAGAATTCACTGTAATTAAGTCCTCTTACATGTGTCAATTCAAAAATGATCTATGACAAGTGATATGAAAATACCATATGCCAATAGTCAAGATGTAGAAGAAATGATACCAAACATCACCATTATAATCTCAACAGGCCAATTTGTTGGGTATCAGCAGGTTAGAATACACCTAGAAGGGGGGTTGAATAGGTGTCGTAGATCACTTAGTGTGTTTTTCCTATATTTTTCACAAAATAGAAAACTATTGTACATAATCGATTAAGCTTAGTATTAATCGATTAATTTGTGTTGGAATTAATCGATTATGCGTGTGGATAATCGGTTATCCTGAGTTCTTGGAGATTCTTGATTTTAATGGTTTCTTGCTACGTAAGTCACCGATTACCAATCCTTATGTAGTTAATTGATTACAGAATGATGTGTACACAGCTTATAACATGTAATATGTAATCAATTCAAACTTCCAATAAACGATAAAACTAAGATGCTACTTTCTTGGACTGTACAATCTTGACAACCTCGGGTTGACCTCTCTATCTCGCCTACTAAGATCACCTATCTATATGCAGGCCCCAACCAATTATCGCTTGCACCAAGACCTCCTAGTCTTTGTGAAGGACAAGAAAATCTCTTCTTGAAATGAAGTTACTCACCAAGAGATCACTTTCCTTGATTGAAACAAATTGAGTTTTCTTGAGTACTGAATACTCAAATATAACAATGTAAACTCAAGTTAAACACCCTAAGCATAATACTCACAAGAACCTATTTTATATGAGAAAATTATGTAAAGGTTTTCACACAACATATTTCACAATTTTCAGAAAACAGACTTTTCGTACTTTCACTTTAAAAACATATCAAGAAAACAAGAATGAATATTATGCATGAAAAGCCCTAGAGATGCATGCTGCAACTTCAAGTTCTAAGCCCTATTCGACATGCTCTTATTCTCTAAACTTTTCTAATGCAACCTATATGACAATATATGCTCAAAGATCTTTTGAATATGCAAGATATGAAAATATGAACATTATGACACATGGGCCATAATTCCAACATTTATACCAAACATACTCATACTGTAATTCCAAAATTTTTGTTATGTCTTAATCAATTATATAGTGTCTTAATCGGTTAACACACCATTAACATCAAATTGGTTAGCTACTGTAATTCTCGATAATCGATTACACATATTACTTAATCGATTATACTGATTAAAAATACTTTTCTTGATGTAAGGTATACTACCTATATAATATGCACATGCTATACATAGTTTTTGAAATATAATACATTTATTGTATAGACTATGTACATGAATGCATGAGCCTATTCATCATATGATATCTAGATGTGATGTCTCATTTTTAATCTAATTTATATTAAGGCTCTTGTGAGACTCCACCTAGGTTTACCTAACCTAGAATCTATCTAAGGAAATCATCTTAAGACTTCTAATAAAAGTATAGCTTACAATGCCCTAAGTCTATAGATGTAACCCTTGAGTTTTTGGCTCGTTGTTTGTTGTACGATCTTCAAGCTTACTTGCATGTCTGTTGTCTTTATCAAAACATAGGTTAGCACCAAATGTGCAAGTCTTGACTCTTTGCGCTTTCAATCTAATTAACCATAATTCATTCTTTTATTTCATACATAAGCTTCAAATCATTACCCGTCAGTTTAACATGGTTGATGTTTCTCTTAACCAACACCTATGTGATAAGGTAATGGAGAAGCTTGTTCTCAACAAATAAGGAACCAACCTTTGTTAACTCACCTTGAACATAATAGTGAGGTCCTCGTAGGCAAGATTTGTACATGTCAACCGAATCATATGAGTTCCATAACTCATCATTACGATCACTTAGAGGAGATCCATCACTAGCTAGGCCTCCAACCTCCATAAAAAACGCCTCATCTAAAGTGAATAAGGTTCCTTTGACAACACTAACATATTTTCATCCTTGTAGTGACAACTGCTATAAAATTTCCGAACTAAAGAGGGGTAGATATTACCATGCAATTCTAAGAAAGTGTTAGCCCTTACAACCTCTAATTCATGAGGGAATTGGAATCCTTGCTCCACAATCTAAGTCGTATTTACGTACAAATTATAAGTCTATTTTCGACCAATGAAATTTGATAACCTTGCTGATTGGAGAGCTAGAGAGTAGTAGGGATCATTACCAACAAAGTTTCTTCCACCTTGTGTAGACGAAGAGCCACCAACCTCCATATTTCTCACATGCCAGGATGGCGAAGAGATGGATTAATTCCCGCAGTAGTCTTCACTCTCTTAGGCCTTAATTCACATGTCATTTCAACTTAATTGATGGATAATCGATTTTATAGATTAGGGTTAGGGTTTGGAAAGAGGGAAAATTCTAGGTTATACGATTTTGAGGGTTAATTGATGGAATATGAAGGTAATAGGTGTTAAGTGGATGATAAATAGTAATGAGGTTCATACTTTGACAGAAATTAAGGAAGATTTGAGGTTTAGGGAAGAATTGTAGAGAAATATGAGGTTTTAGGTTTTTGAAATTCGTATTTAACCACTGTCTCTAGAATTATACTTAATCGATTAAGTGCAGTGTCAATCGACTAATGATTTGTATTATTTTCGCAAACAATCGATTAAGAGCCAATTTAATTGACTAACATAATTAAAAATTGTTCTTTTGGAATCGATTAACAGATACTTAATCTATTAAAGCACTTGAAAATGAGCCTCGATAATTGATTAACTAGAGAAATAATCGATTAATGAGAGTCCTTTCATAACAATTAATACATTTCAAGTTTTGCTTAGGGAATGCTATGATCTAACTAGACAGAACTTATCCTAAATAATGATCAATCACACCCATGGATATTGAATCAAATAAGAAAACATATAAGCAATTTGCATCCACACAAACAAGATAGACATTTGAATAAAGATAAAAAAGGTTCATGAATATCCAAGCAACTTTATTGCAACTAACAAATATGTGATTCATCAAGTATTCCTAGCTCTCTTTTTAAAACAAAGAAGGTGTTTATAGGAAGAGGTTTAGTGAAAATCTCAGCAAGTTGTTTTGAATTTTCAACAAATTCAATCATATAATCACCTTTTTGAACATGACCTCTCAAGAAATGATACCTTAATTCTATATGCTTGGTGTGAGAATGCCAAACAGGATGCTTCAATTGATTTATCGCACTAGTATTATCATATTTAATAGTAATTTTGTCAAGCATACGACCAAAATCTAAAAGTTGTTGCTTCATCCATAAGATTTGAGTGCAACACCACTGTGACAATATATTCTACTTTTGTGGTTGAAAGAGAAACACATGTTTGCTTCTTACTATGCCAAGAAACTAGAGAGCTTCCTAAAGGTGGCAAGTATCACTAGTACTTTTCTAATCCATCCTACATTCAGGAAAATCAAATCCAGAATAACATATTAAGATCAAAGAAGCATCCTTGGGATACCACAATCTCAAGCTTAATGTTCCTTTCAAGTATTTCATAATTCTTTTAGTAGCCGTGAAATGTGATTCTTTGGGATTAACTTGGTATCTAGTGCACACACATACATTAAACATAATATCAAGTCTACTTGAAGTTAGATAATGAAAAATCATATCATACCTCGACATTTAGTTACCTCAATAGATTTTCCTTTCTCATCCTTATCAAGAGAGCGTGAAGTAACCATAAGTGTGGAACCATCCTTTGATTTTTCCATGTCAAACCTCTTCAAAAGCTCCTTGCAATACTTTTTTTGATGGACAAATATACCATTATCCATTTTCTTGATTTATAGCTCATGAAAGAAAGTGAGCTCTCCCATTATAGATAATTCAAACTCTCCTTTCATCCGATCAGAAAATTTCTTACACAACATCATGAGTAGCACCAAATATATTATTATCAACATATTTGAACTAGGAAAATATCTTTTTCCGAGTTTTGTATAAAATGAGTGGAATGAACCTTACCTCTTGCAAATACCTTCTCTTAATGAATAACTAAGCCTATCATACCAAGCACTAGGAGCTTGCTTTAATCCATATAATGCCTTTTTCGACTTGAAACATGATTTGGAAATTTATAGTTTTCAAAATTGGGAGGTTGCTCCACATATACCTCTTCTTGAATAAAGCCATTCAAGAAGGCACTTTTCACATCCATTTGAAAATTTTGAAGTGCATAATAGATGAAAAGAGCAACATAATACCCTCTAATCTTGCTACGGGAGCATAGGTCTCATCATAATCAATACCTTCTTCTTGATTGTAAACTTTGGCTACCAATCTAGCCTTGTTTCTAATAATCAAGCCGAACTCATCAAGTTTATTTCTAAACACCCATTTTGATCCAATTATGGGATGGTCACTTGGTCTAGGGACTAAATCCCACTTATTATTTCTTTCGAATTGGTTTAGCTCTTCTTACATAGCAAGTGACTAATGCTCATCCTGTATGACCTCATTGGTGGTCTTAGGCTCAATTTGAGAAACAAAAGCAAAGAAGTTGCAAATATTTCGTGAAGAATTTCGGGTTACCACTCCCTTAAAATGTCACATATAATGTTGTCAATAGGATGATCTTTCTTTGTTTTTCATGCTTGTGGCATTCTTGCAAGATCTTGAATTAAATCTTGATCTTCTTGCATTACTTTTTCAGATTCTTGGTCCTTCATGTAACCATATTCTAGAAGATAGGGGGAACATACTCAAGAGATTCATGTCAAAATCATATGAAGTATGCCAAGTGAAAAAAACTTCAATCTTTCAAGAAGATGTTGGTTTGTCATCATAAAAAAGTGAGAGATTGTAAAGACGATCTTGCTCTTGACCTTGGCATGGTTTTGATGAAGACACGAAGATCACCAAAAATAAGAAAAAGGAAGAAGACCTTGAAGACAAAGCTTCAAAGCTTCTAGATTATATAAGTCTTCTAAGATATGTATTCTATCCTTAATATTTTATATATACTTATTCTCAATTCTCAAAGTGAAAACCTTTTTGAAATCAATTGAAAACTTAGAGTAAAAGGAAATCAATTTTCAAAATGCTAAGTAACTGGTTTCTTGACCTAGGTAATAAGTTACTGAACCTGAGTAATAGGTTACTTGCACTATATAACAATGAGTAACAGGCTACTCAGACTGACTAACAAGTTACCCAAACTGAGTAGCGGGTTATCCAAAAAAGCAGCATAGAGTAATCGATTAATCAAAGGAGTAATCGATTATCTAATTGATTGGACTATGTGGATCTTAACGATGACAGTGACGAGCCAAAGTCTTAGGGTTTTTGTTTAGGAATTATTGCTAGTTATTGTTCGATGATTTAGTCAGTGAACTTGTTGAAAATTTTGGCTTGTAATAGTTTAACTTTAGTTTGAATTCTGTTTATATGAACTTTGTTATTATTATTCTATGTAGCTTACTTTATTTTATCCTCTTATAGCATATATTTTATGGTACATCTACTTTACTCACCTAGGCTTAGACATAAGCCATAAACATATCTTATACCCTTTTGCTACATATATTTGTATACTGGGTTGGAAACTTGGATTTTCATTTTTTTGATGAAGCCAATAGGAGAAGATAAGTTGGAGTTGTATTTTCTGGTTTAAATATTTTAGGGCACATATTCAAAAACAAAATAACTCACCAAAGATGATTTATCCCTTGCTACCCCAACTGAATCTCAAATTTTATATTGGACAGAACCCTTGAGCCATAAAATAAAAGGCAATGATCCCCTCCCAACTCTAACATGATAAGAGAGCATTGTTGTTTCTTTTGGTTGCATTCGTGTTGAAGGGAGGTATTAAATTGTTTGGAAAAGTGAAAATAAAAGTAAATGTTTTATTATAAAAGTGGCGTATAAACCAACATCTCATTTATGAACATAAAAAGTAAAAACCTCACAAAAAGAGGAGTAAGAAAGATAAATGATGGTGTGTTAGTAACATAAAAGGGCAAAAAAAAAAAGGATTGGTTGGATTACAAATGGGAGGATAATTGATACACTTGGGTACAAATAGAGAAATATTGATTTGTGATAAATTGCTCTCTTAACCTATCAAAATTGTAAGATCAAGATGGAAAAC
>NC_032014.1:18191424-18208230 GCF_001865875.1 Lupinus angustifolius
TGAATTAGTTTTCTTGTCAATGTCAAAATTTTCTATAGTTAAAACATTAGAGTATGTAGCAGCAAAAATGTTGCAAAAAATTAACCAAGTACAAAATGTAAGAATGTAGGTATAATGGCTGGTTGGAAGCCTATTTAAAGGACTTGGAACATCCAATTCAAAATACCCAATTTATATAACTTTCCCACTAATCTTTCATACACTTTATTCTTGCAACTTGAATTTTAACTTTCATATTTTTCTATAGTTGCAACCAAGTATTTTCTCTGACGTTTGCATATATTAAACACGACTAGTGCTCATGTTTCACAAAGTGATTATAGCATAAGGTAAGATGGTCTGAGTATCTCTAAAAGACCACATTTGTCGTATTACCATCATATCCAGTTTATAGAAATATTATGCTTAATAGCATACATTATTTTTATTTAGATATCACTAATTTTTGAATGATTGGAATAATTTTGAACCTAACATAGCTTAGAAAGTTATGCAACAAACAATCCTGTAGATTGATATTCCCAATAGAGAGGATATATTTACTCTTAACAGTTTCACCTAAAGCCCTTGGTTTATGAGCTTTTATTTCCCCCTTAAAAAATCTACACATAGAGTAGTAGAATTATTTTCTATCATAACCCTCCCATTGACATTAAATTCCAATACCAACCACAACATCTATGCATGGTATATTATGACACACTGAATTGAAAGTCCTCAAGTCTAAGCCAATGTCTTTTCCCTTGACCGAGTAAAACACTTTATTTTTCCTTAAGTTCAGGTTGTAATAGAATACCTACACAAATTTAGGGTGGTAGGCACAATGTTCCTCATAGAACATACAAATATTTTGTTGCCTAATGAGGGTGGTGAAATGAAAATCATCAGACTCGAAAGAGCGTAACTTACCACATAGCAGCAAATAAAGGTCTTCCAAGAAAATGCTCTATGAACACAACATATTGCTCATCAGTTGCAAGAAGACATGCCAAATCCAACAAATTATCCTATGAAGAAGTTTGTTGCTTCCTCTGAGAAGAATTGGTATATTGCTTCTTGGTTCTTGATGAAGAAGCAAAGAATTTGAGGTTTTGAAAAATTAGCTTTTGAGATTTTGGTGTTATTGATATAGAGCTCTAAACTTGAAAATGATGGTTAGAACGTGTTTAGAATAAAAAATTTGATAAGAATGACCACAAATTTCAAGTAAAGAGAGCAAGAAATGAGATTTCTAGGAGTGGGTGGGCGTACCATGAAAGGAGTTCAAGAGGAAGACGATGAAGTTTATGAAAAATGGGAAGGAAACTTTAAATACCTGCACAGAGTAATTGGTTATTCAAACTAGAGTAATCATTTACTCATAGTGTAAATACCAAGTATTATGAAATACTTCCTCAAGTAGTTGGTTACTCTACATAATAATTAGTTACTCTAGCTCACTGTATCATTCAATAATTGGTTACTCTTCTGAGTAATCAGATACTCCTTTGAGTAATAACTTAATGTCCTTAGTTATTGAATCCTTGAGGCGTCTGATACTTGGTAATTGGTCACTCTCTTACAATAATCGATGAAACACCTACACATATGAAAATTTAAGAAATTTTAAGCATGTTAAAGTACAAGTAGGCATGCAATACACAAATTGAAGCAAGCAATTTATTTTAGAATTCAAGTCAGATTTATTGAAGCAAGCAAGCACAAGTAGGCATGGTCAGATTTTCTATTTTAGAATTCAAGTCATTGAGCATGTTTGAAATTTTTTTATAATCATGACTTAACCTTCATGAAATTATTTTGGTTAGCAAGCAATTTTTCCTGACCAACCATTAATATTTTAAGAGTAGGATCAATAGGAGAAGATTGTACTTGTGGAAACCTTGTTGGAGGTTTCGTGTTACCTAGTACATCATTGTATTGATGATTCAAAGTGTTGTTTTTCCTCCAAGAATGGTTGGGATTATTCTGCCTGTATGGCGGGTTGAATTGTTGTCCACTCCTCTCCTTGTAAGCATTGTAGTTGCACGATTCAGGTTGTTTATTGACCAATGCTCCATGTTTAGGTTCAGTGAAGTATTTGCACTCGGACCACTCATGAACTTTTGCTCCACACTCCTCACATGTTGCAGTAGACCCAATAGCATTAGCATGGTATTTTTCCAGCTTTCCAAACCATTGAGAAAGGTTCTCCAACGAGGAAATTACCTTTTCCATTTGTTTTCCTAAATATTGTGCACCCGAGTCTCTCCTTGGATGATGTCTCCTCTTATTCGCCCATTGGTGATGATAGGAAAGTACATTTCCTATGATCTTTGAAGCAGCATCAATTCCTTTGCATATGAGGGCATCACCTGTTGAAGACTCCAGCAAATGTTGTGATGGAAAGTCTAGCCCACTATAAAAGTTCTGAACCAGCATCGAAGGTGGAATACCCTGATGATGGCAAACTTCAGTTAGCTCATTTAATGTTTCCCGGGCCTCAAAAATTGACTCCCCATCCTTTTGACTGAAGTTTTGGAAGAGGTTCCTATAGTGCACAATTTTGGAAGGAGGAAAGTATTTGTTGAGAAAATCTTCCTCCAAAGTTCGCCATGTTGCTTGAATTTCAGCATTTTGATTCCTTAACCATATCTTAGCTCTATCTCTTAGGGAATATGGAAACCTGTGGAAAAGGATGACATCTTCAGAAGCCTCATGGATTCTTATAGTCTCACATAATCCCAAGAACTGATAATATGGAATTCAGATCTTCATGATCACCTCCTCCAAATTAGTTTTGCATCACCATTTGGATCAGAGCAGATGGCAAAGAAAAGTTCTCTGCCTCATTTGTTGGGAAGATTATTCCAATACGTAAATTACGAGCATTAGGGAATGTGTAGTCGTGAAGTCGTTTTTCATCTCGTTCAGCCATTGTCTATACATGGACACGTCTTTCTCTTGCTCTTTCTCTTTGTTTCTTTCTTCTTCTATGGAAAGTCCTTTCTGGCTATGAGTAGTAATTTGAATATTGCATAAACCAAATGGGCAACCTGTAGAGGTACCAAGAAAAATAAAAACGTATAATACATTATAGTAAAGTAATGAATTAATTGAGAATTAAAGAAATTTTGACACAATCCCCAGTAATGCAAATGCACGATTATGTCGTAAAGTAATAAAATATCGATCCCACGAGGACTGAAAAATTCCTTTAATTATAATAATTAATTTATACTTAACTCAAATAAGGAATAAAATTGAATTTAGAACAATTCAACAGTTGACAAGAAAAGTTATGAAAATATTAAAAATGATTGAAATCTAATTTAGGAAGAGTTACCAAGATAAGGGTTACCACCTTTACACTCACAAATTATTGTTTTGCTCCTTTTCATGAACTTTAAGTTGTGAGGGTGAAATGCTCTTGGATATGTGTCATCCTCTCTCGAGCTCCAACACGTGTACTAAATTGAAGTAGCACATACCCTCGTGGTACGATTATCAATCGAATTATTTACTTGGATATTTCTATTCAATCACTTCATAGTAACCCAACATGAATTCCAGAAAACCCCGAGAATCCTAATACTACTCTCGTGAATTAGAATTCTAGTTTGAATAATTGATTGGTCAGAAAGTTGAGTTCACATATCGGTCCTTCCCCAATGTATCTAAGAGGTGTAATTTGTTGGCCAGACAACTCACGCGAAAAAACTCAGTTTAATGATTCAAATCACAACACTCAATGAAATAGAAATAAGAACAATTGTTTACTGAATGTAAAAGGGCATAGCCTTAGTCCTAGAACCAAAGGGAATTACTCACTCATTATGGAGAAGAAAATACCAAATTTTAAATTACAAAATTATAATGTCAAAGTGTGTTCAATCCTTGAGGGAGAACCCTCATTTATCCTAATTACAAAATATTGGGTTAAGCCCAACAAAACAAATAAAAAAATAGGAATGGAATATAACATCCACAATCATGGGTGTATGTGGTGCCTTTACTTCAACTTGCTTCTCTTCGATCTAGGCTCTAAGGTGACTTCTTTTGGCCATTCAATTGGTCTTCACATAACCTCAACACTGAATTCCATCTTCTTGAATCCAATCTCTACCCTTTTTGGTTTCAATCCATCCAAACTGCACAATATAGCCAAAAACATCCAATCAACCTGAACAAAGAGAAATAAAAGCTTAAAACAATCCTAAAGTCCTAATTATGTCCTAAAATTCAAGTTAAATGTAATGCACATGTAGCATAATTTCATACTCGTCACTAATTCATCTCCAAATTGCTGACCACGAACGTAATCATGTTGTTCCCCATTTTGAATGTTATTCTCAAATGTATCTAAATCATGCACAAGCATCCAAAATGGATCGATATCAAACAATCTATTATCTTCCTCATGTGTAGTATTCTACATCTTATCAATATCTTCAATGATTTGGTCTTCCATGAACTTCACCTCACAACTTCTAACAACTTTTTTCTCAACAAGATCATACAACTTATAGCCGAATTCATCTTCACCATAACCGATAAAGATGCATTGCTTTGCCTTCGTATTCAACTTGGACCTTTCATCCTTTAGAATAGGCACAAATGTCTTACAATCAAAGACTCGCAAATGAAAATACCTGACATTCTTGCCACACCAAATATTCTCTTGCACCTAAGCATTCAATACAACTGCAAGACTAAGATTAATAACATTCATTGCAATATACAAAGCCTCAACCCATAATTTTTTAGGTAATTTTGATTAAAAAAACATTCACCTAACTCTATCAATCCAAGTCTTGTTCACCCTCTCTGCTAAGCCATTAAGCTAAGGAGTCTTAGGATGAGTCTTTTTATGTCTAATACCTTGGTTCTTGCAATAAATATCAAACAAAATCCACAATACTCACCATCGTTGTCAACACGAATGCATTTCAACTTCTTGCTTGAATATCTCTCAACCAAAACATGGAATTGTTTGAACTTTTTAAGCACTTGGTCCTTTGTCTTCAAAGCATAGACCAAAAGTTACCTAGAATAATCATAAATAAAAGTAACAAAGTAAAGTGCACCATCGAATGACTTTACCTTCAATGGACCATAAATCTTAGAATACACCAATTTTAGCAACTCTGACTTCCTTGAGGATGATGCTTCTTAAAGGATACTTTGGTATGCTTACCACCCATGCAATGAGAACATTTCTCCAATTCTGCACTCTTCAATCTTAGAAGAACATCTTTTTTAGCTAAACAATTCGATCTTTTATAACTGATATGACTAAGCTTGTGGTGCCACAATGAAGCCTCCATATCCATGGCATTCGTACTTTCTTTAGCAAGCAAAGCTTTTGTCCAATACAATTTAGAATTTTTATCCCCTCTGGCCACAACCAAGTTACCCTTGGAAAGTTTTCATTTTCTAGAACCAAAATGCTTTTCATAACCACTATCATCAAGTATATGCACAGAAATCAAATAGAAATGCACATCTGGAGCATGTTTAACTCCTCTCAACAACAATTGTACTCCCACGTTGGTATGCAACGAAACATCACTAATACCAACTACCTTTGACACACCATCATTATCCATTTCAACACTTCAAAATCACCACAAGTGTAAGATGTGAAGAACTCCTTCCTTGGTGTAACATGCATTGTAGCACCACTATTAATTATCTACATGCTCACATCTGAATCAAGATTAACATAATCGCGGTCACAGAGAATAATAAGATCATCACAAGTAGCAATAGTAACACGATCATCGTCACCGTGATTCTTCTCATTCTACGTGCCCTTATTGTCATTCTTCTCCCTTTTCCATGGAAAATAATTCTTCTGTATGTGACCTGCTTTGTGATAATAGTGATACTCCACATTCTTGTATCAGAACTTAGACTTACTTCTTCCCTTTTCATTATCACATTTTGGTTCCTTTCTCTTACTTCTCCCCTATTTTTAGTGACAAATACCTTAGAATGAGAGTAAGTAGCATTTGTCTTCCTTCTCTTATCCTCATTAATAATATTTCCCTTTATAATTTGCAAAGAGACAATACCATCAAGGGCTAAGTTTTTAATTCAATCCCAACATGTTTTCCACGAATCTGGTAGAGTACTCAGTAGCCATAGTCTCAATACTTCATCATCAAACTTGATACCCATTCTTGATAATTGATCTAGGAGCCCTTAAAAATCATTCAAGTGATCTGAAATAGAAGCTCTCTCTTTGTACCTCAAATTCATCAAGGAATTCAACAAGTGTAATTTATTATTCCCTATTTAGAAGTATACAAGGATTCAATCTTCTTCCATAAAGATTTTGGATTTTCCTCATTAGTAATGTGATTATACACATTGTCTTCTACATATTGTCGAATGAAACCACAAACATGTTGATGTTGAAAACTTCAATCCTCATCAGACTTGGACTCAGGTGTCAAAGTAGCAAATACATGAAGATGCAAATTCTTCACAAATAGTAAATCTTTCATTTTTTCTTTCCAGAAGTGATAGTTAATGTCAATCAAACATATCATTCTATGTATATTTTCCTCCACCATTCAAGCAAGTCAAATAATCTCAAACTAAAGAGCTCTGATGCCACTCTAATGAGAAATTGAACACAATAATAATGAAAAACTCGTTTATATAGGGGATAATAATTTCCCAAACTTTCTAGAATCTATGAGAAGTAATAACAAAAAATGGTAGCAATTAAGATCACACAAGGGACATCAAAAAATTTAACGTAGAACGCCTGTATAATGTGAGAAGTAAAAATCATTGGCTCAAGTCAGTTAATCAAGCTCCACTATGATCAAAATATGAATATAATAGTGTCTAAAAAATATAGCACAAATTGTGCTCAACAATAAGGCATAAAAGAGAGAAACATGCTTGAAAATGAGAACAAAAAATGTAACCAAAACCAGAAAAAAAACTATTGTAATAGCTCGTTTTCTACCACCTCAGAAGACTTCTCACTGATCCAACTGGTCAGAATGAAATACCAGAAGCTATGAACCTGTTGTCCAAATTTCAGCCTGATTCAAAGTTGAACGAAGACGCAGTCACGAATTCTCCAAAACTGCTATGAGTTCCTGTGGGTTGAGTTTTCTTCTATTCTCTCTTACTTTTCTATTGCCTCCTTTTTTCCTAAACTAATTGCTCACCCTTGCATTAAATGGGACAAGTGGACATTGACCAATTATGTCTTTTTCCACGTAGGAAAGGAGGCTAAACCCAACATGGGTTCCATTCATGAGTTTGATTTTTTAGGGGAGAAATGTAAAAGGAAGTGATTCTGACCCTTACCAATATGTTTTTCAGATCTTTTATAGCTCTATTTACTTGTCATCTTGTGAAGTTGAAGGCGTGTCTCATTGTGAGTGCCTTGGATGATAACTATCGTGGATCTTCCATCGCAGCACTTTGCTAGTATCTTTAGATGTGAAAAATGCGGCTTGTTGCTGATGTTACACGGATTCCTAATGATGACCGTTTCCAACTTTATTATGCTCGTTTTGATCACTGCTTTCCATTCAATCATTGGGAATCGAATTCGTCATTATGAGCTGATTCAATTATACAATAAAGGTTTTTATTGTTTAAATAGTTCATTATATCTAAAGATTACGTTGTTATTTGAGATTTTAGACCTTATTATGTTAGGGCCTATTTTATTGTTAGTTTATATAGGCTGTACATAGGCAATTATACTAAGCTTTTGAAAACTTTTAATGATACTGAAATTATTCAAATAATATCCACTGAGCAAAATTTGAGTCAGGAATACCCACATCCAATAAGTTTTGTGGGAGGTATCACTATTTTATACCATCACTCTCCTTGCTATCCGTGAGAAATAGAGAACAAATTAAAAATTATGATCTTAATGTAGGTTAATTTAATTTTGATATACAATGTGTTTGTTTCAAATTGGTACCAAAGAGAAGGGTAATAATTAGTGTTATTTCATCCCGGTCAAACTGGATATTTTACCCATCTAGGATGTGATCCTTCCCGGCCAACCATAGCCGAGTGGGTTCAACTTGGGAGCTTGCATCACCCCTAAAAGTGGAAGCAGGTCAGACCGCCTATCAGGGACCTATTACATGGCCTATAACAGGTTAGGCTCAAGCTTTTTGAAAAACCTATTTACTTTAACAGGTCAGGTCGTAGGCCATCCAAAAGGCCTAGTAAGCCTAACAGACCATCCTATTTAGTTATATTATGTAATATGTTCATATTATACAATTTTAAAATAAGTAATATTATTATACATATGTAATATTTATATAAAAATATAACTTAATTGTTAGGGTTAGAAGAGTCTAATTAAAAGTAGAAATATTAACCTATTTAAATGTAAACATGATGACCTATTACAATATTATATTGTATAACACGTTTTTAAACAGGCTAATAGGTCACTCCAGGCTTTTAAACAGACTAGGCTTAGACTTTGAAATATTTATTAAACAGGTTAACAGACCAGACCTAGGCTCCTATATGTTATATAGGTTGGGCATGTTTAAGGCAAAGCTTGGCCCAACTAGGCATTGCCATGTCGCCTACAAATCCAGCTTGTCCCTCTAGTAGTACGGTCATGAACAGACCTACAATACGGTGGGGACATGCCAAGTATATGCCTACAATACCTACTATAAGTCATAATCAGCCAGTGGGTAGGTGCCACGTTATCCATCTCAACTACTATAAATAGGGGATGTCCCCTTATATGAAGTATTCATTAACTCATTCACTCACTAACACACTCATCTTTACTCAGATATTGGTAGCATTCATTCTCATTGTTCCTTTACCTCTCTAATATTTATTTAACAATATCGCATCTTAGTCTCATACTGATTTGATCGTTGGAGAACCTTTTCAGGCAACTCCCCTTGTAGGTTCAAACTCATCACCCACTAGATTCAAGAGAAGGCTACTTCAATAGGGCACCCAACTCTGACCATCCGGCTAACCACTAAAGAACATTGGTTTCGTCTGTGGAAAACCGACACCATGGTATCCACTGAAACAAAGCACATCCTCCCAGCCAAGTAGAACTCCTAACAACTAACATGCCTCCCAACCACCATACTCCATCGATCGACCCCCAACACAGATACATCTATCTCAACAAGCTAGTCAAAGCCATCATCCCGCCCTAGGGCAACAACCACCAACCATCCAACAACTTCTCCAAATGATACAAACACAAGGGCAAATCATTCAACAGTAGGCCTAATTGTTAGTAGAGCTCCACCAACTCAAACTGGAGCCTAGCAACAGACCGTCATGGCATGTTGCTGGTGAGCAACATGAGGAATCTGCTAGAGAATCCCATCTCATGCACACAACCCCCCTAAACACAAAGACCACAAACATTGACCGCCCACCCGACCGCAATTTCTATAGGGCCAAACACCCCTACATAGAAGCAATCATGTCCTTCCCGTTACCAAAACACTTAGCCTGCCCAAATAACATTGATCAATACGATGAGACTTTTGACCCTCATGACCACCTTGATGCCTTTGAGGCGACCACACTCTTCCATAGAGCCTTAGATCCAATTATGTGTCGAGCCTTTCCACTTACTTTAAAGCAGATTGCTTCACAATGGCTCATGCAACTAGTACCCCACTACATAGACCAATGGTCTACTTTGGTGAGCAAATTTAGCATCGGGTTTACGGTTAGCAAGGAGTAGCCAAGGTCATCCTATACCTTGTCTGTTATCCAGCAAGGTCTGCACGAGCCCATTCGTGCATATCTGGGTAGATTTAATACAAAAGCAATGAAGGTCTGCACCCTAAGTCTCAATGTGGTGGTGCATGTGTTAGTCATGGGCTTGCAAGATGGTCTCTTCAGACAGGAACTAGCCAAGTATTTTGACCTCACGACGATGAACCTCTGCTCCAAGCCTCAGCCGTTCATTAACCTAGAGGAAACTAACCATATTCGATCATCTACCGAACACAAACAATATCGCCCCTCACAAGAGGACAAACGACCAAAGTTTCATGACCTTCCCAAAAATGACCCCTCAAAATTGCCTAGAAAATCCAAGTATGCGGTCTAGACTTCCTTCAATGTTGGCTGCTCTAGAATCCGATAAGAGGTCATGGCCACCCACCTTGTCCAGCTCCCTAAACCAAGCCCATACAAGAGGGTGGGGGCCAAAACCGATCCAAATAATGTGAATTTCATAGCATGTTTGGCCATGTGATAAAAGATTGCACTCACTTATCAAACACAAATGAAGACCTCATACAAGCCAGCCACCTGAAGCGCTTCATCGCTAGAGTAACTCAGCAAAGGCGGCCACCCTTGTCTCGTCGGCCCAATCCCCCTAGAAGATGCTCCATAACAAGAATTCAACATGGGTATGCTCCGAATGGGGACCAAGTCGACAGGTACCGCCAAAATAGCCAAAGGAAGAGAAGCAGTTCCAGGTTAGCCCAAAGCGGTATGTTACAGAGGTCATTCAAGAAACCACAAGATATACTTGACACCAGCAACCCAGTAGGGTCGCACCCCCTCCCCTAATTTCATTCGACAACGGTGATTATGAAGGTGTCGTTCGGGGTCCTCACTACGAAGCTTAACAATTAAAAGGTCAGCAGACTCATTGTCGACCAATGGAGTTCGGCAAACATTATGTTCCGAAATCTGTTCGAAAAAATGGAACTAAGCAAATGAGATCTTCAACCTTATGATGGACACCTGGTGGGCTTCGTTGGTCAGGGAATGACTGCACGAGGATATGTAGACGGGTACTTGACAATCAGTGATCAACCCTTGAGTAGAACACTTCAAACTAAATGCCTAGTCATGAAGCAATGGTCTCCACCCCACATATGTGCATGAAATTCCTCTCCTCCGACTTTTGGGTATACACGGTCAAACGAGATCAACATTGTGCCAAAAGTTGCTATCAAATGAGCCTTAGACCAAGCGAAGGAATAGGAAGAGGGCCACCTCCAGCAAAAATTGCAAGGGGTTGGTTGAATTAGATGCTCGAGTAGATGAAGGAGAATTTCGTCCACAGTTGGAAGGAGAAAAAATCGCTTTACAGCTCAACCCAAAAAAAGGATAGTCTGGTGTACGTAGGCAACACACTTTTTCCCTGGTTTGTCGTTGACATTTGGCCTTAAAACTTAGGGGCTACTTACCAGAGGATGATGAACAAAGTATTTTGTGATCAGATTGGACAACATATGAAGGTTTATATAGACGATATGATCGCCAAAAGCCTTCCTCAAGAAGATCATGTCTCCATTCTCGGATTCCTATTAACTAGCCGAGGAATAAAGGTTAACCCTATCAAATGGCAAGCCATCATCAGTATGAGAAGCCCCCAATCAATAAAAGAAGTTCAGCAACTTAACGGTTATTTGGCGGCCTTGTCCAGGTTCCTCCCAATGACCTCCAAACATTTTCTCCCACTCTACCAGTTATGGAAGAAAGGCAAGAAGTTTGAATACACAGATGATTGTGCAAAATCCTTTCAGATCTTCAAGCAATATTTGGGTACTCTTACAATACTCACTAGGCCCGCACCCGACGAAGTACTGTATGTTTACTTGGCAGTAGCTGATGAGGTTGTGGCCACCGCTCTGATTCGTGAAACCAAGGAAGGTCAAAGCGTAGTTTACTTCACAAGAAAAGCATTACAATGCATTTTGAACTTCTTTGTAGTTCTTCTCAATATTTATTTTGTGAGATTCTTATGCCTTACTTTCTTTGACATACATCAATTCCGAGGAAGTAATGCATTAAGCCAAGGTCTATCATCTTCAATGTCTTCAGTGTGTCTTCATTATCTCTATTATCTTCCTTGCATTATTTCCAGTGTATATAAGATAATCTATGTACAAAATTATTATGAGAGTATTGAACTAACCTTGAATCTTAATGTATAGAGTAGGCTCACTAATAATCCTCCAGAATCCTTTATCAATGAAGTATTGATCAATATTATTGTACCATGATAAAGAAGTTTTCTTCAAGCCATATCGGACCTTCTTCATTTGTAGCACTTTTCTTACATTACCCTTGCTCACGAACCCTTGGGGTTGTTCCACAAGGATTTCTTCTTGAAGAACTCCATTGAGGACTACATATTTGACATCTACCTGGTAAATGGTGAAGATGTAAGCATGCATCACATATATTTTGATGAAGACAAAGGTTGATAAAAGACAGACTTTGATGAGGATAAGGATCGACAAAAAGAATTAATGATCAAGGACAAACTTGAAGGGATGAGCATATCAACAAAAAAACAAAGTCAACAATAAAGTCAAGACTCGAGTTCATACAAGGCAAAGAAATCAAGAAGATCTAGAGGCTAAGTATTTTATATCTTTATTAGGTCTTAAAATGTTTTCTTAGTAAGAGTCTAGGCTAGGATGAACCCCAATGAAAGTCTCGCAAGCTAAAATCAATCATAACTAAAATGAGACTCACATGCATAAATATATGATTTACATGCACATGCATGCATACATGATCATATGTTTTGAATGCATTTAAAAAGAGTTTTTAAATCATACATCATTCAAAGGCGTGCATCATTCTTTTATAAATCATGTAGGAGGTTCATACATCATTAAAATATATTTTTTGGAAAACCATTAATCGATTAAGAGATATTTTAATTGATTAAGCATTGAATTTTTGGGAACCCATTAATCGATTAAGTATGGGTTTATAATCAATTAATTGCTGTTAAAAACAGAATGGTATATTATCCCAAGCTTTTCATATTGATTCATATAATAATAATAGAGATGAACATTGATTCATAGAGTTAGAACACATACGAAAAACAGATTACACATTGTTCAGAAAATCTTAAGCTCTTTCACTTTCATATCTTTAGAGAGATTTTCAAATGTGTTCTTTTGAAAAAGAGAAAAGGGTAAATCTTTACAATGATACTGGTTGAGCTTAATTGTTAAATATTTTAATAAAAAAAAACCTTGCATCTCACATTTTATGTTCTGTAATTGTGAGATATTTAGAATGGTTCTTAGATTCTAGAAGAGTGGTTAAATCTGCATATTGAGGTACATACATAAATTGAAAGAATTGTTAGCCAAGGCAATAACACATTCTCTTCGTGTGATTGGTATCACTATTAAAGGAGAATAAGTTTGGGAAATATCCTAACTGTTGTTAGGTGTGTCTTCATGAGAAGTAAGAGGTCTTGGTATTGAGCGATACTTGGTTAGGGCCTAACCGCAAAAGGATAGGAGATCTTAGTAAGCGAGAGAGAGGGGTCAAACCGAGGTTTTCAAGTTCATAGAGTCCAAGAAAGTAGCGTCTTACATCTTATATTGGAAGCTTGTTTGTAAGAATACATTAAGATTTGATAGTGTAAACAAATCTCCCAACATCAGAAGGGGAGGCCTCGATGTAGTTTGCAGTAGACCGCAAATGAACCAGGATAAAAAGTCATGTCTCATTCTTGTTGTCCCTTATCTTTTTATATTTAAGCATTACTTGATTTACTTAACTTGACATGCATATAATTCTATGTTAATTCTATATTCTGTATTGTGCATTTACTATTCATAATCTTCTATAGTAAGTGCATATAATTTTAGTTGAATGTTGGTAATCTTGGAGATCGAAAGAAAAATGTTTTCATTGAACAAGAACTAAATAATCGACTAAGGTGTTTAATTAATCGATTAATAGCAGAACGAGTTAATCGATTATAGTTGTGATTAATCGATTAAACAATGTATAACTTTGACTCTTTACAATGGTTGTTTTGGTTACTTTAATGGTGAAATTTTACATTAAATGCATTATTTCTAATGTATGTGTGTGCATAGGAATAGCATGGCCAACAAGGCTTCTATTATAGCATAAATGGTGGATATTCTACAAGCCATGTATCAGAATTAAGTTTCATCTATTTATCGAGGGCCTGATGAATTTTGTAGATGCAATCCTCATTCCTTCACAAGAGGATATGTCCCTAATGATGCTCATAAGTGGATCCAATAACTAGAGAGGATCTTGAGAGCAATGGCATGTACTGGTGCACAGATGGTGACCTTTTCCACCTACATGTTGAAGAAGGAAGCATAAAATTGGTGGGAGTATGTTGGAAGACAACTAGAAGAAGAGCAGTGAGTGCCTATGTAGGTGCTTTTCAAATACAAGTTCTTGTAGAAATATTTTCCCGATGATGTAAGGAGAAAGAATGAAATTGAATTTCTGAAATTGGAGCAAGGGAGCATGTCTATACGCAAGTATGCAGCAAAGTTTGAGGATCTTTCCAAAATCTCCCCCGACTATCAGAACCTGGATGAACGCTCTAAATGTGTAAAATTTAAGAGCGGTCTGAGGCTGGAATTGAAAAAAGTGTATGGCCACTAGGAGATTCGTGATTTCCGAACCCTTGTGAACAAATCTCGCATATGTGAATATGATTCCAAGGCCAAACAAAATATAGTGAGGAGTGTAGTTCCCCCCAAAGAGATATGGTCCCCAACAAAATACTATGCAATAGTCTACAACAACTATCAAAAACTTCAACTGACCAGGTGCTTGAGGAAAGGGTCCCGAAATATCCATGTCCCACTTGCATAATGGCCAGGGGGCCAGCATGGTGGTTAACTATTCTGGTGGAACTTTATGGAAGTAGACAAACAGTTGGTACTCGGGGAATTTCTTGGTCAGATTAGACGCACCTTTCTCCATGGTCGCCAAAAATAGAATGACCATAGGACTTTCATTGCTAGGGAAGTTGCATCGAGGTGGTGTCCACAACTTCCCTCATAGACTTCTTTGAGGACGTGTAATTCTCTATCGGGCCGAGACATTTGAGGATAGGAGTAGAAAAGCCTTGGTGATATAGTGTTCCTTGGGCTAGGGTGTACCAAGAGCAGCATCAGAGGAACCTTTGTCTTTCCTTTATGTCGGTAGGAAGATGACCATGCAGAATCTACTTCATAAAAGGGCATGTCCAATCATCTGGGGTCATAATTTATTCAATGTCCATGATGCTGAGTTTGAGTATCGTCCCTTGGATAACTGCCCGATTACTCCCAGACTATTTGTGCTAGCTAGTTTGGACAGGATATGTCTACTCGTGTGTTCTTCTCCCTTAGAACATGTCGGATAGTTGGTTCTTCGAACTTAGCCATCAATTCCTTTACATTTACCAATTACTTGGTTTGGTAAGTACCAGTTATTTGTGAGACTGCCAACAAGGAGTCACTAAAGATGGCTATACTTTCGGCCACAACCTCCCTTGCTACCAATAGACTGGCTATGCAGGCTTCATATTCGGCCTGGTTGTTGGAAGTTGGAAAGGTAAAAGTCAAAGAGTGCTCAATGGTTATCTCGTGGTCATTGTCCAACAGTATTCCGACCCTACTCCCCTTGGGGTTGGAAAATCTATCAACTAAGATTGTCCAAGTTCATTCCTGATTGTTCGGTTGTGTGGTCAATTCGGCAACGAAAATCGACAAGACTTGGATTTTGATAGTTGTTTGGGCCTCATACCGAATATCAAACTGTGCAAGTTCAGTAGACCATATTATCATATGGAAGGCCAACTCTAGTTTGTGCAAGATTTGCATTATGGGAAGGTTTGTTCTGATCATTGCTTGATGAGATTGAAAGTATTATTGTAACTGCCTGGTAGCCATTAGGAGGGCATATGCAACTTTCTCTAACCGCTGATACCTGAGCTCTAGGCCTTGTAGTGCCTTACTTGTAAAAAATACTAGGCTTTGACCTGCCTCGGTTTCTTATTGATTAGTGCCAAACATACCTAAAACTCATACACTTTTATGGCACTTATCTTAAGCATAATTGAGAAAAACCAACTTAAAACAATACTTTTTGTATAAAATATCACAATTTGGTATATTTGTGTTTGTATTGCCTTTTTATGTATTTTGTAGGAAATAAAATGAAGAAAATAAGAGAAAAGATTCATGGTCAAAAAAACAACAAAAGTCAAGAAAATTAAGGTGCTCAACCAGACAATTGAGCGTGGAACAAGCCCAGCTGAGCTGACCTGGCCACCTGCCTGACCTGGCCACCTGCCTAACCTGGACCAAACTGCTCAACCAGGCAGCTGAGCGGACCTGCTTAGCCGCTCAGCCTAGCACCAGACTAGGCCTGACACAGAAATATGCTTGACACGGTCAGACACGAGCTTGGCACAAGACCAAGCTGCTGAACAAGCTGCTCAATGGCCCAACCAAGCTACTCAGCGGAGAACCAGACTTCTGGCCAGACAGCAAGCACCAACCCACATCCCTGTCAGCACGGTCAGAAGATGCTGAACAAGCAGCTCAGCGATGAAGCAGGGGGGCGGTGCTTACCAGACTTGACTTAACCATCAAGCAAACCATGAAGTCATCCATGACCTCATCTCAAGTAGCCCACCATAGGCTTTTCAGAAGTAGCTCACAATAGCTAGTCTCATAGCCCACAACTAGCTTTGATGAGTCATGCACAAGGAGGTGACTAAGCTACTTGGTCAAGGGACCAAACCCATGCTGAAGGGTTTGGTGAGTTGCTGAGCGGTCCTGCTCAGCAACTCAATGGTCTGGAGTGGAGCCTATAAAAAAAGGCCATTTCCTTCGAGCAAAACAGATTGCAATACACAATTTCTTCATAAAATTCTCTCAAAAATACTTGAAGGCCAGAATTCTCTCATTTAGGAATTCTTTCTTAGCTTAGAGTTTTCATTTTCAAGTAAGTTTTGTAATTTGTAGTTTAGAATTCAAGAGGAGAAAAGGAGAAGGCAAATGAGATGCAAAA
>NC_032014.1:18208330-18208632 GCF_001865875.1 Lupinus angustifolius
AATTTAATCGATTAAAATAGCTCAGATTACACAAACAGATTCGGTTTCTTGCACAACAATCAACCGAGATTGAAACGAATATACAGATCTAACAGATATATCAGAGTTACAATAGTATAGTATAGAAACATAATATTGCAATTAAAAACAACTATACAAAGTAATCGATTAAAGCAATAAAGAGAGAGAGGGAAAGAAAAAGCCTACAACACGATTTTTATCCTGGTTCGTTTGCGTGTCCACTTGCAAACTACATTCAGGCCTCCCGGCTGATCTGGGAGATTTTTGTTCACTATAATTGC
>NC_032014.1:18208732-18209663 GCF_001865875.1 Lupinus angustifolius
TTTTCAAAAACTTATGTTAATCGATTAAAACACACCTTAATCGATTAACTGCATATTTCCAAGTGTATTTTCAAATTGCAAAACTCAAATACGTTATGCACTTAATTTATACATGTTCAACACTAAGTTTATGCCTAGGATGCACAGATTACATGTATTTATGTGATGCATGAACATATTATAAATGACATATCTCAAAACTAAAATGATTTAAAGTTTTATGCATATGAGACATGTATTGAGGTTACCTAAGCCTTAGACTCAACCTAAATTAATCGCTAGTCTAAGTCTAATACCAATCTTGAGACTTAAGCACGTTGATTTGTTGATGATCTTCAAGCTCTTATAAACACAAGTTGTCCATATCAAAACCAAAACATATTGTGAGAAAGCTTTCCAAAGTGCTCTTCTTGACATGCGCACTTTCATTTGGGGTTAACCAAAGTAAAACATAAGAATTTGTCTAAGTAGTTCAATCTCAAAAAGAAGATGAGAAATATGTTTTCTTATTCAAAAAGATTATGTCTCCTCAAGAATTTGTGAATACTTAGTTTATTTTTCCTGTTGATTTATTTATGTGCAAATCAAACCAAAAAACCATCAAAATATGTTTAAACCATTATTTGTGCTTTGACATGTTTACATGATTCGTTTTACTAGGCAACTCCTTGTGGTTCGACATAACCCTATACTATACTACAATTGAATTTTGAAAGAGGTGTAAATTGTAGAATAGGGAAGTGTTATCAATAAATTTATTTGTTGAAAACACCTTTTAATATACAAAAGTGATGAAGCTAACTTACTAACCTTTATTTATTGTTATTTACTTTTTGCATTTTATTTATTCTTTAGTACCAACATTCCTTAAGGAAGAAGTTTGGTTTGTTAATAAAATGAACCCGAAAGGGAGTAAATAAATAAAAGGTCA
>NC_032014.1:18209763-18211611 GCF_001865875.1 Lupinus angustifolius
TCATCACTTTTATATATTAGAATACCATTAAACAGATGTTGGAATTTATTCCATAAAATCGAGATGGTATTCAAAGGTACTTAATAATTATGTAATAGGTAATTGCTTTGATACCATTATACCGGCGTTAGAATTTATTCTAACAAAGCCGAGATGGGGAAAAGAAGGAATGACTTATTTACATGATCATTAAGAAAGTAAGTTGTAACTGGAATATTCTTGAAACCATTATACCGGCGTTGGAATTTATTTAAACAAAGCCGAGATGGCGAACAAAGAAACAATACCGAGTTCTCTTACTTACAAAAGGAACATAACAAAAATGAGGGTATTAATCTTTCAACAAATTGACACTGCTGTCAGGATGATTTGTTGAGAGGAGAAAACTCCCAACTAAAATAAACACCGAATAACGCCTTCAACAAATTGGCAAGACTTGATGTAATTTGAAAATTTTCCTTTTTTTACTAGATTGTGTAAATATGTAAAAAGTAAATTTGTTTGTTCAAAACACTCAACATTTCAAAACCGAAAACAAAATGGCTAAAATAAATTTTTTGAAGCACGATCACATAATTAGACATGTTAAGCATAATTTAAATTAAGCTTTAATTGAGCAAAATGAGATGTATGCTAAAACTTTTGTGAAAAATTCTCATAATGTCATAACTTGAAAAAAATTTGCAAATTAAAAATCAACTTTATGTAACAAGATCTTTGCAAATATTTTTGTATTAAAAAGTGTGAATCCCAACCTAGTGAGGGAGTGTAAGCCAAACACAAATAATTATGTTAGCCTAGTGAGAAACATTTTGATTTTGCACAAGTGATTTTGTTTTAATCTTTCTTTACTTGGTTGCACACAATTTGATAAGATATGATCAAGGCAAGTTCTTTCAATAAGAATGAGCCACTTGACAAAAAATGACCAACCAAAAATAGGAATATCCTTTGTTAACCCCTTTGAGCCTTAAAATAAAAATTTATTTTCAAAATTAACCCTTGAGCCTAATGTTGAAAAACAAAAATAATCTCATATGCTTTTCTAAATAAAAAGAGAGAATTTTTCAAAAGGAAGGTTGATGGAAGAAATTAAGTTGGGGGCAATGGTTGGCCAAGTAACAAAGTGTTAAAGGAAAAACTCTCAATCTCTTTACAAATAAAAAAGTAAAGAAAAATCCAAAATTAAAAAAAATAGTGAAAATAGATTGAGAAAATTAAAGAGAAGTACACAAAAAAGGTCAAGAAAAAGAATGAGGAAAGGAAAAATGGAAAAACGTTGAAAAAAATGGAAAAAAGTTGAAAGGAGTATATGTTTTTAATGAAAAATTAATTTTTGCTCTCTTTTAACTTTAAAAGTATCTTTGAAATAACTTGAAAAACCAATTTCCTTTGATAGCTAAGCCTCATTACAACCTATATAAGACCTTAGTGATTCTTGAAAATTTTGTGCAATCAAAGTAAGTGTTAAGATGAAAAACAAAATTCAATTCTTGCAAATCAAACAAGTTGAGTTTTGAGTGAAACACTTACCCCATTTGTTTCCATTTTTGAACTTGTGTGCAAAGAAACACTTTTGCTAGAAAAATATTTGCTTAGGTCAATTATTACACATTTTTTATAACAAAAAGCATCTAAATTCTTGTTTGAAGCATTATGTGTCAAAATTCACAATTCATGAAAAATCTCATTGAAATCTATTTTTGACATGCTTATACATTTTGAAATCATGTTGATCATCATCATCACTTTTTAGCCAAATTGATTTTTCGGATAAATTTCACCTTTTGTTTGAGGACAAACAAAGTTCTAAGTTGGGAGGAGTTTGATAAGTGCCAAACATACCTA
>NC_032014.1:18211711-18211954 GCF_001865875.1 Lupinus angustifolius
GACCAAACTGCTCAACTAGGCAGCTGAGCAGACTTGCTTAGCCGCTCAGCCTAGCACCAGACTAGGCCTGGAACGGTTAGAAATATGCTTGACATGGTCAGACACGAGCTTGGCACAAGACCAAGATCCTGAACAAGCTGCTCGGCGGAGAACCAGACACCTGGCCAGATCAGCAAGCACTAAGCCACGTCTCAGTCAACACGGTCAGAAGCTGCTGAACAAGCAGCTCAGCGGTGAAGCAGG
>NC_032014.1:18212054-18212989 GCF_001865875.1 Lupinus angustifolius
CCATAGGCTTTTCAGAAGTAGCTCACAATAGCTGGTCTCCTAGCCCACAACTAGCTTTGATGAGTCATGCACAAGGAGGTGACTAAGCTACTTGGTCAAGGGACCAAACCCATGTTGAAGGGTTTGGTCAGCTGCTGAGCGGTCCATCTCAGCAGCTCAGCAGTCTGGAATGGAGCCTATAAATAGAGGCCATTTCCTTCGAGCAAAAAAGATTGCAATACACCATTTCTTCATCAATTTTTTTAAAAAGTACATGAAGGCCAGAATTCTCTCATTTAGGAATTCTTTCTTAGCTTAGAGTTTTCATTTTCAAGTAAGTTTTGTAATTTGTAGTTTAGAATTCAAGAGGAGAAAACGAGAAGGCAAATGAGATGCAAATATCAATTTTTTATTCTCATTTGGAACTCAAAAGCATCCAATCCTTGGATGGATAGCTCATGCTCTTAAATATTTTATTTTGAACAAGGTTATGTATTTTCTACTTCTTCTTAATTTACAAAAGTTTGAATTTTAATCATTCAAGTTGGTGCTTTGGTTAATATTATTTGTTTGAGAAGAACTTAATGCTCTTTTTAGATTGATCACCTAAAAAATGATTTCAAGTCAAAACCACTTGTCTCAAATACTTAACAAATAAACTTTGGAGTAGTTTTACTACTTAGTTTATTTGCCAAGTTAAGCATGCTTTTCTTAAGATCTTACATTCATCACTCATTCAATATTAGAGTCACCAATGGTTAGGGTGTGACAACCTAATCTCTTTTATGGTCGTAGTATTGTTTAAGTGATGAATATAAGTGTTTATGATTCTACCATTTTAGGATATACACTAAAAGGAGGATTTCAGACCTTGGTGTTTGGGGTTAACCAAAGTAAAACATAAGAACATGTCTAATTAGTTCAAACTCACAAGAAGTTGAGAACTATATTTTCCT
>NC_032014.1:18213089-18214502 GCF_001865875.1 Lupinus angustifolius
GTTATTTACTTTCCGCATTTTATTTGTTCTTTAATACCAACCTTCCATAAGGAAGAAGTTTGATTTGTTAATAAAATGAACCCGAAAAGGAATAAATGAATAGAAGGTCACTTAATTTATTATTCTTTTGTTCTTTATTTATTTATTTGTATCTAACAACTAATTATTCATCACTTTTATATATTAGAATACCATTAAACCGATGTTGGAATTTATTCCACAAAATCGAGATGGTATTCAAAGGTACTTAATAATTATGTAATAGGTAATTGCTTCGATACCATTATACCGGCGTTAGAATTTATTCTAACAAAGCCGAGATGGGGAAAAGAAGGAATGACTTATTTACATGATGATTAAGAAAGTAAGTTGTAACTGGAATATTCTTGAAACCATTATACCGGCATTGGAATTTATTTCAACAAAGCCGAGATGACGAACAAAGAATAAAACCGAGTTCTCTTACTTACAAAAGGAACATAACGAAAATGAGGGTATTAATCTTTCAACAAATTGACACTGCTGTCAGGACGATTTGTTGAGAGGAGAAAACTCCCAACTAAAATAAACACTGAATAAACGCCTTTCAACACCCATATTAGAACGGCAGCCACAACCTCTTATGCCATTGCAATATATAGATATAACACCTCATTAGGTGTCGACTTGGTGAGTATTGGCGGGGCGACCAAGTACTACTTGAAGGTTTGAAAAGCCTTTTCAAAATCATTTGACCATTCAAACTTCTTTCTCATTTTCAACACTTGAAATTATGGGAGGGAATGCTTGGCGATTGATGGGAGCAACATGGACAAGGCAGCCAGACGACCATTCAAGTGTTGAACTTCTTTTACTGACTAGGAGCTTCTCATGTTGATGACTGCTTGGCACTTGGTCGGATTGGCCTCAATTCCTCGGCTAGTTAGCATAAAATCGAGGAATATTTTGACTTTCACTCTGAATGTGCATTTTTCCAAATTGAGCCTCATGTGTTGGCCAACCTGACTCTCAAATACCTTTTTCATCATTCACTGATATGTTTCCCCAATGATATTCAAACTAAATGGAATGATCGTGTAATAATAAGTTGCTCGGTTAGGGAGGAAAGCGGTCTTCTCATAGTCTGGTTCGTACATCGCGATATGATTATAGCTTGAGTAAGTATCCATGAAGGATAACTACTGATAGCTGGAGGAGTTATCCACTAGATGATCAATGTTGGGGAGATTATACGAATCCTTTATGCAAACCTTGTTCATATCCGTGTAATCCACACACATCCACCATTTTCTAGAGGGCTTATTTACTAACACCATGTTTTCCAGCTAGGTGGTGTAAGTGATTTCTCAGATAAAACCGGCTTGTAGAAGCATGGTTGTTTTTGTTAGGTATCAGCGACAGAATACACCTAGA
>NC_032014.1:18214602-18221407 GCF_001865875.1 Lupinus angustifolius
GGTGTCACGGTTCGCACTTATCGCTATTTTTACCAACGCCTTGTTCTGGAAATTTACCCAGTTAATCGATTAAAGCTATGACTTAATGGATTAAGTCACACAGAATTAGCAGTTGTTGACTGGGTCAATTACACAACCAATTACAGATTATACAGAACTGATTTAGCATATATTTTGAATACAAATGATCTTTATTTGGCAGTAATACTATATTCAAAATATCAGCTACAATATACAATTAAAAGATACTAGAAACAGTAAAAAGATAAGGGAAAGAAACAGCCTGCAACAAGGTTTTTATACTGGTTCATTTTGCGGTCCACTATAAAACTACATCTAGTCTTCCCCTCTGATCTGGGAGATTTTTATAACTACAAATTGAAACCAATGTGTCTTACATACGCACTTCCAATTACAAGACCTTGAATGTTCCTTTCTTGAGTTCCCAAAACCTCTACCTTGGTTTGACCTTATCCAACCGCCTAAGAAAACCTTTCCTACGATCCAGGCCTAGCCAAGAGTATGCTCTAAAATCAAGACCTCCAAGTCTTGGTGAAGAAACTCAGATCTCTTTGGTGGTACGATACCAAGAGACGACTTTTCCTTGTTACACAAACAACACAAAAACAGAGTAATGTGAAGCACTAAAATAGCTCAAATATTACAAGAAAGAACAAGCTATAAACCCTATACAAATCTCATAATTACTATGAACATGTGTAAGATGAAAATCATGAAGAACATGTAATTTCTACCCTTAAGAAATCTCTAAATAGTAATGAAAGGATCATGTAAGAACAAGATAGGATGGTGACCATATTTGATAATATGTAATGGATGACATGTCAATCTCTGAGCATAATACTATCTCACTCTAATCTCACTCTAATCTCACAAGCAATTCGCTCTGCCTATACGACATACATTAATCATGAAAATATGCAACTTATCAATTGTAATGTGAATGTATGAATATATAAAATTGTATATGAAATTTGTTAACAAAATAGTATATATATAAAAGTTGTTTTTCACCCAGTTAATCGATTATGTTGCTTGTTAATTGATTAACAGGTTGTTAGAGAGTAACTGAAATCCATTTTTGAGTTATCCGTTGAAACTATTAAAAAATGTTTTCATGTTAATCGATTAAAACTTTACTTAATCGATTAACTGACGTATTTTCAGTTAAGATGTTAATTGGTAAGCTACCTATATGTTATGCTTATCAACTATACATGTTTTACCTTTATGTTATGCCTAAAATGCACAAATAATATGTATGATTAATGCATGAACATATAATAAACTAGATGGCATATCTCATGAAAATGATATGATAGCTTTTAGCCTTTGTGAGATTTGCATCTAGGTTTACCTAACCTAGACTCAATAACTAAGACACATCTAAGACTCTAGTCTAGATATGAAGCTCTTGAATCTTTGGCATGTTGATTTGTTGAGTTGTCTTTAAGCTTTCACTAAGTCTTTTGTCTTCATCAAAACATAGGCAAGCTAAAGTGCTCTCTTGACACTTGCACTTTCATTCTCCTCCTTTTTTATGATGACAACCTCAACACCAAATTTGTTTTGATGCAAAGCTTGAAGATGATCACATAATGCATGGTTGTTGATTTCAAAGTTAAAGCGCATAGCTTAGACAATGGAAGTTTGGTATTATTTACAACCTACACACATTAGACAACAAAACAACCTTTCTTCCCCTTTTGACATTATCATAAAGATAAACTAAATGAAATTTTGGTCAAAAGTAAGAAGAGATATGAAGTGAACTCAAACTGTAATTAATCAATTAGTATTGAGAATGTAATTAATTAACCAGATGATGAAAGAATTGAACAAGTGCACAAATTTATCAGCATTTAATCGATTAAAACAACAGGTTAATCGATTAAACCAACATAATACAGCAATATGACATATTTAATGGCATGGAGGGTTATATATGAACCAATCAAGCATGAAATGATCAAGCTATATATATAACCAAACATGATCAAGAACCATTAAACATGCAATCATATTATATTTGACATATATAAGCAAAACGAAATATATATACATATATATATAACCAAACATGATCAAGAACCATTAAACATGCAATCATATTATATTTGACATATATAAGCAAAACGAAATATATATACATATATATATAACCAAACATGATCAAGAACCATTAAACATGCAATCATATTATATTTGACATATATAAGCAAAACGAAACCATAATAGAAATGATTTAAAGATCAAATGGCATGCACATCAAGTCATAAAGTTGCAGTAATAGTAGATAGTTACAATCCAAAAGGCAAAGAGAAAATATGTCTCGAAATTACAAAGCATCACAAATTCTAAAAATTAGTCATATAGAAGGACTAAACCTAGGGCAATCTAAGATCTAAGGCTTTCTAATCTAGGGATGTTGAGGATGATCTCTATCATCAGGTATGGTCAGACTACTATAACCCCAGATAAGGAATCTCAGCTTCTCAAACTCTGCACAAAACCTTGCATTCTATGCCTCAACAGTGTTCTGGACAAAGTTCTTCATAGCCTGATAGTGGTTATCGATGTAAGCAACTTGACGCTCCTCAAATTGTTCCAAATCAGTATGGTAGGAGTCCTTCAAACACTGAAAATGTAAGTCCATCCTATTGTTCAGCCTTTGCTCCATGGCATCAAGTTGAGCTAATCCAAAGGATGATTCTTGCTACGCAGTTCCATATGGCTCCCCCTGAGTCTGTACATTAGGCTGGTCTCTACCAGCCTGATCCTCATCATCAGATATCTTCAAATCCATTGTAGTCAAATCTTTCTGATATTGCAAAGTACTTCCATACGTGTAGATACCCATCTTATGGATAAGGCTTTCACCAACAAGGTGATCTTTGTCAGAAGTCTCTATGACGATGGTGTCAGAAATGTCAATTTGCAGATAGTCAATAATTCTCGATATGAAGATACTATAGGACAACAATTTGGCTTGGGATGTAAAGACATTATACATGACCTTCAGAATTTTTTCAGGTCAATTAACCATTATATTCTCCTTCACAACATACATAAATTTCATATCATTAACAGTAGGTTGTGCATGGTTAGTGTTCCTCTGAATCAAGATGTAGGCAATCAAATAGTGAAGCAATCTATTCTCTACTGTTAAAGAACCAGCTTTAGTCAATTCTCCCTAGATATACAGATGGAGACCTCTCAGACATGATTTATATACCTCGGTAGCATTGAAATCAGCAAGCCATTCACAATCACCTATGCTAACACCAGTAGTGGATAAGTCACACACATTCCTAAAAGTACTACTATTCATCTCAAACAGATTTCCTGAAATCATAGACCATTATCCACCATCCTTATAACGGAAGTTAGCATCAAATTCCCTAATCAAAGCTAGGTACAAATTACCCATTAATTTCAAAATTATGTTCCGCCATTCAGGTAAGATAAACATACCTTATGTAGGTGGGTTTCCTTTCCATAAATTTGGACAACCGGGTCTCTTGAATTATGAGTGAGTGTGAACACTGAATTTTGTCCTACATATTTGCTATGGGTGGTTCAGTTTAAAAAGTTATAAGTGTAAATCCAAAACTTTAGTGATAGTTGAAGTTGAGAAGCAATTAAGTGGGATTGTAAGTTTATCATATATCTAGTTACGTTTGCTACTGATGTGATACTTACGTTATTAACATAGAATTCTTATTCGGTATCAACCAAATTTCTGAAAGTTCAAAATTAAGTTCCAACAATAACCAAGTGAGTTTGAAATTGATGTGTTTAATAACAATGGCATTCATGGATTGGGATAGTGTATGCAAATATTTCAATCAAAAAAGTTAACTTCATCAAACCTGCTAAATTGTGATTACTCCCAATTTACTAAATAGTGTTTCTTGCACATTATTGCATGCATACATGGTCTTATCACATGATACTTGACAGATCCACATTGCTAAAATAATTATAGAATATCAAAGAACAATAATGATACTACATCATGTATTTATCTTGTTTGACTATTGTTACATATTATTTTTGCTAAGTCTTGTACCATGGGTTCAATATGCGAATACAGATGATTCTTCAATGCAATCATTACATACAAGGAGTCATTATGTTCTTTGCCATATCAAAATTCTTTGAGCTTCTAGTCTTCTCTATGCATTTGTGTTTCCCAAGTTGCCAATAATCAAATACTACCATTAAAAAACAACATCAAAAGGACCCAAAAATGTCACAGGTGACCTTGCAGCTATTGGCATTCAGACCTCACCTACAGTAGAAAAAAAGAAAATCAAAGCAATAGTGCAAAGGAAACAAGCAATTGATATATGAAAACATTGATTATGCACTTGATTTGTTCCTAACAGATGTGCTAATACTGTCCATTTTCATGGATTCCTATTAGAAGATATAAGATCTCAAAGTTTGGGGCACCTACACTTCACTACAAAGTATGGTGATCAAAATTGGAGATTGCTATATCCATAAACTTGCATGCCAAAGTTGGAGATATTGGGAAGATAACTAGTAATGATTCTCCACCTTTTTGAAATGGACGATGAGAACCTGACAAAACAGAAACTAAACACCAGGTAGAGTAGATATTTTCCGCGCAAAACTGTTACAAATGAAGGCAGTAATGTGAGATGATTAAGAGAGCACAAAAAGCGATCAGTCGTGAGTTACTAGAGAAGCAAAGATCAAAAGTCCTTTAGTTACATAATCAACCATGAAGAGAGCCCAAAAGATGCCAATCAGGTAATCGTCATTTTAGTTACTAATCATAAATATCAGTATTCATAGGCAGCTTTAATATAGTAATCAGATGCAATAATCATCATGAATAAGCAATCATTAAGTGGTTTCAGAATACAAGAGTCGAGACTATTCATGACTCTCAATTGGCAACCTAAGAGATGCAACTAATCAACTATAAAAGGAAGAGAACAAAACCAGAGATGGGGATACACATACACAACCATAAGAAAAATCAGAGAGGAAACAAAAACACACAGGATACACCATTAGAGAGATTTCAATTCAAATAATTTTAGAGAGATATTTAGTATACAACACATAAAAACCAGGGAATAAGCACACACACATCATACCATTACCAAAGAGCAATCTGTGTACGCAATACCCACGCATATCTTCGAGATCAGAGACCAACATATACATAGCAATCGAAGAACACAAACCACATACCATACATATACCTACAACTCCATCAAGACGACATGAACAGATAAAGGGCGGCAATTACAGACAACATCTCAGTGTGTACATAACACAACGATCAGAAAACAAAGAATACTACACATAGGAGATAACAATCATAGAGCGACTTAAGGTTGTTCAAGAAACATACCACGAGTACACACAAGAAATGGATTGGTTGTTGATCGGGAATGCAAAGAAAAGGTAATCACGTCAAAGCCATACACAACAACATTATCAGCCATTGACGGCTCTGGGCTATCATTACCATTGTTGAAAGAGAGAAGATAGAAGAGATGAGAGGGAACCGAAAACGGAAATAGGAACTTACAAATTTACTTCCCTTCTTTAAGCACTCCATGAATGCCACCTTCATCACAAGAAGAAGAGATAAAGAAGACGTTCATACCTTGTTCTTTAGCTTGCTTCGATAGCGTACGGTGTCGTCGTCCTCCGCCAATTTGATTATTGCTGCCACCGTTGAAGTGGACAAAGAGGGAGGAAACATGATTTATTCCCTCTGTTCTTCGTGAAATGAAGGGGTAACACCCCTTTTCCTATTCCAAGTTTTATTATTTAACCCCTTTTTCATTTATTTGTATTTACAAAATTTCCATCATCATTTTTTTAGATTTCATTTTTTCCTTAACTGTTAACTAATGGCTGTATAGTGATCCTAAATTACATTAACAAAAGACATAATATAAAGGCATGTGCTAACAATAAAAATAATAACTAGAGAATAATTTCAAATTATCTCATTCAAAATGGAATTTTTATAGTGAGGTTATGGTTTGAGTCGTCTCTAATTCCTCCGAAAATGAGGTGAGGGTCTACGACCAACACTATCTCTAAGCTATTAATTTTATCATTTAATTTTGTTAGGTAATAGTGGCTAAAATACACCTAGAAGGGGGGGTTGAATAGGTGTAGCGGTCAAAGTATCCGCTTTTCGCGAACAACTTATAATGCTGAAAAAACCCCAGTTTAATCGATTAACACAGAAAGAATAATCGATTAACTACAACTTTTTAATCGATTAAAACAGCTCAGATAGCACAAACAGTTTCAGTTTCTTGTACGACAAGCACATGAGATCGAAGCAAATATACAAAGCTAACAGATATATCAGAGTTACAACAGTACAGTATAGAAACAGATTATTACAGCTAATACAACTATACAAAGTAATCGATTAAAGCAATAAAGAGAGTAGGGAAAGAAAAGCGTGCAACAAGGTTTTTATCCTGGTTCGTTTGTGGGTCAACTTGCAAACTACCTCCAGGCCCCCCGTCTGATATGGGAGATTTTTCTTCACTATAATCGAAATAACGTTTTA
The DNA here is from genome assembly GCF_001865875.1 of Lupinus angustifolius. NCBI lineage: Eukaryota > Viridiplantae > Streptophyta > Magnoliopsida > Fabales > Fabaceae > Lupinus > Lupinus angustifolius. Next base: position 18,221,207 of record NC_032014.1, read on the forward strand.
CAAACAATTCTTTCAATTACAACACTTGGACACTTTCTTGAAAACTAAAGGACCTTATCCCTTGGTTTGACTCACTTCCTACCGCCCAAGAAAACCTTTCTTGCGGTGTAGCCCCAGCCAAGAACCTATTCTTTCTATCAAGATTTCTAAGCTAATGAAGACGAAATTCAATCTCGTTGGTGGTAAGACACCTAGAGATTC
>NC_032014.1:18221507-18222168 GCF_001865875.1 Lupinus angustifolius
CATAGTGGGCAAGCTTTCCAAAGTGCTCCTCTTCACATGCGTACTTTCAATCTCCCCTTTTTTGATGATGACAAACACTACACCACTTGTTTGATGAATTAGCTTGAAGAATGTATTGGCACTGATTGATAGTATGAAGCTTGAATATTTCGGAAGCAGAATTAAGATCAACCTGCACAATCAAACAACAACAAAACAACCTTTCTCCCCCTTTGACATTATCAAAAAAGATAACACAGGTCAAAAGTTGACAGAGATATGTAGTTAAACATAAAAAGAAGTTAATGAATTAGTTTGGGATTTAGCTATTAACCTGTCTTATAATCGGTGGCTTGAACAAAATGCTCTTGTTTATTTAGCCTGATGAATGAAGATCCCACTTTCTAGCTCCTTTATTTGAAGCCCCGGAAAGAAGGTGAGTTCTCCCATCATTGACATTTCGAACTCCCCCTGCATCTATTAGGTATCAGTGGTTAAAATACACCTCGAAGGGGGTTGTATAGGTGTAGCGGTCACAGTATCCGCTTTTCGAAAACAACAATAATGCTGAAATAACCCCAGATTAATCGATTAACAGACAAAGAATAATCGATTAATGCAAGCACTTTAATCGATTAAAATAGCTCAGATTACACAAACAAATTCAGTTTCTTGCACGACA
>NC_032014.1:18222268-18222954 GCF_001865875.1 Lupinus angustifolius
GAGATACAAAATTGTAACTGATTCGGTTTTCCAAGTTTTCTGTTCCAACTACTTTTCAAAAACTTATGTTAATCGATTAAAACATACCTTAATTGATTAACGGCATATTTCCAAGTGTATTTTTAAATTGCAAAACTCAAATACGTTATGCACTTAACTTATACATGTTCAACACTAAGTTTATGCCTAGGATGCACATATTACATGTATTTATATGATGCATGAACATATTATGAATGACATATCTCAAAAATAAAATGATTTAATGTTTTATGCATATGAGACATGTATTGAGTTTACCTAAGCCTTAGACTCAACCTAAACTAATTACTAGTCTAAGACTAATACCAATCTTGAGACTTAAGCACGTTGATTTGTTGATGATCTTCAAGCTCTTATGAAACACAAGTTGTCCTCATCGAAACCAAAACACATAGTGAGCAAGCTTTCCAAAGTGCTCCTCTTGACATGCGCACTTTCAGCATCATCTCAGAAAATTCTTTACAGAGAATATCATTAGTAGATCAAAAGATTATGTCATCAACATATATTTGAACAAGTAATACACGATTTTCTAATCTACGTATAAAAAGCGTTGTGTCAACCAAGCCTCTTTCAAACCCTTTTTCCAAAAGAAAGGTACTTAGTCTATCATACCAAGCACTAGGAGCTTGCTTAAGACCATA
>NC_032014.1:18223054-18223774 GCF_001865875.1 Lupinus angustifolius
CATGGTTCGGATATTTAAAATTTTCAAAACTAGGCGGTTGATCAACATAAACTTCTTATTGAATGTAACCATTCAAGAAGGTGCTTTTTACGTCCATTTGAAATAATTTGAAATTCATAATAGATGCAAAGGAAAGAAGCATCTGATGGCCTCTAATCTAGCTATAGAGGCATAGGTCTCATCATATTCGATACCTTCCTCCTGGTTGTAGCAAAGGAGTTTTATTTATATTAGGCCTTATAAGTACTCGATTTATGACATAACATGCAGTATGCAGTGCATCTGCCCAGAAATATTTGGGGATATTACTTTCATTAAGCATGGTTCTAGCCCATTCTTCTAGAACACGATTCTTCCTCTCAACAACTCCATTTTGTTGTGAAATGCGAGGAGCAGAGAATTGATGTAAAATACCATGCTTATCATAGAATTTATCAAACTGAAAGTTCTCAAATTCTCCCCCGTGATCACTGTATATAAACTATATTCAGGTTAATTTGGTTTTGGATTTGCTTGGCAAGATTTTTAAAAGATTTGAACACATCGCTTTTTGCAGATAGAAATAATGTCCATGTAAATCGGGAGAAATCATCAACAATAACTAAGGCATAATAACTACCTCCAAAACTCATGATTTGTGATGGCCCAAACAAGTCCATATGGAGTAATTCCAAAGGCCTTGAAGTGGAGATCACATTTTTCTTTTTAAAAGAGTTTTTG
>NC_032014.1:18223874-18224395 GCF_001865875.1 Lupinus angustifolius
AATTATTAGATAAAATGTCACGAATAATACAACACTCAGAATCGAAAGACACACGGTTACCTTTGTCACAGAGTTGGCTTATGCTCAAGAGATTATGTTCTAATCCTTCAACATAGAGAACATTTTCAATAAGAGTCTGTGATGAATCTCCAACTATTCCGGTGCCAAGAATCTTTCCCTTGTTGTTGTCTCCGTACGTGACGTATCCTTGACCTTCAAGTGAAAGATCCAGGAAGTTTGATCTGTCACCTGTCATATGTCTCGAACACCCGCTGTCTAGGTACCATTTCTGCCCTCATGTTTGAAGACATATCTGCAAAAAAAAGATCACTTGCTTTTCTTAGGTACCCAATTGATATTGGGTCCTTTTCTGTTAGTAATCAGGGAGTTATCTCCCTTCTTTATCCACATATAAACGCCATTAGGTACACCGTACTTTCTGATATAACATGAATATGAAGTGTGACCATATGCACCACAGTAACAACATGTAGGTGTGTGCTTGTGATATTTATTTTTAG
>NC_032014.1:18224495-18225129 GCF_001865875.1 Lupinus angustifolius
TCCTCCTCACTAGAGGTGTTTGATGTCGTTTCCTCCTCAGGTACATCCCATACGATGTAGGCTTTCTTAGATTTGAATTCCCTGGGAGTGCTATTTTCTGAATCAACCTTTTTCAGATAGGTTGGAAACTGAAATCGCATTTGTCCTGCTTTTCCGAACTCGTAGCAAGTGAAGCGATCTTTGCCTTTCTTGGTTGATTCCTTCACTTCTTTCTTCTGAAACTTTTTGAATCCTCCTTTTCTTTTTATGAATTTACTGAATTTTCGAACAAGGAGATCCATTGTTTCATCATCCAGATCGGAGTCAGATTCATCATCATCTTTATCTTCTTTTGTTTTAGAGGTCATAGCCTTCAATGTCATGCTCTTCTTCTTCCGGTCTGAATCCACATGCATCATCAAGCGACCCAATTCCATCTCGTGCTCTTGAAGCTTTCCAAACAATGTGGCTAGAGGCATGGAGTCCAAATCTTTGGATTCCATAATTGCAGATACTTTCGGCTGCCATTTCCTGTGAAGGCAACGTAAAACTTTATTAGTCAATTCTCCCCTGGCAAAATATTTATCTAGAGCAACTCAATGATTCACGATATGAGTAAATCGCTTTTGCATTTCACTGATTGATTCGCTAGGTA
>NC_032014.1:18225229-18226001 GCF_001865875.1 Lupinus angustifolius
AAAGTATCCGCTTTTCGCAAACAACTTATAATGCTGAAAAACCCCCAGTTTAATCGATCAACACAGAAAGAATAATTGATTAACTGCAACTTTTTAATCGATTAAAACAGCTCGGATCGCACAAACAGTTTCAGTTTCTTGTACGATAAGCAACTGAGATCGAAGCAAATATATAGAGCTAACAGATATATTAGAGTTACAACAGTACAATATAGAAACAGATTATTACAGCTAATACAACTATACAAAGTAATCGATTAAAGCAATAAAGAGAATAGGGAAAGAAAAGCGTGCAACAAGGTTTTTATCCTGGCCACTTGCAAACTACATCCAGGCCTCCCGGCTGATCTGGGAGAAATTTCTTCACTATAATTGAAATAACGTTTTACAAACAATTCTTCCAATTATAACACTTAGAGTCTTTCTTGAAACTAAAGAACCTTATCCCTTGGTTTGACTCCTTTTCTACCGCCCAAGAAAACCTTTCTTGCGGTGTAGCCCCAGCCAAGAACCTATTCTTTCTATCAAGATTTCTAAGCTAATGAAGACGCAATTCAATATGGTTGGTGGTAAGACACCTAGAGAGTCCCAATATTACAACACTTTTACAACAAGAATATAGAGTAATCTAAAGCACTTACAATGCTCAAATTAAAACAATTAACACCTTAATCTACAACTTTAACACATGTCTCATATAAAATGATAATGCATGAGTTCAAAACAGATTTTACAGAATATGAAATCTTTCCAAAAACATCAAGAAATGCAT
>NC_032014.1:18226101-18249503 GCF_001865875.1 Lupinus angustifolius
ATGAAAATATGCTCTAACTCTCTTAAAATCTAACATGCAAGAATGAGCTTGAGTTCTGAAAACACAGCTTATAAAGAAACCATTCTGCAGCCCAGTTAATCGATTAAGTTCTTGGTTAATCGATTAACGAGATACAAAATTGTAACTAATTCGGTTTTCCAAGTTTTCTGTTCCAACTGCTTTTCAAAAACTTACGTTAATCGATTAAAACTCACCTTAATCGATTAACTGCATATTTCTATGTATATTTTTAAATTGCATAACTCAAATACGTTATGCACTTAACTTATACATGTTCAACACTAAGTTTATGCCTAGGATGCACAGATAACATGTATATATATGATGCATGAACATATTATGAATGTCATATCTCAAAATAAAATGATTTAATGTATTATGTATATGAGACATGTATTGAGTTTACCTAAGCCTTAGACTCAACCTAAACTAATTACTAGTCTAAGTCTAATACCAATCTTGAGGCTTAAGCACGTTGATTTGTTGATGATCTTCAAGCTCTTATGAAACTCAAATTGTCCTCATCAAAACACATAGTGGGCAAGCTTTCCAAAGTGCTCCTCTTGACATGCACACTTTCAAATTTCATAAATAAAAAAATAATTTAAAACTATGTTATAACTTAAATTTAATATATAAAAAGTAGTTCCAAAACTATTTTATGACTTAAATTTTATAATTATAAAAAATAATAATGCAAAACTATTTTATTGCGAATTAATTATGGAATTTTTATAGTAATGTTATGGTTTGAGTCGTCTCTAACTTCTCTGAAAATGGGAATAAGGTCTACGATCAACACCATATCTAAGCTATTAATTCCATATAAAAATATAATTAAAACTTCTCTTACCTTAATTAAATATGGAACTTTTATAGTAATGTTATAGTTCGAGTTGTCTCTAACTTCCTTGAGAATGAGAAGAAGGTCTACGACCAATACCATCTCTAAACTATTAGTTCCATTGAATTAAAACAATCATATACTAAATATTTCAAAATCCACAAAATCAACTCCACCAAATCTATCAATACCGAATCGATATCTTCAGATCAATAACAATCAACCAAGCTAATCAAACAATTTTCGAACCAGAACTACTTAGTCTTGATTTCCCTATTACACCTAGGGATACGTAGGAGTAGGATAACCTCTTGTCAGACACAAATATAAAAAATAAAAATATTTTGTTATGATAATTAATTTCTAAATAAATAATTGTTAAGGGTATAAAAGTCCATGTCATTAGCGAGGGTATCGTTTTAATACGAGCGAATTGGGTGCTAATACCTTCCCCGATCCATAATCGACTCTCGAGCTTAGAATCTCTGTCTAAAGACCATTTTATTCTAATTGGGCTTACTGGAGAGTTTTCTACGTTTTAACCTCAAAAAACGTAGTGGCGACTCCAAATCAATTGGAAGGGGTAGAAATCGAGTTTGACTCCTCCCAAGTCGCAGAGCCGGTCTTCCAACAAAAAATCGGGTCGCGACAGTGAGTAGTAGGGATCTCCACGGTCGTGCCTTACGTTCGGATTTGAAGATGAAACATTAGGAGGCCTATGAGTACGATTAGTAGTTGTCTTGAACCTCTTCGAACGTCCTCTTTCCATTAATGATTAAAACCGTGAGTAATGAGAGGAGAAGGAGGATAAGGGATGGAACCTGGAGCTTAGGGTTTTGGAAATGGGAATGAGATTTCTTGGAAAATAGATAAACGGAGTAGCTGAAATGAGGTACACAAATGGGTAAAAGTGAGGTTTAATACTTCTATTAAGCTAAGATTTCAAATTTGCTGCTTTTATTTGAGATTTTCATAGAAAATGAGGAAGAGAGGGTTTGAAAAAGTGAGAAAATTGCATCTGATTCTAATATATTTGTTGTTGTTAATCGATTAAGTGATGCATTTTAATCGATTATGCAGTGTAAAAATTCCAGGTTTTCTGAAAAATGAGCCCACGTAATCGATTAAAATAAATCTTAATCGATTAAATTTAGTGAAAATTGAAATGTTTTCTACTTGAGGAGGATAATTAATCGATTAACTTGCATCAGATTTGCAGAATCAAAAGGTTTTTGGGTTTTAAAAGCATGCAAATATTTCTAACTTTTAAAAAACAGTTTTTACTCAATCACATATATATTTTTAGCTTGTTATACAAGATCATGAGTCATAATAGGAATATAATGAATTCATAACAAGTACACATTTTGAAGCATAGAAGACATTTATCATGTGAAGCATATAATAACATATCTAGATGATTTTAATCAAGATAATTTTCATCAAGAATTCCAAGTTCTCTTCGAAGAACATAGAATATATCTTGTGAGAGAGGCTTGGTGAAAATATCAGCCAATTGCTTAGATGTTTCAACAAATTCAAGCACACAATTGCCTATTTACACATGATCACGAAAGAAATGATGTCTAATTTCAATATTCTTTGTTCTAGATTGCAAAACGGGATTCTTGGATAGGTTTATGGCACTTATGTTATCACATTTTATGGGAATCTTTTCTAGTTTAAGTCAAAAGTTCTTAAGTTGTTGCTTCATCCAGAGGATTTGAGCGCAACACACACCGACAGCAATATATTCCGCTTCGACATTGGACAAAGCAACACATGCTTGCTTTTTACTGTGCCATGCAACCAAGGAACTACCAAGTAAATGACAAGTCTCACTAGTGCTTTTCCGTTACAACTTGCATCCCACAAAATAGGAATCGGAATACCCTACAAAGGATAACGAGGCATTCATAGGATACCATAATCCCATATTAGTTGTTCCTTTTAAATATCTCATAATTCGTCTTATAGCAGTATAATATGAATCTTTAGGCAAGGCTTGAAATCTAGCATACATGTAAACACTAAACATAATATCAGGAGACTCACATTTCAATACAATAATGAGCTGATAATCCCATGATATTTGGTTACCTCTATTTCTTTTCCCTTTTCATCTTTATCTAGATAGCTTGCATACGCCATAGGTGTTGAAGCCTCGTTAAATTTTTTCATATCGAACTTCTTCAGTAACTCTTTGCAATATTTCGATTGATGAATGAAGATGTCACTTTCCATTTGTTTGATTTAAAGTCCAAGAAAGAAGGTCAGCTCATCCATCATCGACATCTCAAATTCACCCTGCATTAACTCAGAAAATTTTGTACATAGAATATCATTAATAGATCTGAAGATTATATCATCAACATATATTTGAACTAAAAGCACGTGATTATACGAATAAAGAGGGTAGTATCAACCATACCCCTCACAAACCCTTTTTCCAAGAGGAAAAAGCTCAATCTATCATACTAGGCTCTGGGAGCTTGTTTCAGGCCATAAAGGGCCTTTTTGAGCTTATATACATGGTTCGGATACTTAAAATTTTCAAAGCTAGGAGGTTCATCTACATATACCTCCTCTTGAATGTAGCCATTCAAGAAGGCACTCTTGACATCCATTTGAAAGAGCTTGACTTTCATAATTGATGCAAAGGATAAAAGCATCCTTATGGCCTCTAATCTGGATCCTGGTTCTAGCCTTTGGCCACTAAGCGAGCTTTATTTCTGATTATCAAGCCAAATTCATCCAATTTATTACGAAAGAGCCATCTAGTACCAATCATTGGATGTTCTTTAGGCTTGGGGACCAAGTCCCATACATTATTGTGCTCAAACAGGTTTAGCTCTTCTTACATAGCTATACCCTAGTGCACATCCTCAATGGCCTCATTGATGGTCTTAGGCTCGATTTGAGATACAAAAGCAACAAAGTTACAAAATTTACGTAAAGAGCTACGGGTTACCACCCCCGTAGTTATATCACCTATCACTTTGTCGAGTGGATGATCCTTCTTGGTCTTCAACGTGATTGGAAAGTCCTGATGCTCATCTTGTATAGTTTGCTCTGCTTCTGCTTCTTCTTTGTCCTGGTCCATGTCCTTAGAGTATGCTTCTTCCAAAGCACCTGCAACATCATCATGAAATACCTTCCTCTTCTCTTTGGGAGAAGATTCGTCAAAATGTACATGCACATACTCTTCTACTTGCATTGAATACTTATTAAAGACTCGATAAGCTTTACTATGTAATGAATACCTCAAAAATATAACCTCATCAGCTTTTGAATCAAATTTACTTAAAGCTCTTTTTCCATTATTTAAAATGAAGCATTTACAGCCAAAAACATGAAAATGAGAAATATTAGGTCTACGGCCTTTTAAAAGTTCATTTAGAGTTTTTGAAAAAGTAGGCCTCAATAGTATTCGACTAATCACATAGCAAGCTGTATGCACTGCATCAGCCCAAAAATATATAGGAATCTTGCTTTCATTTAGCATGGTTCTAGCAAGCTCCTCTAAGACTCGATTCTTCCTTGCAAAAACTCCATTTTGTTGAGGGGTACAAGGGGTCGAAAATTGATGCATAATACCATATTTATTAAAATTTATCAAATAAGTGGTTTTCAAATTCGCCACCATGATCAGATCGAATATATACTATCTTATGATTAAATTGGTTCTGAATTTTCTTGGCAAGGTCTTTGAAAGACTTAAAAGCATCGCTCTTGGATGAGAGAAATAATGTCCATGTAAATCTAGAGAAATCGTCAACGATCACTAAAGCATAAAAGCTACCACCAAAACTCATAACCTGTGATGGTCCAAACAAGTCCATATGGAGAAGCTCCAAAGCTCTTGTTGTGGATATCACATTCTTTTTTGCTAAAGAGTTTTTAACTTGTTTACATCTTTGACAAGTGTCACAAGTTTCTTGAGTTTTAAAATCAAGTTTTGATAGCCCATCAATCAAATTATTTTTAGACAATTTATCTAGATGTTTTATGTGAATATGAGCGACGCGCCTATGCCAAAGCCATATGTCATCCTCTTTAGATATAAAACATTTTGAAAATAGAGTAGTGACATCATCTAGATTAACCATATAGATATTATTTATACGATATCCAATAAACTTAACTTTATTAGATACATTGTCACGAGTAATACAACACTTGGAATCAACATATACATGGATACATTTATCACATAGTTGGCTGATACTCAAATGGTTATGTTCCAGACCATCGACATATAATACATTTTCGATCACGACCGGATTTGAGTTGCCAATTGTTCCGGTGCCAAGTACCTTCACTTTGTTGTTGTCTCCATAAGTGACAAACCTTTTTCTTTGCAAGGATAGATATAGGAATTTTGATCTATCACCCGTCATATGTCTCGAGCATCCACTATCAAGATACCAATGTTGTCCATGTGCTCGAAGACATACATGCAAAACATAGATCACTTACCGTTTTCACGTACCCAAGTTATGTTGGATCATTTTCTGTTAGTAACTAGGGAGTTATCTCCCTTTTTCATCAATACATACACGCCACTAGGTATACCATATTTTCTAATATAACAAGAATAGGAAGTGTGGCCAAGAGTGCCACAATAAAAGCATGTAGGAAGCTTTTTATTAAAAAATTTCTTATTGAGTCGATTAATAGGTCTCCTATATGGTCTTCTCCTGCGCATAGGGGGGATATATCGTAGCCAGGTATGGTCACCAACATTCCTGGTTTTACTAAGCATAGTGTCTAGCATGTTTTGACTCTCTGTGAGTTTTGCGAGTTTTCATTTAATCTCAAATTCTCATTTTTCAAATCAACGCAAGAATCACACACAGTAGGTTGACATAAATTATTATCAGAGCAATTGAATGTGTTACAAGAATAAATCAGATCTAATGTTTCATTTTCCAATTTTAGTTCATCTAATTCTTTTTGTAATGAAACTAATTTTTGTTCGTTTAGTAGGATTACTCTTTTTCTATCGGAACTAATCCTAGCTAATTTCTAACTCATCATGCAATTTGACATACGCATTATACAAGTCATCATATGGAGGATAATCATCAAATGAAGTAGATGGGGTGTCAGAATATACCTTGCTATTTACCTCTTTTGAATTTGAGCAACAAGTATCATTTGTTCTCGTCATAAGGCATAGCTTTGTTGTCTCCTCTTCATCTGAGATGTTAGATGTTGTATCCTCCTATGGTGCATCCCATACTATGTAAGCATTCTTCGATTTGAAGTCCTGAGGAGTGCTCTTATCTGAATCAACCTTCTTGAGGTAAGTAGGACACTAGAACCTCATGTGTCCTGGCTTACCACATTCATGGCAAGTGAAGCGCTCTTTACTCTTCCATTTTCAAGTCGCCTCTCGCGCTTCATTCTTATGGAAACATTTTTAGCCTCTCTTCTTTAGAAATTTCCCGAATTTGCGTACTAGAAGGCTCAAAGTTTCATCATCTATATCTGAATCAGATTCATCTTCTTCTCTCTCTTCTGTGGATTAAGACGTGGTTGCCTTGAGAGATATACTTTTATTTTTGCAATCTGATTCTTCGTGTATAGTCAGGCGTCCAAGCTCCATTTCGTGCTCTGGGAGTTTTTCGAACAATGTCGCCAAAGGCATGGAGTCAATATCCTTTGATCCCATAATAGCTGTTACTTTTGGTTGCCAACTCCTGTCTAGACAGCGTAAAACTTTGTTAGTAAGCTCACCTTTGTTAAACAATTTATCCAAAGCAACTAAATGGTTAACTATATGAGTAAAACGTTTTTGCATATCACTAATAGATTTATTTGGTAACATATGAAATAACTCATTTCATGTGTCAGGGCATTCAGCCTGGCATGCTTGACATCGCTAGTGCCATCGTGGGTCACTTGTAAAGTGTCCCACATTTCTTTAGCATGTTGGCAATATGATACCCGAAAGAACTCATCATAGGATATGGTTAATGTGATGATATTTTTGGCACATAGGTTATACTGAACCTTTTTGCGTTCATCATCGGTCCATAGACTTTTAGGTTTATCTTTCGGTTCACCGCCCACTAGATGTTGTGGAACAAAGGGCCCGTTGACTACGGATTCCCAAATATCTGAGTAGGCATATCCTTCGCCACTGAATACGGGAGGGCGGTTAATAGATGCGCCATCACCGCCAAAGGGGTTGGTGGAACCCATTTTATTTCCCTAACGGGTCATCTGGATACGGTTGAGCTAGCATGTCATACTAGCTCTGATACCACTTGTTAGGTATCAATGACATAATACACCTAGAAGGGGGAGGGGGTTGAATAGGTGTCGCGGTTCCCACTTACCGCTATTTGCACCAACGCCCTATTCTGGAAATTTACCCAATTAATCGATTAAAGCTATGACTTAATCGATTAAGTCGCATAGAATTAGCCGTTGCTGACTGGCTCAATTACATAGCCAATTACAGATTATACAGAATTGATTTAGCAGATATATTTGAACACAAATGATCTTTATTTGGCAGTAATAATATATTCAAAATATCAGCTACAATAGGTAATTAAAAGATACTAAAAACAGTAAAGAAATAAGGGAAAGAAACAGCCTGCAACAAGGTTTTTATACTGGTTCGTTTTGCAGTCCACTACAAAACTACATCCATTCCTCCCTCTGATCTGGGAGATTTTTCTTCACTAAAATTTGAAACCAACGTGTCTTACATACACACTTCCAATTACAAGACCTTGAACGCTCCCTTCTTGAGTTCCCAGAACCTCTACCTTGGCTTGACCTTACGCAATCGCCTAGAAAAACTTTTCCTACAATCCAGCCCCATCCAAAAGTATGCTCTAAACTCAAGACCTCTAAGTCTTGGTGAAGACTCTCTAGTCTCTTTGGTGGTACGACACCAAGAGACGACTTTTGCTTGTTACACAAAATAACACAAAAATAGAGTAATGTGAAGCACTAAAATAGCTCAAATATTACAAAAAGAACAAGCTATAAACCCTATACAAATCTCACAATTACTATAAACATGTATAAGATGAAAATCATGAAAAACATGTAATTTCTACCCTTAAGAAATCTCTAAACAATAATGAAAGGATCATGCAAGAATAAGATAGGATGATGAACACATTTGATAATATGTAATAGATGACATGTTAATCCCTAAGCATAATACTATCTCACTCTAATCTCACATGCAATTCACTCTGCCTATATGACATACATTGAACATGAAAATATGCAAATTAGCAATTCTAATATGAATGTATGAATGTATTAAATCGTATATGAAATATGTTAACAAAACGGTTTATATATAAAAGCTGTTTTTCACCTAGTTAATCAATTATGTTGCATGTTAATCGATTAACATGTGGTTAGAGAGTAACTGAAATCCGTTTTTCAGTTATCTATTGAAACTATTAAAAATTGTTTTCACGTTAATCAATTAAAGCTTTACTTAATCGATTAGCTGACGTATTTTCAGTTAAGATGTTAATTGGTAAACTACCTATATATTATGCTTATCAACTATACATGTTTTACCTTTATGTTATGCCTAAAATGCACAAATAACATGTATGATTAATGCATGAATATATAATAAACTATATGGTATGTCTCATGAAAATGATATGATAGTTTTTAGCCTTTGTGAGATTTGCATCTAGGTTTACGTAACCTAAACTCAATAACTAAGACACATCTAAGATTCTAGTCTAGACATGAAGCTCTTGAATCTTTGGCATGTTGATTTGTTGAGTTGTCTTTAAGCTTTCACTAAGTCATTTGTCTTCATCAAAACATAGGCAAGCTAAAGTACTCTCTTGACACTTGCACTTTTAGTTTTCTGAGCAACCTTACTTGTTCTCTCGACCCCCATTTTTTCTGCTTTTGGGCCACTGGTTTTGCTCTCGGGTTGGTTGTCAACCGATGACACATTATCGAGGGTTAATTCCGAGCATATTAGTTGCAGTCGAGGAGAAAAGGTCTTTGTTGGCCCTTAAGCATTTGACGAGCTTTATTTTTGGGGCTTCTAGAAGGGTGTCGCCCAAATACACCGAGTTGGTCTCTAGTCGTCTGAGCTACAAAGGGGTTTTCCCCTTTAGCTGTGGGCGAAGTTCTCTTTCATCAGCCTAGGCATCCAACTCTACCATCTGCACAACCGTTGGCCTTTTTGTCACCGGTGGCCCTCATCTTACTTCTTTACAAAGGGGAAGGCTCATATGGTAGCAACTTCGGGCACTATGCTGGTCTCCCCGCACTATACATATTCGAAGATAAGAATAGAGAAATTTCAAGCACGTGGGTGGTGTGGAGACCACCACTTCAAGGTGGTTGAGCTTTTGGCAACCCACAATAGCGTTGCAGGTCGATTGGTAATCATTGGCCAGAAACTTGAAGTGGATTGTTCTGCTTGTGGGCTGGTCGCCAACTTTCAACCAAACATCCATGTAGCCATATGGAGTTATACCTTGGCCAGTGAATCCTACCAACTGCCCTTCGTTAGGTAATTGGTCATGGTCTCTCAATTCCATCGCAAATAGATCTTGGAATATGATTTCTGTCGAGCTCCCTTAGCCAATGAAGAGTCTGTCGATCTTCTTATTAATCAACTATGCTGTGATGACCAAGGGATCATCATGCCCTCAGACAACACCTTCATAATAACGGTCACTGAGGTCTTCCATAGTGAGGTCATTATATTTAGTTATTTCATTTCTAAACAGGCCATCCTTTAGGCCCGTGACCAATACGTGCACCGCCACATCAGTACTTAGGGTACGTACCCTCATCGCCATATCATTGAATCTGTCTAGCTATGCACGGACGGATTCGAGCGTGTGTTACCGAATATTGGACAAGTAATAGGAAGATCGTGGTAGCTCCTTGTTGGCCGTAAACCGGGCATTGAATGTGCTAGCCAAGGTGGACCAATGATCGATGTTGTTTGTTGTTAGCCGAGTGAACTACTTGAGAGTGGTGCGTTTTAGAGTGAGTGGGAAGGCTCAGCACATGATAGGGTCTCTTGCTCCATGGAAGAGCATAGATGTATCGAAAGCATCAAGGTAGTCGTGGAGGTCTGAGGTTTCATCATACAGGTCGATGTTGGTCGAGTGGGCCAAGTGTTTTGGTAGGGGGAGGGACATGATATCATCAGCGAAGGGGTGTTTGGCTTCACAGACGTTATGATCAGAGAATTAGGTATGATTTGTGGTCTTTGTGTGTATGGGATTTTTTGGATATTGTAGGATTCTCTGGTAGACTCAGCGGTATGTGCTTGGGTGACCTACGACGGTAGTCCGTAACTCGACTCTAGCTTGGATTGGCGTAGTTCATCTACCATATTGGTGTGCTGCTGGATCATCCTTTCTTGCCCTTCTATGATTTGGAGGAGTTGTTGGGTGGTTGGTGGTGGCTGTTTTGGGGCAGTATGATGGCTCCAACTAGCTTAGTATGAAGTTTTTAATTATGATGCAGGGTTAATGGAAGGTGTGTGGTGGTTGGAGACATGTTTGTGGGTGTTGGTTCTATCTGACTGGTGGGGTTTGCTTGATTTCTGAGGGTCACCATGGTGTAGGTAAGCCACATATTGCACCAATGTTCTTTTGTGGTTGGTCGGAGTGGTCAGACTAGAGGTCCAAGCAAGAGTTCTTCTAGTATCTGAATGGAGGTAGACTTGGATCATCCAATGGAGGTACTTGAAAAGGTTCTCCAACGATCAAGTTAGTATGAGACAAGAGGTAATGCTCGGGAGCAATAAATGAGAGTAGAGAGGTAAATAGAGAGTGATAATGACAAGTGATAAGTGATGAATACCTTGATGGATTAGAATACTTCCTATTTGGAGAAACCCGTATTTATAGTGGTTGAGATGGATGACGTGGCTTCTAGAGGATATTGTTGGCATGGCCTAGCATTCTGGCCTGTCAGGAGTTGCTTTTCCCGTGTTAGATGGATTTTGCAGGTCTGGTAGTCATATCTCATATTTGTCTTTGTTGTACTGGCAGGGGGTAAGTGAGATTGCAGGTGGTGTGTCAGTGTGCTATTGGCAGTGTGTCATGCGGAAGTGGTTCCAAACCCGACCTGGAAAGTCCGATCAATGAGCCTATGAATTCCTTCAATTGGTCATGCCCGGGTTTGGTCAGTTGGGGGAGAAGACCACACAGGCAAGTGGGGCATCCGGATTACCGGGGTGAAACATTAATGTTTTATTTAATGAGAAAATAGAATTGCCACGAGGATAGCTAAAATAGTCTTCTCAAGCATTCAGGGATGAAGCTACATGCAATTAAGGGTGTAATTGCATACCCTGTATCTTTTTGAAAAGAAAATGTATACCACTTATAATTTTACATATCCCAATTTTTTTTTTATAAATGACATATGTTTTATGAAAAACAACTAATCTGTCATGTTAAATTATTTTATAAGATTGTGTATATATTGTTTAAGGAACTTTAAGATTGTTTCTCTTAGAAAATACTCATTTGTTTTTTGTATGTCTTATTTGAGTCATACTGATTTCTTTCAATAATTTTGATATGTCAAAATTGATTAAATTTATAAAGTTTTATCCATGTGATTTTTGTTCAAATCATTTAGTGATGTCTGATAATTAACTTGAAATTTACATCATTAATATGCGTAAAATTGTTGAATTTGATTCTTTGAAAGGAATCAATCATTTTTCAGATTAGTTGGTTTAAAGTGAAAGATACATTTTATCCATTAGTTTATCTTCTTTTTAAAGTTAGCAATACAATTGTAGAAGTTTTTTTTACTATGAAAATTATAAAAATATAAGTTCCATAATCGAATGAGAGATGCATGAATGAATGAATGTCTAGTACCTTATATTTAGTGAGAAGTGTTCAACAATATTGACAATTAACTAATCATTCAACGATTTCAAAATGTGATATCATATACCAACAAAACATTAGTCAAGTGATGTAAGGCTGATAGATTCATACGTTGACCAAAAGGTCAAGGGTTCAATTCCTAGAAGGGTCAGTCATGCACCCCGAAATGTATTAGTTCATTATCCATCAGCTGATGGAATAATCTTAGTAATACCAAAAAATATGATATCATATAGAGATTAATTATGAAATATGTAGTTTATTTCATTAAATATATTTAAATTTCGTAATTTTAATATTAATGCATCTTTTTATAATTAACTATATTTATTATTTTAATTTTAATTTATTTTACACACTCTTTCTTTCCTTCCTAGAACTGTCACGGCATGCATTTAAGTCTGCCTGCTTAATTATTTTCTTTTAAAAAGTACTCTCCAATATTGTAGAAAGGAGTGTTACTTAAATTTTTTTCTGTTACTAAATATTGTAGAAGGGAGTTTATGATACTTTTACCACAAAAGCATATAACAACAACTCCCAATTTGTCTTATTCTACTCATGAACTTTCACATATTTTTCTCCAAAATCTTACTTTCCTCCCATTCTTTACCATAACAAACCAAGATGCATGTCACTCTAGAGTGAGTGTAAGTTCCTTGACAGCTAACCCGTCTATAGTTTGCAAGTCCCTTTCCCTTCCAAATTAACCAACATCACCTTCATTTATTTCAGATGAAACTTCATGTTTAGTTGGACATGGACCCATCTCCACACAACGTGGGAAGTCTTAGTAGTTTATAAACCGGGGAATAAAATGATGTTCCATGAAGGGAAAAAAATGGCCATCTATTTTATTTTTAAACTACGGTACGTTTTCTGAGTAAAAAGTATTTCTTTTTAGATATCTTATTATTCCTCACTGTAATGACGCCCTTAAGGATTGATTCTTGGCTTTCATCTTATACATTATTTATGTTTATCGGTTTCACAAGTCTGTTTTGTAAAGCAAATTCCATTGTCAAATGCACCATCATTCCACATCGGAACCGCCCTTCATATTATTTTTTCATCTGATTCATTTCCAAAAATCAGAAAGTAACAAGTATATATTTAAGGAAAATATAACAGAAAAAATGTATGTATTGACAATGTAAAAGTTTTATACATTATTATTGTATCATCTATCATTCATAATTAATCATAATTGACTTTTCATAAAAAGTAATACAAATGAATTATCCATATTATAGCGAGAATATATTAATCTTTACTATGACAGTACATAGATATTATATTAAAAAATAATTAATTTTTTAGGTTTTGCTTAATTATACCTAAATATCATCTTGTTTAAAATATTACAATAACATTTCTCAAAAAGTACATTATTATTAGTCTAAAATATGACAATTGGCATTCTTACATTGAGATTCATTCCTATTTAAGGCTCGGGGCACTTTTAAAGCAAATTAGGGGTGCAATAAGTGAAATCCAAAGAAGATCTAATTATTTCTTAAATATATGTTGGTATTAGCAAAAGAAGCTATTGAATGAAAAGGGGGTTTTACACAGTTTCTGTAGTTAGGGACATGTGTCTTTTTGGTTCATGATTTGACTGTTATCTGTGTAGTTATGTCTTCTGTGGCTGCAATTTCGTTGATGTTGCAAAGTCTTGCAACCTTTGTGTTTGAGATGCAGGTTATGAATAAATAAACGCTGCTCTGTAGCTTTCGCCAGACGTGGAGAGCTCAACTACAGAAAATGAATGAAAGTGGTGGAACATAGAATCACCTAATGGCCAAAAGAGAAAATAACTGTTATTAATAGCATCATTTGAGCATGCAAGTACACATGAGTCCAATTTCTTCACTCCAATATATAAACTTTGAGGGTTCTTTATTTATTGTGGGACTGGTGTTTTTATCTTTAGATTGTTATCCTCTTGATATAATTTTGAGTGTAAAATAATTTTTCATACGAATGCTTAAAAAAAGAAAGAACCTGAAAGAAAAAGTATCAGTAGGTTCTGAATTACTATGATCTTGTACTAATAACAAAATGAACTCTGTATCCAAAACTGAACATGGGTACTACCAGCTATTTAAATTGAGGAAGCATCACATGTTGACTGCTACAACCACATTAGACGAAATTATAGTGTGATAGTGATTTATAATAATGTGGTTGCTTTGGGCTACATACAACCGCATGCAAAATATTTTTTATTAAAGAATAAGTCACACCATAATTCTCATAATCGCGTATTACAATTATCCCAATAATTGCAGTAGCAAATGCAACCATGACCACACTTATTACTTGTAAACATGGAATCAATTAGTAGAGGGGTATTGATTTGTGTTCATTTTTAGATTTCAATAGCATCTTTAATCAAGATAGCCATGAACATTTTTTACAGAATAAAGAATTACTCCTGTTTTGAAATAAGGGAAAAGGACAAATGGAATTATTATACATATATATAAGAAGACCATCCTTGAAGACCAAAAGAAGAATACTACAACAATTGACTTGCTTTGAGGCTGCTCTTGTTTTAGACCAACGTGGGTTAAAAGCCAAGCAGAGAACGCAACAGTGTTCTTTCATTCCTCCACCCTCCTCTCCTATTCCTAGTTTTTGTCTCCCTTCAAATGTTTCAAAACAATTACTCATCCTCTCCCATTCTGATATTCAAATCTCACACCTACCATTATTAACCATAACCGCATCATCAATGGCACTTACTACACCTTCCATAACCCTCCACACCTTCTTCTTCATATTCTACTCTGTCACCTCTTTCACGATTACTATTACTCTTCCCACTGCTCAACGCTTCAAGGAAGCTCCAAAATTCTACAACTCCCCCACCTGCGCCACCATTACCCACCACCCCAATGACACATGCTCAGCCAACAGAGTCCACGTGGCAATGACCCTCGACGTTACTTACCTCCGTGGCTCAATGGCTGCCATCCTCTCCGTTCTTCAACACTCCTCTTGTCCAGAAAACATTATTTTCCATTTTGTCTCCGCCGCCTCCAAACCTTCCTCCGCTACCGTCCTCAACCACACCCTCGACGCTTCTTTTCCTTACCTGAAATTCCAGATCTACCCCTTCAATGACGGTGCCGTTGCAGGCCTCATCTCCACCTCAATTCGCTCTGCCTTAGACTGTCCCCTCAACTACGCCAGAAGCTACCTCGCGAACCTACTTCCTCTCTGCGTCACTAAAATCGTTTATCTTGACTCCGACTTAGTGCTCGTCGACGACATTGCCAAACTCGCCGCCACGCCTCTCGGCTCCGACACCGTCCTCGCCGCACCGGAGTACTGCACAGCCAACTTCTCTGCCTACTTCACGCCGTCGTTTTGGTCCAACCCTTCACTCTCCGCCACCTTCGCCGGCCGCCGGCCTTGTTACTTCAACACCGGCGTGATGGTCATTGACCTCAGGCTGTGGCGGGCGGGGGACTATACGATGAGAATCCAAGAATGGATGGAGCTCCAGAAGAGAATGCGGATCTATGAGCTCGGATCGCTGCCACCGTTTCTGCTGGTTTTTGCGGGTAGAATTGTACCGGTGGATCATCGGTGGAACCAGCATGGGCTCGGCGGGGATAACTTCCGTGGGCTTTGCCGGGACTTGCATCCAGGCCCGGTGAGCTTGTTGCATTGGAGTGGGAAAGGTAAGCCATGGGCCAGGCTTGACGCCAACAGGCCTTGCTTGTTGGATGCATTATGGGCTCCCTATGATCTGCTCCATACTCCTTTTGCTCTTGAGGCTTAGCTGACGTCATAATTCTTTTCCTTGTGTGTAAGGAATCAATTACACTGTTTTTTGTCTTATTATTGATATTATTAGGAAAATGTTTTGCTTAGAAATTCATATTATATAATATATGGAACATCTATTAAGGGATAACGCATTCTAAAATTAAGTGGAACTTTTATTGAAATGGGGGTTTATTGCCATTTATCTATTTGTATTTAACAAAAGCATCGTTATATATGAAAACAAAACAGGAGACTGAAAGTATTTGTATAATTTGTGTAATATATGTTTTAATGAAAATAAAAGTTGAAGATAATGCATACAAGATTTTATGACAATAACAATTAAGTAGGCTTTACTTGTTATATTCTCTTATATCTAATGTTAAGATGTATTTTATCTTTTAATGGTTTAAGAGAGTCCTAATTAATCATTGAACAACTCATATTATTGATTTAACATTTTAAAATAATTTAAATTGATATGTTTTTAGAAAAAAATGAGTTATTCTCTATGAATAGTGGATTATGCATCAATTATATTGTGTAAATCAATCATGATTTAATTATCCGATCAGTATTGCTATAAAAATGATTTCTTTAACAAACAATCAATTATAAATCATTGAAAATAGATAACTGATTATGAATGACCGTTGATTAACTAATAACATAAAGTATAAAAATAATTGATTTTATTGATTCAAAATTCATTTTTAGCTTTCAATTTCCAAAGAGAGAGGTTCCAAGAAACTAAGAGAAACTCATACACATCTTCAACGAAGTGATTTCTCACTTTCAGATTCACATCCATTATTTGTAGTCTACAATCATCTTTGCATAACAATGTCAATTGATTAGAGTTTGATTTAAGGTTTTTTTTTGTTTTTGACAGTATTGTTGTAAGGTGCATCCCCTTTACAACAACAGAGATTTCAATATTTTTACAAAAGATAGCGAAAATCGAAGAGTGTGGTATCTTCTTAGAAAATTATGAGAAAGAAGAGTGAAAGTTGTTGTTTTTAGGAGTTGTGGAGCATCCTATTTTAGAGGTCAAACAGTTGAATAAGGATTGAATATGGAATTATACATGTATGTAGCATTTGATTCTATATAGTGTAAAGTCCTCAAATTAGAAAGGGAGATTGGATTTAGCGTTGGTGAATTGGCATGAGCCAGGATAAAGTCTGTGATAATTTCTTCATTCCTCCACTTTTTAATTTTGATTTATGTTTTTTTGTGCATCAATGTCTTATCAAATGTTTCATAGTTTTACTCTGATTCTTAGTTTCAATAGTATCAAAGTTCTTGATTCAGTCTTGTGCTTGAACTATTAAGTTGATTTTCAATTTTTTTGTTGATAATTGACCAGTAAGCGATTATCAATAGGTTTTTTAGTTGGATAATTAGTTCCACACTTTGTGTTATTGAGTAATCTTGGAAATACTTTATGCATAATCGATTATGGTGGAAAAATAAGTGTATGTGTATTGAATTATGGAAGTAATCTCACTCTTTTTCATCCGATTTGTATGTGTGTTTAGAGCTATTGTTTACCTTATAAATGGCATTAGAGCTAAAATTTGATAGATTAGCAATAACTTGCTTCAATAAATAGGCCACCAATCTTTAATAGTGAAAGTTATGCATATTAAAAAGCAAAAATACAAATTTTCATTGAAACTATGGATATAGATATTCTGGAGCTTGTAGAAAATGGACCTAGTGTGCCACAATACTTGGTTGATGGCATTTAATGAATACACCCAAATCCTTATAGGTAATGATGAAAAAAAGAGTCCAAAATAATTCTAAGGCAACAAATATCATCACCTTTGCATTATCATATGATGAATTCTTTAAAGTTTCTTAACATGTAAGAACTAAAGACATGTGAGATATTTTACAAGTTATCCATAAAAGAACAAGTGAAGTTAAGCATGTAAGTGTGTACACAATAAAGCATGAATATGAAGTGTTTCACATTCTACCAAATGAGAACATTAGTGAACTTCAAAAAAAAATTTGTAATATTATTAATCATCTTAATGGTTTATGAAAAAACTCTTGTAAATGATGACTAACAATTTATTAAGATGTCTTGATATATCTTGGCAGCCTCATGGAAGCAAATATTCTTTCAATTATGTTCATTTTTACTTTGTTTGGTAAGCTAAAAGAACACAAATAAAACTTGGACGTCTTACACTGCATGAAGAGACCAATAGAAAGAAGAAAATGATTGCTCAAAAAGAAACATCCTCAAAATCAAAGCATAATCAAGAGAAAGAAGATGAGAATATTGATTCATATAAAGTAAATGAAGATAACATAGGACTACTCTTGAGAAAGTTTTGAAAGTTTATAAAGAAGTAAAGAGGCTTTAGAAAATTCAAAATCAAGCAATAAAATATTCAAGCAAAAGGAACAATAGTTCAAGATAAAGTTGATCGCATGCTATGAATACGGGAGGCAAGGACATTGAGTGAAGGAGAAGAAAATGTATCAAGAAGATCACATAATTATGGATGTGTAAAATTAAGTCTCATTATCAACCATGTTGAAGAACAAAATGGAAATGAGGTTAGTGACAATGAATTTGACAACTCCCTCATTTATACTGAACTTTAAGATTCTTATGTTGAAATACATTATGAAATGAAGAAATTTGCTACAATTGACATTCAAAGGAAAAAGTTAATCTTGTGACATGAGAAAAATATTATTGAACTTCAAAATCAGATAAATGAATTCAATTTGCAAAATCAAACCTTAGAACTTATTTATGCTAATTCTATATGTAATTGTGCATCAAAATAAACTTTTAGCATTTCTTGTCAAAAAACGCAAGTGTTTCGAAAAGGAAAAAATGTATCATATAAGAAACTAGCAGTGTATTATTACAAATCTCATAGCTCATCTCCTACTTGTTCTTACTATGGCTTTCATGGTATTCGAAAAGATAATTATATTTTGATTGTAAAGGAACATAAACCCAAAGCTAACAAAAAGTGATCTAACACGATTTAGGTACCCAAACCTTCCAATTAATTCTCTATTGTTGGTATGTTTTAATACCTAATGAGCTTATTGGTATTTGGATAGCTGGTGCAAAAGTCATGATCGAAGATAGAGAAAATTTTGTTTAATTGTCTTGTAAGGAAAGAGGATGTTTTACACATGGAGAAAATAACAAATTAAAAATACTTAAGGCCAACAAAATTGGTAATGCTTCTAACTTTCTATTTTAAAATGTTCTATATGTTTAAGGTTTAGAACATAATCACTTAACCATTAGCTAATTTATTTATAATGGTAATAAATTAATTTTTTACTCCAATTCATGTGTGATCAAAAGCAACATAAGTCATGAAATTAAGCTTGTAGGTCTTAAATTTAATAATACTTATATGATTGATTTGGATGGTATTACTTCTTTGCATATTGATTTCCTATCATCTACGGAAATATATGGTTATAGTATAAGAGAGTTTCTCATACAAATGGTACTCATCTCAATAAACTTGTCTCAAAAGATCTTAATTTGTTTACCAAAGGTCAAATTTTAAGTGGATAGAATTTGGGATGCATGTAAAAAATGTAAACAAATAGAAAGTTATTTCTCTCCCAATAACGATATCGCCAACTAGATATTTGGAAATACTTTATATGGACTTTTTGTATAATATCAAGTTACAAGCTTCGGGGACAATTACTATGTATTGGTTATTATCGATGATTATTCTATATTTACATAGACATTATTTTTATATCAAAAAAAATAATGCATGAAATTCTTTCAAAAAGATTACAAAGGTTATCCAAAATATAAAGAATCTTATTATTGCATTTATTCATAGTGAACATGAGGGAGGGTTTGAAAATGATGAATTTGATATTTTTTTAGAGTAACTATTCATTTCAGTCACTCATGTTTTTTATCTTACCAGTTTGACTCCTCAAAAATGAAAAATGAAAAATGGTTCCAAAAAATTTTAAATGCGGATCAAACTAGTCTTTTTAGGATCAAATTAGTCTTTTTAGGGTCAAATTAGTCCCTATTAAGATTTGTAAAAAATGCTAAAAATGATTAATTTGACCCACATATGAAAATTTTGGGGACACTTTTGGGTTTTTCAGTTTTGAGGGATCAAACTTGTAAGGTCAAAAATATGAGAGACTGAAATAAGTATTTACTATATTTTTGAAGAGCATTGCACATTATTTTTCCATCTCCTAGAACTCCTAAACAAAATGGTGTTTTTGTAAGACTGAGATGACAACTAAGAGGGGAGGCTAAATTAGTTGTCTTGAATCAGTGACAGATTTTTCTGCAAATTTCAGAGTTAATAGCAGCGGAAAAGTTATGCAAAAAAATATCAAATAAATTTAAGGAGAAAGGGGAGAAGAGAGTACTCAGAGACTTTTATACTAGTTCATCTTCTTGTCCACCGAAGGTTACATTCAGTACTCTTGTAGCACAAGAGATTTCTTCACTAGATATTAAGAGTAGTAATTTCAAATTCTCACCTGAGACTTCCTTGTACCTTACTCACTCTCTAATACCTATGTCACTCTTTGAAAACAATCTTTCCAAGTGACTCTATCCCTTTCTTATCACATCCTTGTGAAAGAAAGTAATTCAAAAAATTGAATGAAGAAAAAGTTTAACTGTGACAAGGATTGCCTTTACAAGATTTGAAACTATGAACTCTTGCAATATGATAACAATTTATACACTTAGTAATAATGTTCAGAAAAGTTTTGATTGTGTATGTGAGTTGTGAGTTTCAATACCTTTAAATAGGTTTCCCAATCAGCCATAACACCTCTATCAAAAGGTAGGATTCGATTGTAATGAAACCATTTCATTTGGGCTGAAAGTTGTGCAGTTTGAATATGAAAACTGGTGCAACAACCATCAGTAATCGATTACAATATTGACATAATTGATTACCCAAACATTCTGTTCAACTGAGTAATTGATTATCACAATGTGTAATTGATTATCCAAGGATGTCGATTACCCAAAGGATGTAATCAATTACCCAAGTATTTTGTTCAATTGAATAACTGATTATCACATTGTATAATCGGTTACTCAAAATGGTGTAATCGATTACTCTGTTCAGTTATTGTTGCGTAACTTGTTTCTCACTCATGTAACATGTTACTTAGTTCTGGTAACCTGCTACTTAGTTATGGTAACCTGATACTTAGTCATACTAACTTGTTATTTAGTCACAATAACCTGTTACTTAGATC
Source organism: Lupinus angustifolius (assembly GCF_001865875.1). NCBI lineage: Eukaryota > Viridiplantae > Streptophyta > Magnoliopsida > Fabales > Fabaceae > Lupinus > Lupinus angustifolius. Next base: position 18,246,892 of record NC_032014.1, read on the forward strand.
TAGTAACTTGTTACATAGTATTTTGAAATTGTATTTATTTATACTTGTAGTTTTCAATTTTCTTTTAAAATACTTTTAAGCATTACTACTATTTGTATATTATAGAGTACAAGGATAGAAATACTTATAGACTTAGATTCTAATTCCTTGAAGCTTTATCTTGATTGTCTTCATAAGTATTCTTCCTTTTCTTCTTTATGTGATGTTGGTATCTTCATCAAAATCGTGTCAAGGTCAGGAGCAAGATGTTCTTAACAATCTCCCACTTTTTGATGATGACAAATCAATATCTTCTTGACAGTGCAGTTTTCTAAGAGTAGCATACTTTGTGATATTTTGACTTAACTTGAGTATGCTCTCCCTATTTTGTATGCTCCCCGTTTGATTTGGAGTTATGTGTCTGAAAGAATTTTAAACAGAAAATACACTCTCCCAACTTGTATCCCCCTTTTGACTTCATACAAAGGTAACATAACATAAAACTTAAATGATATCATGCATTGTTCAAAAACAACCAGAAAAAAAAAACAGATTGTCCACAATCACACAACATTATAAATAGAAATCCTAAACAAAAAATATTCTAAGACTCAGGCTTAGTGCTAACGTCATCAAGGTCCATGTTTTTGCTCTTATAGGAAAGATGTTGAAGTTCGAATTGGAATTATTGATTCTAAGCATCAAGAGCATACATCCTATTAGAGATGTAGCTTCGAAGATAGAATAACTCATCCAGATCATCTAATTGGTAGGAATGACAGCAGATGAATAACACTCAGCATGAAAATCAGAAGGTTAATGTTCAGGAGGGTTAACAGAGATATTTGCATTTGGATCATCAGGTGCAACTTGTCTATCACTTTGATGCTTATTGATTATGTCAATGGGATGTCGAAAGAAACCCATTTTGTGGATCACATCCACATCGATCTTACAATCTCATGCATCAAGTGTGACTTTGGATTCACCAGTAGTGGATTTACCAAAATGTCAAGCATTTTGGTTATGAAGATTGCATAAGGCAAAGGGTTGTGAGTCTCTCGTACATACCATATTTGTCTCATTACTATCAAAGCCCAATTGATCTCAAGGTTATGTTTAAGAGCATACATTCATTGTAGTTCCATGTCATTAATTTAAGAACGATTTCAAAATTTTGGAAGAATGACATAGCTCATAAAGTAATGAAGCAAACGATCTTCGAGATTGAGATTTTCTACAGTAAGGATATCGCTACTCTTTACAGTTTCACCTAAAGCCAGTTGCTTACGCATTCGATTTCCTATTTAGAGAATTCACACATAGAGTAGTAGAACTTTTTTCTATCATAATTATCCCATTCACATGCAAGCCCGAAATCTTTTATACTACCTTGAGAGGGTATATTAAAACATATTGAACTGAAAGTCTTAACATCTAAAACAATTTCTTTTCTATTTACGGAGGATGTTAAGCGGTTTTTCCTAAAGTTCAAATTGCAGTAAAATAGTTTAACAAGTTAAGGATAATAGGCATTTGATTTGTCACAGACATCAAAACGATCTTGTTGCCTAACAACAGCCTTAGGTAATCGATTATATAGATGGGTGCCTTAGGTAATCGGTTACTCAAAGTGAGTAATCAGTTACTCAACATAGAAAATTCTCAGATTTCAAACAACAGCCTTAGGTAATCGATTATATAGATGGGTAATCAGTTACTAAAAGTTTATGCCAAATGCAATAATCGGTTAATCTCTAGAGTAATCAATTACTGACCCCAAAATTTTGAATTTTCAGGCATATTGATGCCTGGTAATCGGTTACTGATCCTATGTAATCGATTACATACCCAAAAATTTGAAAATTTTAAATATGACTAAGCAGTTTTATGTATAAGTAGGCATAAGATAAACATAATGAAGCAAACATATAATCATGTATGAGCATTTTAAGACAAGTATGTTTCATCAAGTATACCTAATTCTCGTCTAATTTTATAGGAAGGTTCTTTTTCCAAAGGTTTAGTAAATATACCTGCTAGTTGGTCATGAGTATCAACAAATTATACAGACACATTTTCTTTTGGACATGGTCCCTAAGGAAGTGATGTCTTATATCTATGTGTTTGGTTCTAGAATGCATTATTGGATTCTTTGTGAGATTTATAGCACTAGTATTGTCTTATTTTAGGGGAATGCAGCCTAAGTCTAAGCCATAATCTTGTAATTGTTGTTTAAGCCACAACACATAGGCACAACAACTACATGCCACTATGTATTCTACTTCAGCAGTACTTAGGGCAACACAAGCTTGTTGCTTGCATAACCATGAGACCAGTGCATTTCCTAATATATGACAAGTACTACTTTTGCTTATTCTCTCAGTTTTGCATCTAGCAAAATTTGAATATGAATATCCTACCAAATCACTTATACTTCCTTTTGGATACCATAATCCAACGTTAGTTATGCGTTTTAGATATTTCATGATTCTTTTGACAACAACTAGATGTGATTCTTTTGGTTTTGATTGATAACATGCACACAAACATACACAAAACATTATATTAGGTCTACTAGCAGTTAAATAAAGTAAGGGACCAATCTGTAAGAATGAGGTTGCAACTAAGAG
>NC_032014.1:18249603-18268703 GCF_001865875.1 Lupinus angustifolius
GGGGTGAATTAGTTGACTTAAAAATTATGGCCACTTTTTCTGCAAAATCAAGAGTTAACGTGAAACGAATAATATTGCAGAAAATTAATAAGTAAAATCAAAGAGATAAGGGAGAAGAGAGTAACACAAGGATTTTATACTGGTTCACCTTCTTGTCCATCAAAGGCTACGTCTAGTACTCTTGCAGCACAAGAGATTTTCCACAAAATATTATGAGTTGTAATTACAATATCTCACCCCGATATCTCTATGTACCTTACACACTCACTAATACTTATACCCTTGGAAAATACTTATACCCTTGGAAAATACTTTTCCATGTAACTCAATCCCCTTTCTATTCACACTCTGTGAAAGAAAGTAATTACAATGAATGAAGAATTACAACAGTGACTTAGATTGCCTTTACAAGTATGAAATATAATATCACTTGTAATCCAATAACTCTCTTGTATACTAAGTAATATTTCTCAATAGATTTGTAAAACTTTGAAACAATTACATCAAGTAGCTCAGAAAAATTCTCTTTTGAAAGTTTAAGAACTGAGTGCAAAAGTGCAGAAAAATAGTGAGAGTATTTTTCAGAATCGTGTGAGAGTTGTAAGAAAGTTCTATATTGTGATTGTGAGAGTTAGAGCCTTTATATAGACTTTCCAAACACCCATGGTGTCTTTCTGAAAGTGTAGGAGTTGTTTGAACTGAAGAGATTTCATTTGGAGTGAAAACATTTCATTTTGTAATCTGAAATATCATGCAACAACTCTCAATAATCGATTACTGATAGTGGGTAATCGATTACCCAAACTCTCTATCCACTATTCTTTTAAAAATGTATTAGAGTAATCGATTACACCATTTGGGTAATCGATTACTCAACTTTCTCAAAACTGGTAATCTGTTACTCAAAGGCAGTAATGAATTACTCTAAATAGTTTTAAGTTGGACAACTCTTTTCTCACACATGTAACCTGTTACTTAGATGAAGTAACTTGTTACACACATTTTTGAAATGTTTTAAGTAATTTTTAAAGTGTTTCAACTTTCTTTAAAAATAGTTTGAGTATTACTATTTTGTATAATGTAAGAGTTTTAGGATAAAAGTACCTATAGAGACTTAATCTAATTTTCTTGAAGCTTTAATCTTCTTTGTCTTCATAAGTATTCTTCCTTTTCTTCTTTTTGGTGATGTTGGTGTCTTCATCAAAACCTTGCCAATGTCAGGAGCAAAGATCTTCTTCACACAATCATATCTCGATACTTTGATATGTCGATGCATTTTTTAGCTTCATCTCTATCGATGTATGTACTAGAACCCATAGGAGTGGCTATTAGCTTGCAGTCATCCATTTCATATCTCTGCAGTATTTGGATCGACTTACAAAAATACCATCCTCGAGTTGTTTGATTTGTAATCAAAGAAAATAATTTAACTTCCCCATCATGGACATTTCAAACTCCCCTTGCATCATTTTGCCAAAACCTCATTAGTAGAACAAAAAATAATATCATCTACATATATTTGAACAAGAAGAGTATGATGATTTATTTTTTAAATAAAAAGTGTAGTGTCGAGTTTTCCTTTGGTAAAGCACGAGGAGCTTGTTTTAAGCCATAGAAAGTTTGTTAGACAGTCGTACCAAGCACGAGGAGCGTATTTTAAGCCATAGAGAGTTTTCTTTAGTTTATATACATGAGAATGATGTTTATAATCTTCAAAACCTGGAGGTTGTTCTAAAAATACTTCTTCTTGTATAACCATTAAGAAATGCACTCTTTAAGTCCATTTGATATAACTGAAAATTTAGAGAGCAAACATATGCAAGTAATAACTGAATAGCTTTTAGTCTAGCAACGGGAGCGAAGGTTTAATCAAAATCTATTCCTTGTTTGTGATTGTATCCTTGTGCTACCAATCTAGCTTTATTTCTAACAATAATTCCATTTCCATCTGATTTATTACAGAATAACAAATGACTTCCTATAACATGCCTATTATTCGGACTAGGAACAAGTTCCCAAACTTCATTTCTCTCAAACTTGTTTAACTTTTCCTGCATAGCAAGAATCCATTGTTCATCCTCAGTTGCATCATCAATCTTGGAAGGTTCTATTAGAGAAACAAAGGTCATGATTAAACAAGCATCATTCAGTTTTAAACAAGTAGTGACACCAATAATGTTGTCAATAGGATGATCTCGATGAGTTCTCCATTCTTTAGGTAAATCAGAATGAATATGCTCTTCTTGAGAAGATAGAGTGATGTGAACCCAAGTTGGATAATGATGAACTAAGAGGCATTGATGGTCCCATGACACGGGCCCGGGCCAAAAGGGTACAAGATGCACTAGGATGACTCATCAAAGGCATCAAGGAGAGTGCTCCAAGATCATACCAAGGGAGTTCTCACTTCATTCATTGTGTAACTCGGAATATTGGCCAAAATGGGAAAAATGTTGGACATGGACGTACCCTAGGACACGGCCAGGTCGTGATGCCTCTGTTTGAAATTCCCAAATTTTTTAATTGGAACACGGCCGTGTCCGAAGGCATGGCCAGACCGCACCCACCAAAAAATGTGGGAAAACTTGTAGCGTGTCAATTTTAATATTTCCTATTTGTTTTTGCTTGTTTCTAACTTGTTTTTGTTCATTTGAATTCAAAATAAAGGCATCCTTGAAGAGTGAACACTTGCATTAATTACTGCCAACATCATTAAAGTTAGAGAGAGATTGCACTTAATGCATCTGAATGGGGAACTCAAGCATGTTAATTATGGTGTGATTTTCGTGAAAATGCACCCAACCAAGTTCTATGCACAAGTCAAAGCCTCAAATGCTACCTTAAACTCGTGGGGACCATGGCAATAAATGGTGGCCGAATTTCCCCAAAGAATTAAAGACTCCTAGGCTAAATGCTTCTCTTCTTTCACTTGGCTGAAACACTTCAAGGAATCCAAAGCTTCTAGTATTTCTCTTTGTTATTTAATTACTTAGGAATTCCCATGTGGGATTATGCCTTCATTATTTCGTGTCCAACATGGTTGGAAGGGATCCAATGTAACCAGCCTTATAGTAGGTTTAATCTAGTCCATAAATTAGTCTTGATTCATGGTAGGGTAACATGGGAACCATCATGGTTTTCCTATAAGTGTACTTCTATTTTGCTGAATGAAACTAAGTTTGTTTGAGTTAAAAATTAAGGAGTAGTTCCTTGTGTGAGAGTTTTGTCTTCTCCAAAATTCTTGGCAGAACCAAGATTGAAGTTCTTATCAAGAACCAAGTTCTTGTGGCGAACATCACCCGACTTATCAACACCCAAGTGCTGTGGTGCCTACCACCCCATTTCTTATCCATCTTTTTATTCTTACAATAACAATCCACTGCCAAATTTCACCATCAAAATAGCCCAGAAAAAGGTGGGCAAAGTCAAGCACCAATCAAGATAGATCACTACCAAGAACTTCCAAAAGAGGTTCACAACAAGCGGCATCAGAGTTAAGGGTCTTGCTTGGTGTTAAAATTATTCTTTGTTGGTTGTGTTCTTCCTTTTTCTTTCTTCTTACAAAAATAAAATAAAATAAAAATAGTGTTAAAGTGTCAAAGTCCAAAACAGAAAACAAAAGTGTCAAAAGTTCGAAATTCCAAAACAATTCCTGTCATAACATTTCTTAGTAAGTTTGGCTGTTTTCTTTCACAAATTCTTGGTTCTACCCTTGGTTCATTCAAGAGGGCTATGGAGGAGAGTGAGTGTTGAGAGATACATTTTCCAAAAAATATTGAGTGAAACACAAGTGAGTGTTGAGTGATACATTTTCCATAAAAACTTTGAGTGACACACAAGTGAGTTTAGTGAATATGTCTAATGAAAGTTATAGTACACCATTGTCCCCAAAGAGTAACACTTCATACCATGATGACAACACAATTCCAAACCTTACGAAGGGAGATGGAGCAAATGAGAGTGGAGTATGATAGGAGGCTTGGGTATTGTTTAAATGATTATTCAAGTGATGAGGAGGAAGGAGGAATGAGGAGAGCAAGAAGAGAAGCATGTAGGGAAAGGAGACATGAGGAGGATGGACTTGAAGGGGTTAAAACAAAGGTTCCTACCTTTATTTGGAAGAATGATCCAAATGCATACGTAGACTGGGAGCTCAAAATTGAGCAAGTCTATGAGTGAAATTCATACCATGAGAATAAGAAGGCACTTGAATTCAAGGAATATGCCTTGATTTGGTGGGATCAACTTAACATGGAGAGAAGGAGGATAGGAGCCGAACCTATCGATTCATGGGATGAGATGAAGTTGCTCATGAGAAGGAAGTTTGTCCCTAGTTCTTACCAAAGGGATATTCATAACAAACTCCAAAGACTCACTCAAAGGTCTAAGAGTGTTTATGAATACTTTAAGAAAATGGAATTAGCTTTGATAAGGTCCAATTTTGAGGAGGATAGGGAGGCTACCATGGCTAGATTTTTGCATGGATTAAACCAAGATATCCAAGATGTTGTTAAATTGCAACATTATATTGAATTGGATGACTTGGTTAAACAAGCCATGAAAATGTAGCAACAATTGAGGAGGAAGAAGTCAAAATTTCCTCAAGTTCTAGTTCCAAGTTTCAAGCTTCAAAGTGGATGGATAAGTCCAAGAAGGAGGGAGGACTATCAAAAGATGGTACACCTAGTACCAAGGAGGCTGTGGCCACAAGCCAAGGCAAGCAAAAGGGGTCCAACCAAAGGAACCAAGATGTGAAATGTTTCAAGTACTTAGGCCTTCGACATATTGCTTCTCATTGTCCCACTAGGAGAACTATGATCATGAAGAATGGAGAAGTGGAGTCTCAATCTGAGGCTTCTAGTGGTGAGGAGGATGATCATGGAGAGGAGGATGATGCCATTCCCGAAGGAGATTTGTTCATTGTGAGGAGGCTCTTAAGAAGCCAAATCAAAGAGCATGATGCAAGTCAAAGGGAAAACATCTTTCACACAAGATGTTTAGTGGATGGTAAGCTTTGTTCTTTAATAATTGATAGTGGAAGCTGTGCAAATATGGTTAGTGCAAGATTGGTGTCAAAACTTAATCTTATGACTAAGTCACATCTCACTCCTTACCGGTTACAATGGTTAAGTGAGGTAGGGGAGATGCTTATTAACAAGCAAGTTGAAATTCCATTTTTAATTGGAAGATATGAGGATTCGGTTTTATGTGATGTTGTTGACATGGAGGCTAGCCACTTACTCTTGGGCCGACCATGGCAATATGACAAGGGAACCACCCATGATGGTCATTCCAATAAGTTTTATTTTCAGCACCAAAACCGAAAGGTGGTGCTATCTCCATTGTCACCTAGACAAGTTGGTGAGGGTCAAAAGAAATTAAGAAAAAGATTGAGATGGGGAGAAAAGAGAGGAAGAGAGAAAATTTGTGTGAAAATCCGAGTGAAAAGAAAGTGAAAATGAGTGGAAAGAAGGATACACATAAAGACAAAAAGAGTGAGCTTGTGAAAAGAGAGGGGTATATTGCAACCAAGGGAGAAATAAAACATGCTTTGGTTTCAAAGCAACCTTTGTACTTAATTTTTAGTAGGGAGTTTTATCTAACCACTAACCCTTCTAAGGAAGGTGAATTGCCTTTGTTTGTTGAAAATTTGCTACAAGAATTTGGTGATGTGTTTCCTAAGGAGGTACCTCACGATTTATCACCTTTAAGGAGTATTGAACATCAAATTGATCTCAAACCGGGTGCATCTCTACCTAATAAGCTAGCCTATAGGTGTAACCCCACTGAAACAAAGGAGATTCAAAACCAAATTGGGGAGTTGATGCAAAAAGGGAGGCTTCAAGAGAGCCTAAGCCATTGTGTTGTTCCAGTTATCTTGGTGCCCAAAAAGGATGGAACATGGAGGATGTGTACTGATTGTAGAGCTATGAAAAACATAACAGTAAAGTATAGACATCCAATCCCAAGGTTGGATGACCTTTTGGACGAATTATATGGCGCCACCATCTTTTCAAAAATCGATTTAAAAAGTGGTTACCATCAAATCCGGATCTGAGAAGGTGATGAATGGAAAACTGCATTTAAGACCACTTATGGTTTATATGAGTGGCTTGTCATACCATTTGGACTAACTAATGCTCCAAGCACTTTTATGCATTTAATGAACCATGTTCTAAGGGATTTTTTGGGTAAATTTCTTGTTGTCTACTTTGATGATATTCTGATTTATTCTAAAACCATAGATGAGCATCATGAACATCTAAGGGTTGTTTTGCTGGTTTTAAGAAAAGAAAAATTATATGCTAATGTTGAAAAATGCACTTTTTGTGTTGATCATGTGATTTTTCTTGGATACATGATAAATGCTAATGGGGTCTATGTGGATCAAGAGAAGATAAAGGCCATCTAAGATTGGCCTACTCCAAAAATTGTGACTGAGGTGAGGAGTTTCCATAGCTTAGCAAGCTTCTATAGGAGGTTTGTTAAGGATTTTAGTACCTTGGTATCACCCCTTAATGACCTTGAAAAAATAATGTTGTCTTTCCTTGGGGTGAGAGACAAGAAGAGGCCTTTAATAAGCGTAAGGCCAAACTTTCTAGTGCACCTGTTTTAATGCTTCCAAATTTTACTAAATCATTTGAATTGGAGTATGATGCTTCTAAAATTGGAGTTAGAGCTGTTTTGATATAGGAAGACCATCCAATTTCTTATTTTAGTGAGAAATTAAGTGGAGCAGCCCTTAATTACTCTACTTATGATAAAGTTGTATGCCTTAGTAAGGGCACTACAAACTTGGCAACACTACCTTCTTTCAAAGGGGTTCGTGATTCATAGTGATCATGAGTCCCTTAAATATCTTAAGGGCTAAGATAAGATGAACAAAAGACATGCAAGATGGGTTGAGTTCTTGGAACAATTCCCATGTGTGGTAAAGCATAAGAAAGGCAAAGCCAATATGGTGGCCAATGCTCTTTCTAGGAGGCACACGTTGCTCTCCACTTTGGAAACCAAATTGTTTGGTTTGGAATGCATCAAGGAACAATATGAGCTTAACAAAGATTTTTCACAAATCTATGTTGCTTGTATGCATTTGGCCTATAATGGGTATTTTAGGCACAATGACTTTTTATTAGAATAAAAACAATTGTGTGTGCCTAAAAGCTCCATTAGGGAAGTTTTGGTGAGGGAATCCCATGAAGGGGGTCTAATAGGACACTTCGGTGTTCAAAGACTTTGGAAATGTTAAAAGAGCAACGTGCACAACTTTTGCAAAAGGTGTATAATATGTAAAAAGTCCAGGTCAAGGGTCATGCCATATGGCCTTTACACCCCATTTACTGTCCCAGATTCACCTTGGATGGATATATCCATGGATTTTGTTATAGGGCTGCCTAGAACAAAGAAGGGTAATGATTCAATCTTTGTGGTTGTTGATCGATTTTCTAAAATGGCACACTTTATCCCATGCATGAAAGTTGATGATGCTAACCATGTTGCTGATTTGTTTTTTAGGGAAGTGGTTAGACTCCATGGTGTACCACAAAGTATAGTAAGTGATAGGTACACAAAGTTCCTTAGTCACTTTTGGAGGACCCTATGGGGGAAGCTTGGCACTAAGCTTCTCTATTCAACCACTTTCCATCCTCAATCGGATGGGAAAATTAAGGTTTTCAATAGGACTCTTTCCACCCTCCTAAGGGCCATGATAAAAAAGAAGATCAGGTCATGGGAGGAATGCTTACCCCATGTTGAGTTTGCCTACAATGGAGCAACTCATAACACTACTGATTTTTCACCTTTTGAAGTTGTATATGGGTTTAACCCATTAACGCCTCTTGATTTGTTACCAATTCCTAATGATTCAATTTTGAAGCATATGGACAGATGGGCTAAAGTGGAGTATGTCCAAAACTTGCATGAGCAAGTCAAGGCTCAAATCGCAAAAAGGAATGCAAGTTATGAAAAACAAGCTAACAAGGGGTGAAAGCAAGTGGTATTTGAACCCAGAGATTGGGTTTGGGTACATATGAGGAAGGAAAGGTTTCCTAAACAAATGAAATTCAAACTCCTTCCTAGAGAAGATGGCCCATTTCGTGTGGTGAAAAAAGTGAATAATATTGCCTACAAACTTGAACTTCCAAGTGAGTATGGTAACATAAGAGCCACCTTCAATGTTTCTGATTTAACTCCTTTTGATACAGGTGATGGCGAACTCATTTCGAGGGTGAAATCCTTTCAAGAAGGAGGGGATGATGTGAACCCAAGTGAGCCTCAGTTGGATAATTATGAACTAAGATGCATTGGTGGTCCCATGACACGGGCAAGGGCCAAAAGGGTACAAGATGCACTAGGATTACTCATGAAAGGCATCAAGGATAATGCTCCAAGATCATACAAAGAGAGTTCTCACTTCATTCATTGTGTAACTCTAAATATTGGCCAAAATGGGAAAAGTTGGACATGGCCATACCCTAGGACACGGCCAGGTTGTGACGCCTCTGTTCGAAATTCCCAAAAACTTTATTTGGGACACGACCGTGTCCGAAGGCATGGCCTGACCACGCCCACCAAAAAATGTGGGAAAACTTGTGGTGTGTTTTAATATTTCCTATTTGTTTTTTCTTGTTTCTAACTTGTTTTTGTTCATTTGAATTCAAAATAAAGGCATCCTTGAAGAGTGAACACTTGCATTAATTACTGCCAACATCATTAAAGTTGGAGAGAGATTGCACTTAATGCATCTGAATGGGGAACTCAAGCATGTTAATTGTGGTGTGATTTTCGTGCAAATGCACCCAACTAAGTTCTGTGCACAATTCAAAGCCTCAAATGCAAGCTTAAACTTGTGGGGACCATGGCAATCAATGGTGGCCGAATTTCCCCAAATAATTAAAGAATCCTAGGCTAAATGCACCCCTTCTTCACTTGGCTGAAACACTTCAAGGAATCGAAAGCTTCTAGTATTTCTCTTTGTAATTTAATTACTTAGGAATTCCCATGTGAGATTATGCCTTCATTATTTCGTGTCCAACATGGTTGGAAGGAATCCAATGTAACCGGCCATCTAGTAGGTTTAATCTGGTCCTAAAATAAGTCTTGATTCATGGTAGGGTCACGTGGGAACCATCATGGTTTGCCTATAAGTGTACTTCTATTTTGCTGAATGAAACTAAGTTTGTTTTAGTTAAAAATTGAGGAATAGTTCCTTATATGAGAGCTTTGTCTTCTCCAAACTTCTTGGCTAAACCAAGATTAAAAGTTCTTTTCAAGAACCAAGTTCTTGTGGTGAGCATCACCTGACTTATCAACACCCAAGTGTTGTGGCGCCTACCACCCCATTTCTTATCCATCTTTTTTTATCTTACAATAACAATCTGCTGCCAAATTTCACCATCAAAATAGCCTAGAAAAACATGTGCTAAGTCAAGCACCAATCAAGATAAATCATTACCAAGAACTTCCAAAAGAGGTTCACATCATATAGTATCATTCATTTTCAAATGCTCGATATTGATTGTTGCATTGGTAAAATACATGTAAATGAGAAATGTTTGGTTTTCTAGCTTTAAAGAGTTCATAGAGGGTCTTCTTGAGAATTGGTCTTATAAGAACTTTGTTTGAAACATAAATGTTGTACTAAATACATCAGACCCAAAGTATTTTGGGAGATTAGTTTCATTCAACATTGTATGAGAAAGTTCTTCTAAGGACCGATTCTTTCTCTCTACAACACAATTTTGTTGTGGTGTTCTAGGAGCAGAAAAGTTGTGATTGGGTCCAAGATCATCACAAAATTCTTCAAAAGAAGCGCTTTGAAATTTTCCCTCATGATCACTTCTTATAGCATCGATTTTTAGTTATTTTTCATTTTGAACTCTTTTAGCATATTTTCTAAAGACATTGAATGCCTCATTCTTATGAACTAAGAATAGAGTCCAAGTATAACTTGAATAACCGTCTACTATAACAAGAGCATAGTAGTTACCACCATAACTTTTGGTCCTTGAGGGACCAAATAAGTCCATGTGTAGTAACTGCAATGGTCTATCAGAAGAAACCATATGCTTAGGTTTCAAAGAGGTTTTTGTTTGTTTACTCATTGGACAAGCACTACATAGTTTGTCTTTAACAAACTTCATTTTGGGTAAACCAACAACTAAATATTTTTTAATCAGTTTATTCAAATGATCCATATGAATATGTGGAATTCTCCTATGCCAAAGTCATGTAGCATTATATTATTAGAAACTAAACATTTTATTGGTAATGAAGAATCCATGTCAATCATATATATATATACTATTTATCCTCTTACCAATTAGTGTAGAGTTTTTATAATCCTTACTTGTATGATGCACTTATCAGTGTAGAATGCCAAATTGAATCCTTTGTCACATAGTTGACTCATGCTCAACAAGTTGTGCTTGAGTCCCTCAATATACAATACCCCTTCTATAGTTGTTGAACGTGGTTTTCCGATTCTACCAACTCCAAGTATTTTTCCTTTTTTGTTATCACCATATGTGACATAGCCGTTGTCCCTTAGATTATGGATAGAGAACTTATCTTTGTCGCCCGTCATGTGCTTTGAGAAACCATTGTCCAAGTACCATAGATTGCAAACGACTCTCAATCCTGCAAAACAAGTTAAGTAGTATTAGGTACCCAATTTTCTTTGGGTCCTACATGATTAGCACCTTTCTCAACCCATCTATAGTAACCTACGGGCACACCATATTTTATAATTATGCAAGCATTTGGTGTATGCCCATGGTTCTTATAATAAGTACATATGGGATGATGCCTATGTATCCAAGATTTATTGTTATTATAATTAAATGCATGAATACTTTGTTACTGAAATTTTATTTTTGTTGAGACATTTTGTTTCTTAGAAACTTGGCTGTTGGAATAGCCAAGACCTCTTCGGTCTGTAGAATGTCTCTAATCTTTAATTATCTTGTCCAGATTTTTAATACTCTTGTTTAATTTATTAAGTTCAAGACTTAATGTTAAAACTTTCTTTCAAGAGTAATGCAGTTTTGACATGAAGAAGATGATGGTATATTTATGAATACTTCTAACTAAATTTTTTGTTTTAAAAACAATATAGTGAGTTTGACATATTCATCATGTAAGTCATTAAATGCAAGTTTCATTTCAGAAGAAGAAAATAATGTAGTTTCATTTACCTCTTCATCATCAGAATGATGAGATGCCATTAGTGAGAGATGTGCTTGTTCTTGATTTTCTAGTTTAGAGGCAAAACTAATATCATTGTCTTTTCAAGTTATGTAGGCTCTTTGTCCAATCCTCATTTCATTTTTCTCTTTGAAGGAATTCTTTTTCAGGTTTGGACAATCCATCTTCATGTTATCGGGCTTACCACATTCAAAACATGTGAAGTTTTGGTTTAAAGTAGAGGCGTCATTATTCTTCGTGAATTTCTTCATTTGTCCTGTTTTAGCGCCTTTATTCCTTTTAAGGAACTTGCTAAACTTCTTTACAAAAAGACTCATATCTTTCATCTCTTCCTTTTCTGATTCATCTCCTGATGAGTCATATCTATATGTCTTTGCGTTGAGAGAGATATTTTTCTTCTTCTTTTTTTGCTCTTCATGTTGATCAAGTTGGCTGAGTTCCAATTCATGTTCTTGCAATTTACCAAATAAATCAGCCAATGACATTTTTGATAAACTTTTCTTTTCAGAAATGACTATAACCTTTGGTTGCCATGTTCAGGTAAGTGATCTCAGAACTTTTAAGTTCAATTTACTATTTGATAATATTTTTCCAAGTGCAATAAGAAAATTTGTAAGGTGAGTAAATCTCTTTCGGAGATCTAGTATTTTCTCTCTGTGCTTCATACAAAACATTTCGTATTCTTGGGAGAGCATGTTGATTCTTGAACTTTTGACTTCTTCAGTTCCTTCGTGTGTAGTCTCTAGAGTATCCCACATTTATTTAGAAGATTTGTAGTTTGATACTATAAAGAATTCATTAATTCCAAGTGTTGAAGTGAGGATGTTCTTTGCTTTGAGATCGCATTGCACCTTTTTTTTGTCTTCATCATTCCATGAATATTTTGGCTTTACTTCCCTTACACTATTAGCAACAGTGAAAGGTTCATAAGGTCATTCCTCAATCGCATTCCATATATCCAGATCTTGAGATTCTATAAAAATTCTCATTTTGATATTCTAGAAGTCATAGCATTCTCCAAAAAAGCTTGGAGGGCGAATTGATGTAGGAACCTACTCCCATAAATGATCTTGCGGCCATCTTAGATGCAGGATCAATGTTGAGAATAATTTACTCAAAAAAACTCTGGTGCCAATTGTAAGACTGAGATGACAACTAAGGAGGGTGAATTAATTTTCTTAAATCGGTGACAGATTTTTCTACAAATTTCAGAGTTAATAGCAGCAGAAAAGTCATGCAAAAAAATATCAAATAACGTTTAAGAAGATAAGGAAGAAGAGAGTACTCAAAGATTTTTATAATGGTTCACCTTCTTGTCCAACGAAGGTTATGTCCACTACTCTTGCAGCAAAAGAGATTTCTTCACTAGATATTAAGATTAGTAATTACAAATTCTCACCCCGAGACTTCCTTGTACCTTACTCACTCTCTAAAACCTATGTACTCTTTGGAAACAATTTTTCCAAGTGACTCTATCCCCTTTCTTATCACATCATTGTGAAAGAAAGTAATTCAACAAATTGAATGAAGAACACTTTAACTATGGCAAGGATTGCCTTTACAAGGTTTGAAACTATGAACTCTTGCAATCTAATAACTCTTTATACACTTATTAATAATGTGCAGAAGGTTTGAAACAAAACTTAAGGTAACTTCATAAAATTTTAAT
Organism: Lupinus angustifolius; assembly: GCF_001865875.1. Taxonomy (NCBI): domain Eukaryota; kingdom Viridiplantae; phylum Streptophyta; class Magnoliopsida; order Fabales; family Fabaceae; genus Lupinus; species Lupinus angustifolius. The sequence goes on from NC_032014.1 coordinate 18,262,478, forward strand.
GTGAAAGTTAAGAATAAGTTGCAGAAAGTGCAGAACAAGTATTTCAGAAAAGTTTTGATTGTGTATGTGAGTTGTTCTTGTGAGTTGTGAGTTTCAATGTCTTTAAATAGGCTTTCCAATCAGCCATAACACCTCTATGAAAAGGTACGATTCGATTGGAATGAAACCATTTTGTTTGGGGTGAAAGTTGTTCAGATTGAATATGAAAACTGGTGCAACAACTCTCAATAATCGATTACAGTATTGACGTAGTCGATTACAGTATTGACGTAATCGATTACTCAAACATTATGTCAAATTAAGTAATTGATTATCACACTCTGTAATCGATTACTCAAGTATTATGTCCAATTGAATAACTGATTATCACATTGTGTAATCGGTTACTCAAGATGATGTAATCAATTACCCTGTTTAGTTTTTGTTGGGTAACTTGTTTCTCACTCATGTAATCTGTTACTTAGTTTCGGTATGCTATTATTTAGTCAAAGTAACATGTTACTTAGTTAAAGTAATATGTTACTTAGATCTTGTATCTTGTTACATAGTATTTTGAAAATTGTTTTCATTTATACTTGTAGTTTTCAAGTTTTTTTTAAAATACTTTTGAGCATTACTACTATTTGTATATTATAGAGTATAAGGATAGATATACCTATAGACTTAGATTCTAATTCCTCGAAGCTTTATATTTATTGTCTTCATAAGTATTCTTCATTTTCTTCTTTATGTGATGTTGTTGTCTTAATCAAAAACGTGCTAAGGTCAGGAGCAAGATCTTTTTCACATTGTTGAAATAAAAATTTGTCTTCTAGAGGAATTACAACTACCATACTTAATGAGTCAAAACTCTAACATCATTATAATATCTATAAACAACACTTCAAGATGCTTTCCTTTTGCTGTCATGTTCGCTAATTATGGTGTTGTTGTCGAGCTTCACATGACAAAGCTATTCCATTTTGATGGAATTCATTTTTGAATGTGTAATTTGAAAATGATGTTCTTCCACACAATAAATAAATTTACCTATGATATATCATGTGAAAAGCATATGGTGGTATTATGCAACTAAAGAGGAAAAATAAAACATAAAAGGACCTTCCTATATGTTTGGATAATGATTTTATGTGCAATAATTTCTTTTTCAATGGGTTGTCCGATAAACTACTATGCTTCAAACAACTATGCTAAGGAGGTCTAAAATGCTCAATAGAACAAGCATGATAATAATGAAGGTGGAATAAAGAAGTATGTTGTTAATCGCCACCTCAAGTATCAAATGATGGATATTACATAATATTGCACATTAGGTTACCTAAAGTATCAAATGATGGATATTACATAATATTGCACATTAAGTTACCTAAAGTATCAAATGATGGATATTACATAATATTGCACATTAGGTTACCTCAAAGTAGATAAGTTTATGTTAAGTGTCAAAATAATGTATTTGAGTTATAATTGTATGGTACTTTAGCTCATAGATTAGTCTAATTATCGTGAAATTGACCTCCAACTTAACTTATTATGCAATTTGTCAGATTTTACCTTTTAGAGGGTTTGTGTAGGCCGAAAACGGAGGAATCATTAAAAAAGCCAAGACATGTGGCAAACTGTGAAGCCATGACCTGCACAATCCCTACGTTCGGCAAAAAAAGAAAGCACTCAAAAGCCATGCCCAACGCAAACCCTACACTGAGTGAAATCAGGGATAAAATTTGGCATGGCTACTATTCTCGATCTGCTCCGTCAAAACCCTGCGCCAAGCGACATTGGGCAATTCTGCCTAGCACAAGAGTTGTTCCCGGTGTAGCTTGGCTAGCTGAAAGGTTGAGGCTCAATCAGACGAAGTGTTGCACCCGACAAATTCCTTGCATTGGTCATAAAATGCATGATTCATGCTCTTTAAAAGGAAACCGAGTTGAGAATTTGAGATACACATTCGAACGCACCATATTCTATTCGAGATTTTCTTAATTCTTATGCTAGTTTAGCTCAAATTAAGTTATAGAAGCAAGGAGGAAAGACTAGAGGAGCCAATTCATGCTCATTGAGGAAGTAATCTCTTCCTCTATGAGTGTAATTTTTTTTTCTTTTTTTATCTTTTGTATAGTTACCATAACAATGAGTAGCTAAACTCTTCCTTATTGGGATTGAATGTAATATGATCTTGATGTATACATTTTGATTTGAATTTGCGCTTATTTATTATGTTCTTATTCTTATGAGTTGATTTTGTGCTTTATGTTTACTTTAAGATTGACAACCTTTTTGTATGAATTTGTAATTATATATGCACGGAGAGAACCCTGTTTTAATTCTCAATATTTCAACTCACTATATTGGTAAAATTGCTAGACATAGATTTATATCAATTAGTCACATTATGCATGTTGATATGGTTTCTAGATATAGAGTCATATAAATAAAAATTAACTCTCGAATTTGTTAACATAATTGTTAGACATAGAGGTGTGTTAACAGTTCATAAATCTTTATCTTGTAGTTACTAGACATTGAGCTATATTAATAAGCTTCTAATATGACCAATATATAGACGATTAGTACATTTGAAGTGTTGCATTAAAACTCAATTTCAGAAGCATAGTTGCTAGACATAGATGTGTGTTTTGTGGATCATATTTCTTCATCTTACGAGTAGAGTTGCTAGACATATAGTTTTAATCAAAAGCTGATAAATTGACTAATATGTTAACTTTTAGTATCATTGAAGTCTCATTGTTATGAAAGTATCATATCTAAATGAATAAATGTTGTTTAATGAAGTGTATATGGATAGTGAGTAGTAAAGTTGAATTAACAAGCTTTAGTCAGTTCTCCCTGGACATACAGATTGAGACCTCTCATACATGATTTATATACCTCAGCAACATCAAAATCCTTAAGCCACTCACAATCACCTAGGCTAACACTAGTAGTGGATAAGCCACCCACATTCATAAAGATATCACTATCCATCAAAATAGATTTCCTGAAATCATAGACCAATATCTACCATCCTTATAACGGAAGTTAGCATAAAATTCCCTAATCAAGGTAGAATACAAATTACCCATTAATTCCAAAAACGTTATAGCTCCCTGAGCTTGCATACCTTGCGGAAACTCGAAGTTTTGTTCCGCCATCCAGGTAAGATCAGTATACCTTATGTAGGTGGATTTCCTTCCCTGAAACTTAGACAATCGGGTCTCCTAAAGTATGAGTGACTAGTAGGGATCTCCACGGTCGTGCCTCACGTTCGAATTTGAAGATGAAGTAGTAGGAGGCCTACGAGTGCATTGAGCAGTTGTCTTGAACCTCTTCGAACATCCTCTTTCCATTGTTGATTAAAAAACTGTGAGTAATGAGAGGAGAAGAATGATAAGGGAGGAAACCTAAAGTTCAGGGTTTGGAATTGGGAATGGGGTTTCTTGGGAAATAGAGAAACAGATTGGATGAGCTGAAGTGCAAAATGGGTAAAGGGGAGGTTTAATTATTCTATTAAGCTAAGATTTCGAATTTGCTGTTTGCATTTGAGATTTTCAGAGAAAAGCGGGAAGAAAGGGTTTGAAAAAGTGACAAAAAAGGCTACTGACTCTAATATATATGATGCCATTAATCGATTAAGTTCTGCATTTAATCAATTAAGCAATGTTAAAATTCCAGGTTTTCAGAAAAATGAGCCCAGGTAATCGATTAAAATGGATCTTAATCGTTTAAATTTAGTGAAAATGAAATGTTTGCTACTGGAAGGCATTTTAATCGATTAAGAAAGATAGTTAATTGATTAACTTGTATCAAATTTGTAGAATGAAGAGGTTTTTGGGTTTTAAAAGCATGCAAAGATTTCTAACATTTATTAAGCAATTTGTTTACTCAAACACATATACATTTTCAGCTTGTCATACAAGATCATGAGTCATAAGAGGAATGTAATGCATTCATGAAAAATATACATTTTGAAGCATATAAGACATTAATCATGCGAAACATATAATAACATTTTTAGACGATTTTAAACAAGATCATTTTCAACAAATTCAAGCACACAATCGCTTTTTTGTAAATGGTCACGCAAGAAATGATGTCTAATTTCAATATACTTGGTTCTATAATGCAAGACGGGATTCTTGGATAGGTTTATGGCACTTGTATTATCACATTTTATAGGAATTTTTTCTAGGTTAAGTCCCAAGTCCTTAAGTTGCTGCTCCATCCAAAGGATTTGAGCACAACACACATCGATGACAATGTATTCCGCTTCGGCGGTGGACAAAGCAAAACATGCTTACTTTTTTACTGTGCCATGCAACTAAGGAACTTCCCAGTAAATGACAAGTTCCACTAGTGCTTTTCCGATCCAACTTACAACCAGCAAAATCGGAATTAGAATACCCTACCAAGGATAATGAGGCATCTCTGGGATACCATAATCCCATATTAGTTGTTCCTTTTAAATATCTCAAGATGCGTTTTACAGAAGTATAATGTGAATCTTTAGGTAAAGCTTGAAATCTAGCACACATACAAACACTAAACAAAATATCGGGGCGACTCGTAGTTAAATACAATAATGAGCCGATAATCCGACGATATTTGGTTACCTTAATTGCTTTTCCCTTTTCATCTTTATCTAGATAGCATACAGACGTCATAGGTGTTGAAGACTCTTTCCACTTTTCCATATCAAACTTCTTTATTAATTCCTTGCAATATTTCGATTGATGAATGAAGATCCCGCTTTCCATTTGTTTGATTTGAAGTGCAAGAAAGAAGGTCAGTTCACCCATCGTCGACATCTGAAATTTACTCTGCATCATCTCAAAAAATTCTTTACGAAGAATGTCATTAATAGATCCGAAGATTATATCATCAACATATATTTGAACTAGTAGTACATGACTATCTAATCTACGAATAGAGGGTAGTATCAACCATACCCCTCACGAACCCTTTTTCCAAGAGGAAAGAGCTCAATCTATCATACCAACATCTTGGAGCTTTTTTAAGGCCATAAAGGGCATTTTTGAGCTTACACACATGGTTCGGATATTTAAAATTTTCAACTTCGAGAGGTTGATCTACATATACCTCCTCTTGAATGTAGCAATTCAAGAAGGCCCTCTTGACATCCATTTGAAAGAGCTTGAAGTTCATAATTGATGCAAAGGATAAAAGCATCCTTATGGCCTCTAATCTGCTACAAGAGCGTAGGTCTCATCATAATCGATGTCATCCTCCTAGTTGTAGCCTTTGGCCACTAAGCAAGCTATATTTCTAATTCTCAAGCCAGATTCATCCAATTTATTATGGAAGACCCATCTAGTACCAATTATTGGATGTTCTTTAGGCTTATGGACCAAGTCTCATATATTATTACGCTCGAACTGGTTTAGCTCTTCTTGCATAGCTATACCCCAATGCACATCCTCAATGACCTCATCGATGGTCTTAGGCTCGATTTGAGATATAAACACAATGAAGTTACAGAATTTTAGATCTACGGGTTACCACCATCGTACTTATATCACCTATCACTTTGTCGAGTGGATGATCCTTCTTGGTCTTCCACACGATTGGCCAGTCCTAATGCTCATCTCGTATAGTTTGCTATGCTTCTGCTTCTTTGTCCTGGTTCATGTCCTTGGAGTATGCTTCTTCCAAAGCACCTGCAACATCATCAGAAAATACCTTCATCTTCTCTTTTGGAGAAGATTCGTCAAAATGGACATGCATAGACTCTTCTACTTGCATTGAATATTTATTAAAGACTCGATAAACTTTAATATACAAAGAATACCCCAAAAATATACTCTCATCAACTTTTGAATCAAATTTACTTAAAGCTCTTTTTCCATTATTTAATATAAAGCATTTACACCCAAAACCATGAAAATGAGAAATATTAGGTTTACGTCCTTTTAAAAGGTCATAAGAAGTTTTAGAAAAAGTAGGCTTCAAGAGTATACGATTAATCACATATTAAGTTGTATGCACTACATCAGCCAAAATATATTTAGGAACCTTGCTTTCGTTTAGCATGGTTCTAGCAAGCTCCTCTAAGACTCGACTCTTCCTCTCAACAACTCCATTTTGTGGAGGGGTACGAGGGGCCGAAAATTGATGCATAATACCATATTTATTACAAAATTTATCAAATAAATGGTTTTCAAATTCGCCACCATGATTGGATCGAATATATACTATCTTATGATTAAAC
>NC_032014.1:18268803-18289241 GCF_001865875.1 Lupinus angustifolius
AAACAAGTCCATATGGAGAAGCTCTAAAGGTCTTGTTGTGGATATCACATTCTTTTTAGCAAAATAATTTTTAACTTGTTTACATTTTTGACATGTGTCACAAGTTTCTAGAGTTTTAAAATCAAGTTTTGGTAGCCCATCAACCAAATTATTTTTGGACAATTTATCTAGATACTTTATGTGAATATGAGCAACTCGCTTATGCCAAAGCCAGATGTCATCCTCTTTAGATATAAAATTTTTTGAGAATAGAGTAGTGACATCCTCCAGATTAACCATATAGATATTATTTATACGATATCCGACATACTTAACTTTATTAGATATATTGTCATGAATAATACAACACTCAAAATCAAAAGAAACGCAGTTACCTTTATCGCATAGTTGGCTGATACTCAAGAGGTTATGTTCCAGGCCTTCAACATATAACACATTTTCAATCACGACCTGATTTGAGTTGCCAATGGTTACGGTGCCAAGTATCTTTTCTTTGTTGTTGTCTCCATACATGACAAAACCTTTTTCTTATAAGGATAGATCTAGGAATTTTGATCTATCTTCTGTCATATGTTTCGAGCATCCACTATCAAGATACCAATGTTGTCCATCTCCTCATAGACATACCTGCAAAACATAGATCACTTGCCTTTTTCAGGTATCCAAATTATGTTGGGTCATTTTCTATTAGTAATTAGGGAGTTATCTCCCTTTTTCATCCATACGTACACGCCACTAGGTATACCATATTTTCTAATATAAAAAGAGTAGGAGGTGTGGCCATGAGTGCCACAATAAAAGCATGTAGGAACCTTTTTATTAAAAAATTTCTTATTAGGTCGATTAATAGGTCTCCTATATGATCTTCTCGTACGCCTAGGGGGAATATATCATAGCCCGGTATGGTCACCAACATTCCTGGTTTGGCTAAGCATAGTGTCTAACATGTTTTGACTCTATGTGAGTTTTGCGATTTTTCATTCAATCTCAAATTTTCATTTTTCAAATCTTCACAAGAATCACAGACAGTTGATTGACATAAATTATCATTGCAGTAGTTGCGTGCATTACAAGAATATATCAAATCTAATATTTCATTTTCCAATTTTAGTTCATCTAATTCTTTTTGTAATGAAACTATTTTTTGTTCATTTAGCAATATTACTATTTTTCAATCGCTACTAATCCTAGTTAATTTCTTTAACTCATCATGCAATTCAACATAAGCATTATACAAATCCTCATAAGTAGGAGAATCACCATATGAAGTAGATGAGGTGTCAGAACATACCTTGCAACTTACCTCTTTCGAATTTGAGCAACAAGCATCATCTGTTCTGGTCATTAAGCATAGCTTGACTGTTTCTTCTTCATCTGAGGTGCTCGATGTCGTAACCTCCTCTAGTACATCTCATACTATATAGGCTTTCTTCGTCTGAGGCGCTCTTATCTGAATCAACATTCTTGAGGTAAGTAGGACATTGGAACCTCATATGTCTCGGCTTACCACATTCATGGCAAGTGAAGCACTCTTTACTCTTAGCTTTCTTGGTCGACGCGCGTGCTTCTTTCTTCTGGAAACGTTTGAAGCTTCTTTTGTTTAGGAATTTCCCAATTTTGTGTACGAGAAGGCTCAAAGTTTCTTCATCCACATCTGAATTAGTTTCATCGTCTTCTCTCTCTTCTGTAGATTGAGACGTTGTTGCCTTAAGAGATATACTTTTCTTTTTGCGATCTGATTGTTCGTGCATAGTCAGGCGTCCAAGCTCCATTTCATGCTCTTGAAGTTTTCCAAAGGCATGGAGTCAATATCCTTTGATTCCATAATAGTTGTTACTTTTGGTTGCCATCTCCTGTCAAGACAGCGTAAAACTTTGTTAGTAAGCTCTTCTTTGTTAAACAATTTATCCAAAGCAACTAAATGGTTAACTATATGAGTAAATCGTTTTTGCATGTCACCGATAGATTCATTTTGTAACATACGAAATAACTCATATTCACTTGTCAGGGCATTCAGCTTGGCACGCTTGACTTCGCTAGTGCCTTCATGAGTCACTTCTAAAGTATCCCACATTTATTTCAAACTTTGGTACTTTGAAACCCGAAAGAATTCATCATAGAATAGGGCCAATGTGATGATATTTTTAGCATGGAGGTTATACTGAACCTTTTTGTGTTCATCATTGGTCCATAGACTTTTAGGTTTATCTTTCGGTTCATCGTCCACTAAATGTTGTGGAACGAAGAACCCGTTGACTACGGATTCCCAAGTATCCGAGTCGATGGCCTCTATAAAGATTTTCGTACAAAATTTCCTGTAGGCATATCCTTCACCACAGAAAACGGAAGGGCGGTTAATGGATGCACCATCACCTCCAAAAGGGTTAGTGGTACCCATTTACATTCCCTAAAGGCTCACATGGATACGGTTGAGCTAGCACGACGTACTAGCTCTAATACCACTTGTTAGGTATTAGTGACATAATACACCTAGAATGGGGAGGGGTTGAATAGGTGTCGTGTTTCCCACTTACTTTTATTCGCATCAAAGCCCTATTTTGGAAAATTACTCAGTTAATTGATTAAATTAATCACGTAATCGATTAAGTCGTAGAGAATTAGCAGTTGCTGAATGGCTCAATTACACAGCCAATTACAGTTTATACAGAAATGATATAGAAGATATATTTGAACAGAAAAGATCTTTATATGTCAATATTACTATATCCAAAATATCAGCTACAATAGGCAATTAAAAGCTAATTGAAATAGTGAAGAGATAAGGGAAAGAAACAACATGCAACATGGTTTTTATACTGGTTCATTTTGCGGTCCACTGCAAAAATACATCCAGTCCTCCCTTCCAATCAGGGAGATTTTCTTTACTAAAATTGAAGCCAATGTATCTTACATACACACTTCCAATTACAAGACCTTGAACGCTACCTTCTTGAATTCCCAGAACCTCTACCTTTGTTTGACCTTACCCAATCGCCTTGGAAAACCTTTCCTACGATCCAACCTCAGCCAAGAGTATGTTCTAAACTCAAGACCTCCAACTCTTGGTGACGACTTACCTTGTTACACAAATCACAACAAAAACAGACTAATGTGAAGCACTAAAATAGCTCAAATATTACAATAAAGAATATAAACCCTATACAAATCTCACAATTACCAAGAATATGTATAAGATCAGAATCATGAAGAACATGTAATTTCTACCCTTAAGAAATCTCTAAACAGTAATGAAAGAATCATGCAAGAACTAGATAGAATGATGAACAAGAATATATTAAAGGCATTGTGAAGAAGATCTTTGCTCCTGACCTTGGCAAGGTTTTGATGAAGACACCAACATCACCAAAAACAAAAAAAAGGAAGATTACTTATGAAGACCAAGAAGATTAAAGCCTCAACAAAATTAGGGTAAGTCTAAATAGGTACTTCTATCCTATACTCTTTAATATACTAAAGTAGTAATTCTCAAAATATTTTAAAAGAAATTGAAACACTTCAAGTTTTTAAATGAAAATATTTTTTAAAATACTGTGTAACAAGTTACTGAAATTTGAGTAACATGTTACATGAGTGAGAATCACTTATCCAACAATATTTAAATTGGAGTAACCGATTACTCAAATTTGAGTAATCGATTACTCTAAGTGAATTTTAATTTCACTGTTGGACAGAGACTTTGAGTAACCGATTACTCAATGTAATTTTTCAAAATGTCACGTTTGGGTAACCGATTACCCACTTGATATAATCGGTTCCTGAGAGCTGTTACATCAGTTTTCAGATTTGTAACTCAAGAGTTTTCATCCCAAACGAAATGCCTTCATTCCAAACAATTTCTACTCTTTCATAAAGGCACAATGACTGATTGGAATGCCTATTTAAAGGCATTAGAACTCACACTGAAAACAATTTTTTGAACAACTCTTGCATAACTCTTTCACACTTTTCTCACAACTTTACTACACTTTTTTTAAATAAGTTTTTTGCACTTCTAGCAAATTGCACTCAAACTTTCAAAGTTATTTTCTGAGTTGCTTGAAGTAAAGTGTTTCAAAGTTTTGTAAACTTAAAGAGCATTATTACTAAGTATAGAAAATAGTTGATTGGATTGCAAGTATTATTATATTTCATACTTGTAAAGACAATCCAAGCCATCATTCAAATTCTTCATTCATGTTAAATTACTTTCTTTCATAGGGTGTGAATAGAAATGGGATAGAGTTACTTGGAAATGTGTTTTCCAAGGTGATAAGTATTAGTGAGTGTGTAAGGTACATAGAGATCTCATGATAAGATATTGTAATTACAACTCATAATATTTAGTGGAAAATCTCTTGTGTTGCAAGAGTACTGCACATAGCCTTTGGTAGACAAGAAGTTAAACCAGTATAAAATCCTTGTGTACTCTCTTCTCCCTTACCTCTTCGATTTATTTTTGTTTATATTCTGCAATATTATCTGCTGCACTTTAACTCTTCATTTTGCAGAAAAAGTGGTCATAATTTCTAGTCAACTAATCACACCCCCCTCTTAGTGGCAATCTCAGTCTTACAATTGGCACCAGAGATTTTTTTGAGTAAGTTATTCTCAAAACTGATCCTACATCAAATATGGCTGCAAGATCATTCCTAGAAGAAGGTTCTAACATAAACAACCCTCCAAGTTTTGTTGGAGAATGCTACAACTTCTGGAAAAATCAGAATGAGGATATTCATATAATCCCAAGACTTGGATATATGGAACGCAATTGAAGAAGGACCCTATGAACCCTTCACAGTTATAAACAATATAAGGGAAATAAAGCCTGAATCTTCATAGAATGATGAAGACAAGAAGAAGGTGCAAGATAATCTAAAGGCAAAAAACTTCCTTACTTCTGCTCTTGGAATTGATGAGTTTTTCTGAGTATCTAACTGTACATTCGCCAAGGAAATGTGTGATACTTTAGAAACCACACATGAAGGAACGGAGGAAGTAAAAAGGTCAAGGCTAAACACTCTCTCTCAAGAATATGAAATGTTTCGAATGAAACCTGGAGAGAAGATACTGGATCTTCAAAAGAGATTCACACATCTTACAAATCACCTTCTTGTTCTTCGTAAGTTATTATCTATTAGTGACATGAACATGAAAGTTCTAAGATCACTTACCAGAATATGGCAACCAAAGGTAATAGCCATTTCTGTAAATAAAAGTTTATCGAAAATGTCGTTGGCTGCGTTATTTGGAAAATTGCAGGAACACGAGTTAGAACTCAGCCAACTAGATCAACATGAAGAACAGGAGAAGAAAAAGAAGAATATTTCTCTAAATGCAAAAGTTGACAAATATGAGTCATCAGAGGATGAATCTGATAAATAAGAGATAGAAGACATGAGTCTTCTTGTGAAGAAATTCAACAAATTCCTCAAAAGGAATAAAGGTGGTAGAACTGGACAAATAAGAAAGTTCACCAAGAACAACGAAGCCTCTACTTCAAACCAGACTTTTACATGCTTCGAATGTGACAAGACTGGTCACATGAAGATGGATTGTCCAAATTTGAAAAAGAATTCATTGAAGGGAAAGAATGAAATAAAGACTGGAAGAAGAGCATACATAACATGGGAAGACAACGATACCAGTTCCATCTCTGAACCGGAAAATGAGGAACAAGCACATCTCTCCTTGATGGCATCTCATCATTCTGATGATGAAGAGGTAAATGACTCAAAACTATATTCCTCAGAATTACAAACTGCATTCAATGACCTGCATAATGAGTACATCAAACTCACAAAAATGTTTTTAAAACAGAAAACTGAGTTAGATTCATTTAGAAACAAACCTTCATCATCTTCATGTCAAAACTATATTGCTCTTGAAAACAAAGTTACATCATTAAATCTTGAACTTAATAAAATAAGTAAGAGCAGTAAAAGCTTAAATAGAATCATCAATAATCAATAACACTCAACAGACCGAAGAGGTCTTGGCTATTCAAAAGACAACGTTTCTAAGAAACCAAGTGTCCCAATTAAGATAAATTTTCACAAAGGAAGTATCCTTGCTCATAAACATAATAATGATAAAACTAGGATTCATAATCATCAACCCACATGCACATATTGTAAAAATCATGGGCATACATCAAACACTTGCAAAATTAGAAAATATGGTGTACCCCTGGTCATTATAAATGGGTTGAGAAAGGTTCTAACCATATAGGACCCAAAGAAAATTGGGTTCCTAATATAACTTAACCTGTTTTGCAGGATAATTTGGGAGCCACCTGTAACCTATGGTATTTGGATAGCGGCAACTCAAAACACATGATGGGCGACATATCAAAATTCTCTATCCTTACTCCAAGGGACAAAGGATATGTCACATATGTTAATAATAACAAATGAAGAATTCTTGGAGTTGGTAGAATTGGCAAGACTTCCTCAACTACTATAGAAGGTGTGTTATATGTTGAAGGACTCAAGCACAACCTTCTTAGCATGAGTCAACTATGTGACAAAGGCTTCCATGTGGCATTCTATCTAGATAAGTGCATCATAGAAAGTAAGAATCCTCAACACTCTAAACTAGTTGGTAAGAGAATGAACAATATATATATGATTGATATGAATTCATATTTACCAATAACGTGTTTATTTGCAAACGATAATCATGATGCATGGCTATGGCATAGAAGAATTGCTCATATTTACATGGACTGTTTGAACAAACTTATAAAGAAAGACTTGGTTGTTGGTCTACCCAAAATGAAGTTTCTTAAAGACAAAATATGTAGTGCTTGTCAAATGGGTAAACAAACAAAAACTTCTTTCAAACCAAATCATATGGTTTCTTCTAATAGACCGTTACAGCTACTACATATGGACTTGTTTGGCCCCTCAAGGACAAAACGTTATGGTGTTAACTACTATGCCCTCGTTATAGTAGATGATTTTCCAAGATACACTTGGACTCTATTCTTAGTGCATAAGAATGAAGCATTCAAAGCCTTTAGCTTTTATGCTAAAAGAGTAAAAAACGAAAAATCACTTAAAATCGCCGCTATAAGAAGTGATCATGGGGGAGAATTCCAAAACTCTTATTTTGAAGAATTCTATGATGATCTTGGTATTAATCACAACTTTTCTGCTCCTAGAACACCACAACAAAATGGTGTTGTAGAGAGAAAGAATAGGTCTTTAGAAGAACTGGCTCGAACAATGTTAAATGAAACTAACCTCCCAAAATATTTCTGGGCAGATGTAGTAAGTTCTGCTTGTTATCTTTCGAACCGAGTTCTCATAAGACCTATTCTCAAGAAAAACCCCTATGAACTCTTTAAAGGTAGAAAACTGAACATTTCTCATTTGCATGTATTCGGTTGTAAATGTTTTGTTTTAAATAATGGAAAGGATAACTTGGGAAATTTGATGCAAAAGCAGATTAAGGGATCTTCCTAGGCTACTCTCTTACGAGTAAAGCTTACATAATTCTTAATAAAATAACACAAGCCATGGAAGAATTTGTTCATGTATCTTTTGATGAAACCAATGCTGAGATAAAATATGTTATAACTCCTGATGAGGAGGAATTGCCAAGTTCTTCTTCCAATGATATTTCTATTATTGAATCTACAACTGATACTGAGCAATTGAAAATGAATGATAACCTACCATCTCAAGAGGAGCACACTCATTCAGATTTACCAAAAGAGTGGAGAATTCATCGATACCATCCAATCGACAATATTATTACTGAATTAAATACGAGTATCACAACCCGACGAATGCTTGATAAAGCTTGTCTTAACATGGCCTTCGTCTCTCAAATCGAACCCTCCAAGATTGATGTAGCAATTGGGGATGAACACTGGATTCTTGCTATGCATGAAGAATTAAACTAGTTTGAGAGAAACGAAGTTTGGGAACTTGTTCCCAGACCTAAAAATAGACATGTTATTGGAACTCGATGTGTATTTAGAAATAAATCTGATGAAAATGGTATAATAGTTAGAACTAAAGCTAGATTAGTAGCCCAAGGATACAACCAGGAAGAAGGTATCAATTTTGATGAAACTTTTGCTCCGGTTGCTAGACTTGAAGCTATTAGGCTATTACTTGCATATGCTTGCTCTTTGAATTTTCAGTTATATCAAATGGATGTAAAGAGTGCATTCCTCAATGGCTACATTCAAGAAGAAGTGTTTATTGAACAACCTCTTGGTTTTGAAGATTATAAACATCCTTCTTATGTCTACAAATTAAAGAAAGCTCTTTATGGCTTAAGGCAAGCTCCTCGCGCATGGTATGACCGTCTAACTAAATTTCTACTTGAAAAAGGTCTCCACAAAGCAAAGGTCGACACTACTCTCTTCATAAAGAAAATAAATCATCATACTCTACTTGTTCAAATTTATGTAGATGATATTATTTTCGGTTCTACTAATGAGTTGTTATGTAGTGATTTTGGCAATATGATGCAAGGAGAGTTTGAAATGTCTATGATGGGGAAGTTAAATTACTTCCTTGGACTACAAATCAAACAGCTTGACAATGGTATTTTTATAAGTCAATCTAAATACTGCAAAGACTTTCTAAAAAGATTTGACATGGATGAATGCAAGCAAATAGCTACTCCTATGGGATCTAGAACTTACATCGATATGGATGAAGCTGGAAAGTCCATTGATATATCAAAGTATCGAGGTATGTTTGGATCTCTTTTATACTTAACTACTAGTAGACCTGATATAATGTTTAGTGCGTGTCTGTGTGCTTGCTATCAATCCAAACCAAAAGAATCACACTTAGTTGTTGTTAAGAGAATAATGAAATATCTTAAAGGAACAACTAATGTTGGATTGTGGTATCCAAAGGAAAGTATATGTGACTTGGTCGGATATTCATATTCAGATTTTAGGGTACTTGTCATATTTTAGGGAATGTTTTAGTTTCTTGGTCATGTAAGAAACAAGCATGTGTAACCCTAAGCATTGTTGAAGCTGAATATATTGCAGTAGGTAGTTGTTGTGCCCAAGTGTTGTGGATTAAGCAACAATTACGAGATTATGGTTTAGAGTTGGATTGCACTCCTTTAAAGTGTGACAATACTAGTGCAATAAACCTCACAAAGAATCCGGTTATGCATTCAAGAACCAAAGACATTAATATAAGACATCACTTTCTTAGGGACCATGTTCAAAAGAAGGATGTGTCTGTAGAATTTGTTGATACTCATAACCAACTAGCAGATATATTCACTAAACATTTGGCAAAAGAACCTTTCTATAAAATTACACGAGAATTAGGCATTCTTGATGAAGCATATTTAACTTAAAAGCCTATATATGTTTTCATATGTGCTTCATTATATCTATTTCATGCCTACTTGAACTTAAATGTGTTCATTTATGTTTAAAATATTTCAATTTTTGGGTTAAAAAATCATTTTCATAGCTTAATTTTTCCTAAAAAAATAAATTTTTGTAGGGTCAATAATCGATTACACTAGAGGAACCGATTACAGGGTTGAACAGCGTATTTCAGTAATCGATTACTCTGAGTTGCTATTTGAAAATTTTAAAAATTCTAATTTGAGTTACCGATTACTCAAAGTGAGTAACCGATTACCCTGTGTTGTTATATATGTATTTTTTCTGCATTTTTAAAATTTTTCAAACTCATCTTCCTCACTCAACTCGTGCTATCTCATTCTCAACCCTCTCAAACCCTAAAAATCTTTGTTTTTGATCCATTTTAAGTGAACTTTGTGTGTCTATTCTTATCACATTTTCACCTCTAAATACTTTTAAACCATCATTTTCTTGTTTAGTAACCTAAATCAAAAACCCCCAAATCTCCAAAATCTCAAAACCTAAACCTTCAAAACCAAAAATCCATGACTTTCTCTTCAAAAACCAAGAAGCAACGTACCTCCACGACTCAAAGGAGGCAAGGAACTAATTCTATGGAGTTCAACCCTCTAGATCTGACAAGGCTTCTAGCAAATGAGGACCAACGCAAAGTGTTTGAAGAACACTTCCATGGATGCATCATTTTCACTCCAAAATTCGGTAATGTTGGAAATTTTGAGTTTGAAGATTTTCTTTTTCCTTATCTTTTACGTCAACAAAACCTTTTTGATTTTTGTTGTGAGACAAATGAAATTTATCCAGAACTTGTGCGAGTATTTCACTATAACTTGAACTTTTTGAAAAATCGTCTTACTTCCTATGTCAAAGGAAAAGACATTGTTCTGGATCTTAAAACCTTTAGTTCATTGTTATGTAATATACCCTCTCAAGGCAGCATAACGGGTTTCGGCCTTGTATGTGAATGGGATAATTATGATCGAAAGGGTTTTTATAATACTCTATGTAGACTTTCAAAAAGGGAAATAGAAATGTATAAGCAACAGGGCTTTGGCGAGACCGTAAAAAACCGAGACATCCTATCTGTTGGATATCTCAATCTTGAGGATTGGTTGCTTCATTATTTTTTGAGCTGTCATTTTACCAAAATTTTCAAATCATTCTCAAATAAGTGACATAGAACTCCAATTGATGTATGCTTTAAAGTTTAACATCAAGATTAATTGGGCTCTAAAGATAATGAGACAAATGTGGACTGTTAGAGGTACTCAAAGTCCTTTGCCATATGCAATCTTCATAACCAACATTCTTTAGCATTTCGGTGTTTCTACAAATGGTGAAACAAAGGTGCCTCTGAATCTTCGAGAAAGCCAAATTGATGTGGAAGTGATACACAAAATGGGTTTCACCAAAAACCCTCGAACCCGCACCTATATACATAGAACCGATAAACCGACTGTTGCTGAACCATCTGAACCTGAAGCTCTTAACCCTCTTGAACCACAACCATCTGAGATTCATGTTGAATCATCCTCATTTACTGTCATGCCTATAAACCAAATGATTATGGATGAATTGTTTTCTCTCCGAGGCTATATCACTAATCGGATGCATGCTCTCGACTCTCAGAATCAACAAATCCAATATGGACTTCATTGCCTCTCCTCTAGGATGGATAGCATGGATATCGATGAAGACAATTATGAGCCTGAGTCTTAGAACATCTGTTGTTAGGGTTTTATTTGGTTGTATTATTTTCAAAATTCAGACAAATCTTTAATTCTGCTTATTTTCTTTTGAAGTTTTTGCTGCATATTCCCAGATGATGAACAATATATTACACACTATTTATAACCTTAATTTAGCATGATTGATGATTCTTGGTGCCTAATTGACTTTGTTTCACATGGTTTAGTGTTTTAGACTTTATTGGACTAATATTCCTAAAATGAGTTAATTTCGAGTTAATATTCCTAAGAAAGAATGACTTTATTAAATCTATTATCATTTTCAGATCATATTTGGCACCAATGACATTTTGGGCATTATGGAAGTGGAGGATATGTGTTGAAGTGAAGATTATATTTTTATTTTAGGAGTCTTTTATTTTTTGTTTAGCTTTGGGCCCATTGTTTAGGCCCAATTCGATTTTATGCGTGTTGGATGGGTTAAATTTGGATTCACCACTCCAAACACACACACTTTTACTTTGCCTCACTTTGAACCATAAACGCATTTCCGTTTTCCCTCTTTTTGCTCTGCTAGGGTTTCATTCTTTCTTCATTTTTCATTTTCCGTTTGTTCTTCCATTGCCATGGAAGGCTAAACTTCTGGACTATGTTCCTTTGGTAATGTATCTCAACTCTTGAGGTTTTGTTATTAATGCATTTTCAGTTTCTTTATTGTTGATTTATTCTATCTTATTTCTGAATATGGTTTGCTAAATTACATTGCTTAGAAACTGGTTGGTTGAGTTTATCTTCACTTAGTTGATTTACTCTCTCTAGTGCATGAATGCTTAGTTCGTGTGAATTTGTTAATCGTTTCATGCTTATACTGATTTCGCCTAGTTTGAGGTTTAGGTTCTGGAACTTTAAATTGATTATCGCTTAGTTAATTGATTCTCAACAAATTCGGAAGATAATGGTTTGAATTTGAAAATAATATTTTGGAATCTGAAAATAATCTTTTGAAACTGAGGATTGAGTTGTGAACAAATGAACCAAAGGGATTTAGTCGTTTTATCAAATTGCTTAACTACTATTTTTTTTAATTTGATTTACGTTCGTACTATCCAACAACAAAAAACCCCTTGTGTGTGTGAGTGTAAGATTTTTGAAGCTTTGCTTGAAAGATAATCCTTGGGAAACGACCTAGGAGTCACTTCCTAGTACTGCAGTTTTAATTGTTATATTATTTGTATCGGGTACGGCCTCGATCAAATTTGGCATCATTGTTGGGGATTATCGGTTCTTGTCAAAGGTTCTTAGTATAGTTTAGTGTGTGTCTTACAATAAACATTCTGTTTGGGTTTCAAAATCTGCTTGTAGCATTCACTATTTTTATTTGTTGTCTTGTTTAGTTATTTGCATGTTGGTTGATTCGGGTGTATGTTGGTTAATATAGTTGTGGTTGAAATTTTTGCATGAAACTTTGTTTCCACACTTCTTTCATCATATATTGAATACTAGATGCATCATAATCAATCACCTTGTTGTTGGTTGTGAGATACAAACAAGTAGTGACTAGTTTTACTATTGATTTTCTATTTTTGGTATAACTTTGGAAATGTTAATCAGAATTGGACATATTATATATGCATTTGGGATCCAAAAAGAGTATGTTTACAATTTCTTTTTTTATTTTACAAGTTTATTTTTGTTCAATTGTTTTGATTTTGTTGCATTTAATTAAATTAGTTAGGCTTTGAGTTTTGTCCTGAAACTTTTTGTGTATGTTTCCTATGTTATTAAGATTTTATTGATGCAAAGTTTTGTTTGATTACTAAAATTTAACATGTATTTCCCTTACTGCCCTACATGGTTCTTACTGATGCATTTAGTGCATGACTAGGGCAAATCCTTACTCTTTCCATCCAATAAATCCTAAAATTGATAGAACATTTCATAGTTTAGTTAGAAAAGTTGGGAATTTAAATTTAGATAGTGAGTCTTTTCATCTTAGTGTTAACCTACCTGATAGTGATACTAATTTAGTTGTTTCTATGTATTCAGGTGTTTCTGTGTAATCTGTTGCATACTCTGAAATATGGCTGAACCACCTCCAATCCCACGTGAGAGGACATTAAGGGAGCTGGCTGCACCTGATTTCACATATGAAAGCTTGTGTATCCAATATCCCAATGAGGATGTGTCATATGTGCTCAAAACTGGACTAATCCATTTGTTGCCTAAGTTTCATGGACTTGCAGGTGAATGTCCTCATAAGCATCTTAAGGAGTTCCACATTGTATGTTCCACCATGAAGCCTCGTGATGTCCAATAGGATCACATATGTTTCAAGGCATTCCCACATTCACTTGAGGGCGCTTCAAAAGATTGGCTATATTACTTGGCCCCTGGTTCTATTACTAGTTGGGATGACCTGAAGAGAATCTTCCTTGAAAAATTATTTCATGCCTCCAGGACCATTGCAATCATAAAATATATTTCTGGAATCATAAAATTACATGCAGAAGGTTTATATGAATATTGGAAGAGATTCAAGAGACTATGTGAGAGTTTCCCCCATCATGAGATCTCTGAACAACTCCTCCTGCAATATTTCTATGAGGGTTTGAACAACACAGAGAGGAATATCATTGATGCTACAAGTGGTGGTGCACTTGGAGATATGACCCCTTTTGAGGCTAGAGGTTTGATTGAGAAGATGTCTTCCAACTCTCAACGGTTCAGTGCAAGAAGTAGTGATGCTATAGTGGTTAGAGGTGTCTATGATGTTGGAATAGATTCGGTTAGACAAGATAAACTTGAGAAAAGAATTGACTCCCTCGCTACCTTGGTCACTCAACTTACCATGAATTAGCAGAAACCTCCACTTGCAGCACGAGTTTGTGGCATTTGCATCACAACTGACCATTATGCTGATGTTTGTCCTTCTCTCTTGGAGCCCAAAACCGGTGACCATCCTGAGGCATATGCTGCAAATATTTACAACAATAGACCTTAACAACAACAGCATAATTATGATCCTTCATCAAACAGATACAACCTTGGTTGGAGGAATCATCTGAATCTTAGATGGTCTGATCCTTCATAGCACAGCCTCATCCAGGGCCACCATTTCTGAATTATAATGCTGCACAAAATAGACCATATGTGCCTCCCCAATGCCAACAGTAGAGGCAACAACAAGTAAATAGTAATCATGCTCCTGCATCTAGTGAACCTTCATTAGAAGAATTGGTGAGGCAAATGACATTGCAAAATATACAATTCCAGCAAGAGACCAGAGCTTCCATTCAGAGACAAGAGTCCTCCATTCAGAATTTGACCACCCAGATGGGAGAGATGGCTACTTCATTACACACATTGCACTCTCAGAATTCTGATATGTTGCCTTCCCAAACAGTGGTTAACTCGAAGAATATGAGTGCCATCACTCTAAGGTCAGGAAAATAGATTGAAGTTGATCTAGCTACATGAAAAATGAAGCAACTGGTTTTACAAGAGACTGGGAATACTAGTGAACAAATTCTTGCTAGTGAACCTTCCACAAGTGTTGCATAACCATCTTCCATTTCCTCCAAGACCCATTCCAAGAGCCATTCAAAGTAAGAAGATGGAAGAGGTAGACAAGGAGATCTTGGACACATTTAGAAAGGTAGAGTTGAACATACCTTTACTTAATGCAATCAAACAAATTCCTAGATATGCAAAATTTCTAAAGGAGTTGTGCACTCAGAAGAGGAGGCTTAAAGGTAATGAGAGGATCAGCTTGGGCAGAAATGTTTCTGCACTAATAGGTAAACATGTTCCTCACATTCCTGAAAAATGTAAGGACCCACGTACATTTGATGTACCTTGCATAATAGGTAATAGCAAATTTGATAATGTCATGCTAGATCTAGGTGCTTCGATTAATGTTATGCCTATGTTTGTTTTCATGTCTCTTTCACTTGGACCTATGCAACACACTAGGGTAGTGATTCAATTAGCAAACAAGAGTACTGCCTATCCTGCTGGTTTGATAGAGGATGTCTTGGTTAGGGTTGGTGAACTTATTTTTCTTGTTGATTTTTATATTCTCGATATGGAAGAGAGAACCTCCCGTAACACAGTTCCTATTATTTTAGGGAGTCCATTTTTTAGAACAGCCCGAACCAAGATAGATGTCCATGCTGGAACATTGTCTATGGAGTTCGGTGATATAGTGGTCTGGTTTAATATTTTTGATGCTATGAAGCATCCATCTGAGGACCATTCTGTGTTTCATATTGATTTACTTGATGAGTTTAATGAGCATATCTGTGATTTCCTTAATGATTTTGATTCTATGTCATTGATAGACTCATACACTTGTCATACATGTACTGATTCTGAAATGAATAATTCTTGTATTGATGAGTTTCTGCATATTTCTGTTGATCCAAATGTTGTAGAATCAGATTGCACTAACCCAATTGCTGCAGACATTATACAGCAATCTGATTTACTTGTCCTTGTGCAAGCTGCAGAATCTATGTCTACTACTTTGGTTCCATCTATTTTGCAGGCACTTGTATTAGAGCTTAAACCTTTGCCTGAAAACCTCAAGTATGCTTACTTAGAGGATGGTGAGAAGCTTCATGTTATTGTTTCCACCTCCTTTGATGTTGATCAAGATGATAAGTTGTTGCAAGTGCTGAAAAAGCATAAGAAGGCAATTGGTTGGACCTTAGCTGATATTCCTGGTATTAGCCCATCTATGTGCATGCATAGGATACTCTTGGAAGATGGAGCTAAACCAGTGAGACAACCACAAAGGAGACTCAATCCAGTCATCCTTGAGGTTGTGAAGAAAGAGGTCACAAAGCTTTTACAAGCTGGGATTATATATCCCATTTCTGATAGTCATTGGGTGAGCCCAATTCAGGTGGTTCCAAAGAAGACATGAATTACAGTGGTGAGAAATGAGAGAGATGAGTTGATTCCTACGAGAGTGCAGAACAGTTGGAGAGTCTGCATTGATTATAGGAGGCTCAACCAAGCAACAAGAAATGATCACTTTCATTTGCCATTTATTGATCAGATGCTTGAGAGCTTAACAGGTAAATCTCATTATTGTTTTCTTGCTGGGTTTTTTAGGTACTTCCAGATCCATATTTCTCTTGAGGATCAGGAGAAGACCACAATCACTTGACCCTTTGGCACTTTTGCCTATAAGAGGATGCCTTTTGGTCTATGCAACGCCCCTCGTACATTCCAGCGGTGTATGGTGAGCATTTTCAGTGACTTTTTAGAGAATTGCATAGAGGTTTTTATGGATGATTTCACAGTTTATGGATCTTCATTTGATGCATGTTTGGATAGTCTGGATAGAGTTCTTCATAAATGCATTGAAACTAACGTTGTTCTGAAATATGAAAAATGTCATTTCATGGTAGAGCAAGGCATAGTTTTGGGGCATATGATCTCAAATAGGGGGATCGGGGTTGACCCTACCAAGATAGATGTTATTTCACAATTGCCTTATCCCTCTTGCGCGCGAGAGGTTCGTTCTTTTCTTGGTCATGCAGGTTTCTGCCGCAGGTTCATTAATGATTTTAGCAAGAACGCTCTTCCACTATCCAACCTGTTGCAAAAGGAGGTGGTCTTTGATTTTGAGGAGAGATGTATGGAGGCATTTGATTGCCTCAAGACAGCCTTGACCACCACCTCTACTATTCAGGCACCTGACTGGACAGTCCCTTTTGAGTTTATGTGTGATGCTTCTAATTATGCATTGGGGGTTGTCCTTGCTCAAAAAGTGGACAAACTTCCTAGAGTAATTTATTATGCTTCCAGGACCTTAGATGTTGCACAAGCAAATTACACCACAACTGAAAAAGAGCTTTTAGCTATTGTATATGCTCTGGATAAGTTTAGGTCTTATTTGCTTGGTTCTAGAATTATTGTTTTCACTGACCATGCAGCTTTAAAGTTCCTATTGAAGAAAGTTGATTCCAAACCAAGACTGATTAGATGGATGCTCTTGCTCCATGACTTAGATTTGGAGATTAATAAGTGCCAAACATACCTAAATTTCATACACTTTTATGGCACTTATCTTAAGCATAATTGAGAAAAACCAACTTAAAACAATACTTTTTGTATAAAATATCACAATCTTGTATATTTGTATTTGCATTTATTTTTTATGTATTTTGTAGGATTTAGAAAGAAGAAAAGAAGAGAAAAAAGACTCATGATCAAAAACAAAAAAAAGAAGTCAAAATCAACGTGCTCAAGCAGGCAGCTGAGTGTGGACCAAGCCACGCTTAGCTGACCTGGACACCAGCCTGACCTGGACCAAGCTGCTCAAGCAAATAGCTGAGCGGACCTGCTTGGCCGCTCAACCTAGCACCAGACTAGTCCTAACACGGTCAGAACTCAAGCTTGACACGGTAAGACACGAGCTTGGAACATGCCCAAGTTGCTCAACAAGCAGCTTAGCGGTGCAACCAAGCAGCTCAACGGAGAACCAGACTCATGCCCAGGTCAGCAAGCACCAGGCCACGTCCTAGTCAGCACGGTCAAAGCTGCTGAACAAGCAGCTTAGTGGTGCAACAGGTGTGCTAAGCGGTGTGCACCCAGACTTGACTTAGCCATCAAGTACACCATGAAGTCACCAATGACATCACTTCAAGTAGCCCACCATAAGCTTTTCAGAGTAGCTCACCATAGCTGGTCCCATAGCTCACAACTAGCTTTGGTGAGTCAAGCATATGGAGGTGACAAAGCTGCTTGATCAAGTGACCAAACCCATGTTGAAGGATTTGGTCAGCTGCTGAGCGGTGCTAACAAGCAGTTTAGCGGCTCCAGGGAATTTCTATAAATAAAGGCATTTCATTCGCATCAACATCATATATCTCACATTTTCATTCACATCTTGCCTAGAAATTCTTCCCTGAAGTTCTCTCTTCTTGTTCTTGTTAGGAATCAGTGGCTAAAATACACCTAGAAGGGGGGGGTTGAATAGGTGTAGCGGTCAGAGTATTTGCTTTTTGCTAACAACAAATAATGTTGAATTAACCCCAGATTAATCGATTAACAGACAAAGAATAATCGATTAACGCAATCAACTTAATCGATTAAAATAGCTCAGATTACACAAACAGATTCGGTTTCTTGTGCGACAAACAACTGAAATCAAAGCAAATATACAGAGCTAACAGATATATCAGAGTTACAACAGTATAGTATAGAAACAGAATATTACAATTAAAACAACTATACAAAGTAATCGATTAAAGCAATAAAGAGAGAGAAGGAAAGAAAAAGCTTGCAACAAGGTTTTTATCCTGGTTCGTTTGTGGGTCCACTTGCAAACTACATCCAGGCCTCCCGGCTGACCTAGGAGATTTTTCTTCACTATAATTGAAATAACGTTTTACAAACAATTCTTCCAATTACAACTCTTAGACTCTTCCTTGAAACTAAAGAACCTTATCCCTTGGTTTGACTCCCTTCCTACCGCCCAAGAAAACCTTTCTTGCGGTGTAGCCCCAGCCAAGAACCTATTCTTTCTATCAAGATCTCTAAACTAATGAAGATACAACACAATCTCGTTGGTGGTAAGACACCTTGAGATTCCCAACGTTACAACACTTTTCACAGCAAAAACACAGAGTAAACTAAAGCAATTATGATGCTCAAAACAGACAAATTAAGATCTTACTCTAAAATTCTAACACAAGTCTCATATAACCATGAAATGCCTCTCAATCCTAAAGCATAGAATTCTCTCTTTTCTAATCTCACAAATGCAATGTCATATAGATGCAACAATTAACACGAAATATGCTCTAACTCTCTTAAAATCTAACATGCAAGTTATGGCTTAAGTTCTGAAAACGCAGTTTATAAAGAATCACTTCAGCATCCTAGTTAATCGATTAAGACCTTGGTTAATCGATTAACGTGTTTAAAAATCGTAACTGATTCTGTTTTTCCCAGTTTTCTGTTTCAACAGCTTTTCAAAAACTTATGTTAATCGATTAAAACACACCTTAATCGATTAATGACATATTTCCAAGTGTATTTTCAAATTTCAAAACTCAAATACATTATGCACTTAATTTATACATGTTTCACACTAATTTTATGCCTAGGATGCACAGATAACATGTATATATGTGATCCATGAACATATTTTGAATGACATATCTCAAAACTAAAATGATTTAATGTTTTATGCATATGAGACATGTGCTGAGTTTACCTAAGCCTTAGACTCAACCTAAACTAATTACTAGTCTAAGTCTAATACCAATCTTGAGACTTAAGCACGTTGATTTGTTGATGATCTTCAAGCTCTTATGAAACACAAGTTGTCCTCATCAAAACCAAAACACATAGTGAGAAAGCTTTCCAAAGTGCTCCTCTTGACATGCGCACTTTCAGTTCTTAGAAACTTTGTTTAAGTAAGTTTTCCCTCTCAATACTCTCGGTTTTTCCAATCAAAATGGAATGAGGTCATTCAAAAAGGATTAAGACAACTGCTCAATGCGCACGATCCAATCATTGGATGGATGGCTCATGCTCCTAAAAATTTCTTTTTAATATGGTTATGTATTTCTACTTCTTCTTATATTCTAAAGTTTGATTTTTAATCATTCAAGTTGGTGCTTTGGTTAATTTTACTTGTTTGAGAAATTCTTACTGCTCTTTTTAGATTGATCACCTAAAAATTGATCACAAGTCATAAAATTACTTGTCTCAAACACTTAACAAATAAACTAAGAAGTAGTTGTACTACTTAGTTTATTTGCCAAGTTAAACATACTTTTCTTAAGATCTTATATTCATTACTACTTCAATATTAGAGGAGCCAAGATTAGGGTGTGACAACCTAGTCTCTTTGTGGACGTAATATTGTTTAGTAATAAATATAAGTGATTATCATTCTACCATTTTAGGACATACACTAAAAGGAGGATTTTAGAACCTTGTGTTTGGAGTTAACAAAAGTAAAGCATAAGAACTTGTCTAAGTAGTTCAAATTCATAAGAAGTTGAGAAATATTTTCGTTATTCAAAATGATTTTGTCTCCTCAAGAATTTGTTAATATTTAATTTTATGTTTCTTGTTAATTGTTTATATGCAATTCAATTCAACAAAGCCAAAATATGTTTAACTCATTATTTGTGAATTGACATGTTCATATGATTCATTCTATTAGGCAATTCCTTGTGGTTCGACATAACCCTATACTATACTACAATTGAATCTTGAAAGAGGTGTAAATTGTAAAATAGTAAAGTGTTATCGATAAATTTATTTGTTGAAACACCTTTTAATCTACAATAGTGATGAAGCTAACTTACTAACTTTTATTTATTGTTATTTACTTTCCGCAATTT